>NC_091980.1:143335782-143655567 GCF_044704955.1 Pristiophorus japonicus
TGCGAGGGCAGTGTGACTGACCCCAGGGTGAGAGGGCAGTGTGACTGACCCCAGGTTGAGAGGGCAGTGTGACTGACCCCAGGGTGAGAGAGCAGTGAGGTCCCAAGGGTGAGAGGGCAGTGTGACTGACCCCAGGGTGAGAGGGCAGTGACTGACCCCAGTGTGAGAGGATAGTGTGACTGACCCCAGGGTGAAAGGTCAGTGTGACTGACCCCAGGGTGAGAGTGCAGTGACTGACCCCAGGGTGAGAGTGTAGTGTTATTGACCCCAGGATGAAAGGTCAGTGTGACTGACCCCAGGGTGAAAGGGCAGTTTGACTGACCGCACCGTGAGATGATAGTGACTGACCCCATGGTGAGAGGGCAGTGTGACCGACCCTGGGGTGAGAGGACAGTGTAACTGACACGAGTGAGAGGGCAGTGTGACTGACCCCAGGGTGAGATCGCAGTGTGACTGACCCCAGGGTGAGATCGCAGTGTGACTCACCCCAGGGTGAGAGGGCAGTGTGACTGACCCCAGGGTGAGAGAGCAGTGACTCACCCCAGGTTGAGAGAGCAGTGACTGACCCCAGGTTGAGAGGGCAGTGACTGACCCCAGGGTGATAGGGCAGTGTGACTGACCCCAGAGTGAGAGGGGCAGTGTGACTGACCCCAGGGTGAAAGGTCAGTTGACTGACTCCAGGGTGAGAGGACAGTGACTGACCCCAGGGTGAGAGGGTAGTGTGACTGACTCCAGGGTGAAAGATCAGTGTGACTGACTCCAGGGTGAGAGGGCAGTGACTAACCCCAGGGTGAGAGGGTAGTGTGACTGACTCCAGGGTGAAAGGTCAGTGTGACTGATCCCAGGGTGAGAGGGCAGTGACTGACCCCAGGGTGAGAGGGAACAATGACTGACCCCAGTGTGAGAGGAAATGTGACTGACCCCAGAGTAGGAGGAAATGTGACTAACCCAAGAGTGAGAGGGCAGTGATTGACCCCAGGTTGAGAAGGCAGTGACTGACCCCAGGGTGAGAGGGCAGTGACTGACTCCAGGGTGAGAGGGCAGTGTGAATGACCCCAGGGTGAGAGGGCAGTGACTGACCCCAGGATGAGAGGGCATTGACTGACCCCAGGGTGAGAGGCAGTGTGACTGACCCCAGGGTGAGAGGGCAGTGTGAATGTCTCCAGGGTGAGAGGGCAGTGACTGACCCCAGGGTGAAAGGGGAGTTTGACTGACCGCACCGTGAGAGGATAGTGACTGACCCCAGGGTGAGAGGGCAGTGTGACTGACCCCAGGGTGAGAGGGCAGTGTAACTGACACCAGGGTGAGAGCGCAGTGTGACTGACCCCCGCGTGAGAGGTCAGTGACTGACCCCAGGGTGAGAGAGCAGTGTGACTGACCCCAAGTTAAGAGGGCAATGTCACTCACCCCAGATTGAGAGGGCAGTGTGATTGACCCCAAGTTAAGAGAGCAGTGTGACCGACACGAGGTTGAGAGGGTAGTGACTGACCCCAGGGTGAGAGGAAATGTGACCTACCCAGAGTCGGAGGAAATGTGACTGACCCCAGGGTGAGAGGGCAGTATGACTGACCCAAGGGTGAGAGGGCAGTGACTGAGCCCAGGGTGAGAGGGCAGTGTGACTGACGCCAGGGTGAGAGAGAATGTAACTGAACCCAGGGTGAGAGGGCAGTGTGACTGACCCCAGGATGAGAGGCAGTGTCACTGACCCCAGGGTGCGAGGGCAGTGTGACTGACCCCAGGATGAGAGGCAGTGTCACTCACCCCCGGGTGCGAGGGCAGTGTGACTGACCCCAGGGGGAGAGAGAATGTGACTGACCCCAGGTTGAGAGGGCAGTGACTGACCCAAGGGTGAGAGGGCACTGACTGAGCCCAGGGTGAGAGGGCAGTGACTGACCCCAGGATGAGAGGGCATTGACTGACCACAGGGTGAGAGGCAGTGTGACTGACCCCAGGGTGATTGGGCAGTGTGAATGTCTCCAAGGTGAGAGGGCAGTGACTGACCCCAGGGTGAAAGGGGAGTTTGAATGACCGCACCGTGAGAGGATAATGACTGACCCCAGGGTGAGAGGGCAGTGTGACTGACCCCAGGGTGAGAGGGCAGTGTAACTGACACCAGGGTGAGAGCGCAGTGTGACTGACCCCCGCGTGAGAGGTCAGTGACTGACCCCAGGGTGAGAGAGCAGTGTGACTGACCCCAAGTTAAGAGGGCAATGTCACTCACCCCAGGTTGAGAGGGCAGTGTGATTGACCCCAAGTTAAGAGAGCAGTGTGACCAGCACGAGGTTGAGAGGGCAGTGACTGACCCCAGGGTGAGAGGAAATGTGACCTACCCAGAGTCGGAGGAAATGTGACTGACCCCAGGGTGAGAGGGCAGTATGACTGACCCAAGGGTGAGAGGGCAGTGACTGAGCCCAGGGTGAGAGTGCAGTGTGACTGACGCCAGGGTGAGAGAGAATGTAACTGAACCCAGGGTGAGAGGGCAGTGTGACTGACCCCAGGATGAGAGGCAGTGTCACTGACCCCAGGGTGCGAGGGCAGTGTGACTGACCCCAGGATGAGAGGCAGTGTCACTGACCCCAGGGTGCGAGGGCAGTGTGACTGACCCCAGGGGGAGAGAGAATGTGACTGACCCCAGGTTGAGAGGGCAGTGACTGACCCAAGGGTGAGAGGGCACTGACTGAGCCCAGGGTGAGAGGGCAGTGTGACTGACCCCAGGGTGAGAGGCAGTGTGACTGACCCCAGGGTGCGAGGGCAGTGTGACTGACCCCAGGGTTAGAGAGAATGTGACTGACCCCAAGGTGAGAGGGCAGTGACTAACCTCAGCGTGAGAGTGCAGTGTGACTGACCCCAGGGTGAGAGGGCAGTGTCGCTGACCCCAGGGTGAGAGGGCAGTGTGACTGACCCCAGGGTGAGAAAGAATGTGACTGACCCCAGGGTGAGAGAGAATGTGACTGACCCCAGGGTGAGACGGCAGAGTGACTGACCCCAGGTTGAAGGGTCAGTGTGAATGACCCCAGGGTGCGAGGGCAGTGTGACTGACCCCAGGGTGATAGGGCAGTGTGACTGACCCCAGAGTGAGAGGACAGTGACCGACCCCAGGGCGAGAGGGCAGTGTGACTGACCCCAGGGTGAGAGGGCAGTGACGGATCCAAGTGTAAGAGGGCAGTGACTGACCCCAGGTTGAGAGGGCAGTGACTGACAACAGGGTGAGAGGGCAATGACTGACCCCAGGTTGAGAGGGCAGTGACTGACCCCAGGGTGAGAGGGCAGTGACTGACCCCAGGGTGAGAGGGCAGTGACTGAGCCCAGGTTGAGAGGGCAATGTGAATGACCCCAGGGTGCGAGGGCAGTGTGACTGGCCCCAGGGTGAGAGGGCAGAGGAATGACCCACGGTGAGAGGGAATGTGATGGACGACAGGGTTAGAGGGAATGTGTCTGGCCCCAGAGTGAGAGGGCAGTATGTCTGACCCCAGTGTGAGAGGGCAGTGTGACTGGCACCAGGGTGAGAGGACAGTATGTCTGACCCAAGGCTGAGAGGGCAGTGTGACTGACCCCAGACTGAGGGGACAGTGTGACTGACCTCAGGGTGAGAGGGCAGTGACTGACCCCAGGTTGAGAGGGCTGTGACTGACCCAAGGGTGAGAGGGCAGTGTGACTGACCCCAGGGTGAGAGAGCAGTGACTGACCCCAGGTTAAGCGGGCAGTGATTGACCCCAGGGTGAGAGGGCAGTATGACTGACCCCAGGGTGAGAGGGCAGTGACTGACCCCAGGTTGAGAGGGCAGTGACTGACCTAAGGGTGAGAGGGCAGTGACTGAGCCCAGGGTGAATGGGCAGTGTGACTGACCCAAGGGTGAGAGGGCAGTGATTGACCCCAGAGTGCGAGGGCAGTGTGACTGACCCCAGGGTGAGAGGGCAGTGTGACGGACCCCAGGGTGAGAGGGCAGTGTGACTGACCCCAGGGTGAGAGAGCAGTGAGGTCCCAAGAGTGAGAGGGCAGTGTGACTGACCCCAGGGTGAGAGGGCAGTGACTGACCCCAGGGTGAGAGGATAGTGTGACTGACCCCAGGGTGAAAGGTCAGTGTGACTGACCCCAGGGTGAGAGTGCAGTGACTGACCCCAGAGTGAGAGTGTAGTGTTATTGACCCCAGGATGAAAGGTCAGTGTGACTGACCCCAGGGTGAGAGGGCAGTGACTGACCCCAGTGTGAAAGGGCAGTTTGACTGACACCAGAGTGAGAGGGCAGTGTGACTGACCCCAGGGTGAGATCGCAGTGTGACTGACCCCAGGGTGAGATCGCAGTGTGACTGACCCCAGGGTGAGAGGGCAGTGTGACTGACCCCAGGGTGAGAGAGCAGTTATTGACACCAGGTTGAGAGGGCAGTGACTGACCCCAGGTTGAGAGGGCAGTGACTGACCTAAGGGTGAGAGTGCAGTGACTGAGCCCAGGGTGAGTGGTCAGTGTGACTGACCCAATGGTGAGAGGGCAGTGATTGACCCCAGAGTGCGAGGGCAGTGTGACTGACCCCAGGGTGAGATTAAATGTGTCTGACCCCAGGGTGAGACGGCAGAGTGACTGACCCCAGGCTGAAGGGTCAGTGTGAATGACCCCCGGGTGCGAGGGCAGTTTGAATGGCCCCAGGGTGAGAGGGCAGAGGAATGACCCCACGGTGAGAGGGAATGTGATGCATGACAGGGTTAGAGGGAATGTGTCTGGCCCCAGAGTGAGAGGGCAATATGTCTGACCCTAGTGTGAGAGGGCATTGTGACTGACCCCAGGGTGAGAGGGCATTGTGAATGACCCCAGGGTGAGAGTATATGTGATTGACCCCAGGGTGAGAGGCAGTGACTGACCCCAGGGTGAGAGTGCAGTGACTGACCCGAGGGTGAGAGGGCAGTGTGACTGACCCCAGGGTGAGAGGGAATGTGATTGACCCCAGAGTGAGAGGGCTTTGTGAATGACCCCAGGGTGAGAGTATATGTGAATGACCCCAGGGTGAGAGTATATGTGATTGACCCCAGGGTGAGAAGTAGTGACTGACCCCAGGGTGAGAGTGCAGTGACTGACCCCAGAGTGAGAGGGCAGTGTGACTGACTCCAAGGTGAGAGGGCAGTGACTGACCCCAGTGTGAGAGGAAATGTGACTGACCCCAGAGTAGGAGGAAATGTGACTAACCCAAGAGTGAGAGGGCAGTGATTGACCCCAGGTTGAGAGGGCAGTGACTGACCCCAGGGTGAGAGGGCAGTGTGAATGACCCCAGGGTGAGAGGGCAGTGACTGACCCCAGGATGAGAGGGCATTGACTGACCCCAGGGTGAGAGGCAGTGTGACTGACCCCAGGGTGAGAGGGCAGTGTGACTGATCCCAGGGTGAGAGGGCAGTGTCTGCGCCCAGGGTGAGAGGACAGTGACTGCCCAGGGTGAGAGGGCAGTGACTGACCCAGTGCGAGAGAGAATGTGACTGACCCCAGCGTGAGGGAGTAGTGACTGACCCCAGGTTGAGAGGGCAGTGACTGACCCCAGGGTGAGTGGGCAGTAACTGACCCCAGGGTGAGAGGGCAGTGACTGACCCCAGGGTGAGAGGGCAGTGCGACTGACCCCAGGGTGAGAGAGCAGTGTGACTGACCCCAAGTTAAGAGGGCAATGTCACTCACCCCAGGTTGAGAGGGCAGTGTGATTGACCCCAAGTTAAGAGAGCAGTGTGACCGACCCGAGGTTGAGAGGGCAGTGACTGACCCCAGGCTGAGAGGAAATGTGACCTACCCAGATTCGGAGGAAATGTGACTGACCCCAGGGTGAGAGGGGCAGTGTGACTGATCCAAGGGTGATAGGGCAGTGTGACTGACCCCAGAGTGAGAGGACAGTGACCGACCCCAGGGTGAGAGGGCAGTGTGACTGACCCCAGGGTGAGAGGGCAGTGACGGATCCAAGTGTAAGAGGGCAGTGACTGACCCCAGGTTGAGAGGTCAGTGACTGACAACAGGGTGAGAGGGCAGTGACTGACCCCAGGTTGAGAAGGCAGTGACTGACCCCAGGGTGAGAGGGCAGTGACTGACCCCAGGGTGAGAGGGCAGTGACTGAGCCCAGGTTGAGAGGGCAGTGACTAACCCCAGGGCAAGAGAGAATGTGACTGACCCCAGGTTGAGAGAGCAGTGACTGACCCAAGGGTGAGAGGGCATTGTGAATGACCCCAGGGTGCGAGTATATGTGAATGACCCCAGGGGGAGAGCATATGTGATTCACCCCAGGGTGAGAGGCAGTGACTGACCCCAGGGTGAGAGTGCAGTGACTGACCCCAGAGTGAGAGGGCAGTGTGACTGACCCCAGGGTGAGAAGGCAGTGACTGACCCCAGGGTGAAAGGTCAGTGTGACTGACTCCAGGGTGAGAGGGCAGTGACTGACCCCAGGGTGAGAGGGTAGTGTGACTGACTCCAGGGTGAACGGTCAGTGTGACTGATCCCAGGGTGAGAGGGCAGTGACTGACCCCAGGGTGAGAGGGAACAATGACTGACCCCAGTGTGAGAGGAAATGTGACTGACCCCAGAGTAGGAGGAAATGTGACTGACTCCAGGGTGAGAGGGCAGTGTGAATGACCCCAGGGTGAGAGGGCAGTGTGAATGTCTCCAGGGTGAGAGGGCAGTGACTGACCCCAGGGTGAAAGGGGAGTTTGACTGACCGCACCGTGAGAGGATAGTGACTTACCCCAGGGTGAGAGGGCAGTGTGACTGACCCCGGGGTGAGAGGGCAGTGTAACTGACACCAGGGTGAGAGCGCAGTGTGACTGACCCCCGCGTGAGAGGTCAGTGACTGACCCCAGGTTGAGAAGGCAGTGTGACTGACCTCAGGGTGAGAGGGCAGTGACTGACCCCAAGATGAGAGGGCAGTGTGACTGACCCCAGGGTGAGAGAGCAGTGACTGACCCCAGGTTAAGCGGGCAGTGATTGACCCCAGGGTGAGAGGGCAGTGTGACTGACCCCAGGGTGAGAGGGCAGTGACTGACCTAAGGGTGAGAGGGCAGTGACTGAGCCCAGGGTGAATGGGCAGTGTGACTGACCCAAGGGTGAGAGGGCAGTGATTGACCCCAGAGTGTGAGGGCAGTGTGACTGACCCCAGGGTGAGAGGGCAGTGTGACTGACCCCAGGGTGAGAGGGCAGTGAGGTCCCAAGTGTGAGAGGGCAGTGTGACTGACCCCAGGGTGAGAGGGCAGTGACTGACCCCAGGGTGAGAGGATAGTGTGACTGGCCCCAGGGTGAAAAGGTCAGTGTGACTGACCCCAGGGTGAGAGTGCAGTGACTGACCCCAGGGTGAGAGTGTGGTGTTATTGACCCCAGGATGAAAGGTCAGTGTGACTGACCCCTGGGTGAGAGGGCAGTGACTGACCCCAGGGTGAAAGGGCAGTTTGACTGACCGCACCGTGAGATGATAGTGACTGACCCCATGGTGAGAGGGCAGTGTGACCGACCCCGGGTGAGAGGGCAGTGAGGTCCCAAGTGTGAGAGGGCAGTGTGACTGACCCCAGGGTGAGAGGGCAGTGACTGACCCCAGGGTGAGAGGGCAGTGAGGTCCCAAGTGTGAGAGGGCAGTGTGACTGACCCCAGGGTGAGAGGGCAGTGACTGACCCCAGGGTGAGAGGATAGTGTGACTGGCCCCAGGGTGAAAAGGTCAGTGTGACTGACCCCAGGGTGAGAGTGCAGTGACTGACCCCAGGGTGAGAGTGTGGTGTTATTGACCCCAGGATGAAAGGTCAGTGTGACTGACCCCTGGGTGAGAGGGCAGTGACTGACCCCAGGGTGAAAGGGCAGTTTGACTGACCGCACCGTGAGATGATAGTGACTGACCCCATGGTGAGAGGGCAGTGTGACCGACCCCGGGGTGAGAGGACAGTGTAACTGACACCAGAGTGAGAGGGCAGTGTGACTGACCCCAGGGTGAGATCGCAGTGTGACTGACTCCAGGGTGAGATCGCAGTGTGACTGACCCCAGGGTGAGAGGGCAGTGTGACTGACCCCAGGGTGAGAGAGCAGTGACTGACCCCAGGTTGAGAGGGCAGTGACTGAGCCCAGGGTGAGTGGTCAGTGTGACTGACCCAATGGTGAGAGGGCAGTGATGGATCCCAGGGTTCGAGGGCAGTGTTACTGGCCCCAGGGTGAGAGGGCAGAGTAATGACCCCACGGTGAGAGGGAATGTGATGGACGACAGGGTTAGAGGGAATGTGTCTGGCCCCAGAGTGAGAGGGCAATATGTCTGACCCCAGTGTGAGAGGGCAGTGTGACTGGCCCTAGGGTGAGAGGGCAGTATGTCTGACCCAAGGCTGAGAGGGCATTGTGACTGACCCCAGGGTGAGAGGGCATTGTGAATGACCCCAGGGTGAGAGTATATGTGATTGACCCCAGGGTGAGAGGCAGTGACTGACCCCAGGGTGAGAGTGCAGTGACTGACCCCAGGGTGAGAGGGCAGTGTGACTGACCCCAGGGTGAGAGGGAATGTGATTGACCCCAGAGTGAGAGGGCATTGTGAATGACCACAGGGTGAGAGTATATGTGAATGACCCCAGGGTGAGAGTATATGTGATTGACCCCAGGGTGAGAGTGCAGTGACTGAGCCCAGGGTGAGTGGTCAGTGTGACTGGCCCAAGGGTGAGTGGGCAGTGATTGACCCCAGGGTGCGAGGGCAGTGTGACTGACCCCAGGGTGAGATTAAATGTGTCTGACCCCAGGGTGAGACGGCAGAGTGACTGACCCCAGGCTGAAGGTTCAGTGTGAATAACCCCAGGGTGCGAGGGCAGTGTGACTGGCCCCAGGGTGAGAGGGCAGAGTAATGACCCCACGGTGAGAGGGAATGTGATGGACGACAGGGTTAGAGGGAATGTGTCTGGCCCCAGAGTGAGAGGGCAATATGTCTGACCCCAGTGTGAGAGGGCAGTGTGACTGGCCCCAGGGTGAGAAGGCAGTATGTCTGACCCAAGGCTGAGAGGGCATTGTGACTGACCCCAGGGTGAGAGGGAATGTGATTGACCCCAGAGTGAGAGGGCAGTGTGACTGACCCCAGGGTGAGAGGGCAGTGACTGACCCCAGGGTGAAAGGTCAGTGTGACTGACTCCATGGTGAGAGGGCAGTGACTGACCCCAGTGTGAGAGGAAATGTGACTGACCCCAGAGAAGGAGGAAATGTGACTAACCCAAGAGTGAGAGGGCAGTGATTGACCCCAGGTTGAGAGGGCAGTGACTGATCCCAGGGTGAGAGGGCAGTGACTGACTCCAGGGTGAGAGGGCAGTGTGAATGACCCCAGAGTGAGAGGGCAGTGACTGACCCCAGGATGAGAGGGCATTGACTGACCCCAGGGTGAGAGGCAGTGTGACTGACCCCAGGGTGAGAGGGCAGTGTGACTGATCCCAGGGTGAGAGGGCAGTGTCTGCGCCCAGGGTGAGAGGACAGTGACTGCCCAGGGTGAGAGGGCAGTGACTGACCCAGTGCGAGAGAGAATGTGACTGACCCCAGCGTGAGGGAGTAGTGACTGACCCCAGGTTGAGAGGGCAGTGACTGACCCCAGGGTGAGTGGGCAGTAACTGACCCCAGGGTGAGAGGGCATTGACTGACCCCAGGGTGAGAGGGCAGTGCGACTGACCCCAGGGTGAGAGAGCAGTGTGACTGACCCCAAGTTAAGAGGGCAATGTCACTCAGTCCAGGTTGAGAGGGCAGTGTGATTGACCCCAAGTTAAGAGAGCAGTGTGACCGACCCGAGGTTGAGAGGGCAGTGACTGACCCCAGGGTGAGAGGAAATGTAACCTACCCAGAGTCGGAGGAAATGTGACTGACCCCAGGGTGAGAGGGCAGTATGACTGACCCAAGGGTGAGAGAAAATGTAACTGAACCCAGGGTGAGAGGGCAGTGTGACTGACCTCAGGATGAGAGGCAGTGTCACTGACCCCAGGGTGCGAGGGCAGTGTGACTGACCCCAGGGTGAGAGAGAATGTGACTGACCCCAGGTTGAGAGGGCAGTGACTGACCCAAGGGTGAGAGGGCACTGACTGAGCCCAGGGTGAGAGGGCAGTGTGACTGATGCCAGGGTGAGAGAGAATGTAACTGAACCCAGGGTGAGAGGGCAGTGTGACTGACCCCAGGGTGAGAGGCAGTGTCACTGACCCCAGGGTGAGAGGGCAGTGTGACTGACCCCAGGGTGAGAGAGTGTGACGGACCCCAGGGTGAGAGAGAATGTGACTGACCCCAGGGTGAGACGGCAGAGTGACTGACCCCAGGTTGAAGGGTCAGTGTGAATGACCCCAGGGTGCGAGGGCAGTGTGACTGGCCCAAGGGTGAGAGGGCAGTGTCGCTGACCCCAGGATGAGAGGGCAGTGTGACTGACCCCAGGGTGAGAGAGAATGTGACTGACCCCAGGGTGAGAGAGAATGTGACTGACCCCTGGGTGAGAGTGCAGTGTGACTGACCCCAGGGTGATAGGGCAGTGTGACTGACCCCAGAGTGAAAGGGGCAGTGTGACTGACCCCAGGGTGATAGGGCAGTGTGACTGACCCCAGAGTGAGAGGACAGTGACCGACCCCAGGGTGAGAGGGCAGTGTGACTGACCTCAGGGTGAGAGGGCAGTGACGGATCCTAGTGTAAGAGGGCAGTGACTGACCCCAGGTTGAGAGGGCAGTGACTGACAACAGGGTGAGAGGGCAGTGACTGACCCCAGGTTGAGAGGGCAGTGACTGACCTCAGGGTGAGAGGGCAGTGACTGACCCCAGGGTGAGAGGGCAGTGACTGAGCCCAGGTTGAGAGGGCAGTGACTAACCCCAGGGCAAGAGAGAATGTGACTGACCCCAGGTTGAGAGAGCAGTGACTGACCCAAGGGTGAGAAGGCAGTGACTGACCCCAGGGTGAGAGGACAGTGACTGACCCCAAGGTGAGAGGGCAGTGACTGACTTACATAGAAACATAGAAACATAGAAAATAGGTGCAGGAGTAGGCCATTCGGCCCTTCTAGCCTGCACCGCCATTCAATGAGTTCATGGCTGAACATTCAACTTCAGTACCCCATTCCTGCTTTCTCGCCATACCCCTTGATCCCCCTAGCAGTAAGGACCTCATCTAACTCCTTTTTGAATATATTTAGTGAATTGGCCTCAACAACTTTCTGTGGTAGAGAATTCCACAGGTTCACCACTCTCTGGGTGAAGAAGTTCCTCCGCATCTCGGTCCTAAATGGCTTACCCCTTATCCTTAGACTGTGACCCCTGGTTCTGGACTTCCCCAACATTGGGAACATTCTTCCTGCATCTAACCTGTCTAACCCCGTCAGAATTTTATATGTTTCTATGAGGTCCCCTCTCATTCTTCTGAACTCCAGTGAATACAAGCCCAGTTGATCCAGTCTTTCTTGATAGGTCAGTCCCGCCATCCCGGGAATCAGTCTGGTGAACCTTCGCTGCACTCCCTCAATAGCAAGAATGTCCTTCCTCAGGTTAGGAGACCAAAACTGTACACAATACTCCAGGTGTGGCCTCACCAATGCCCTTCAATGACTTCAGCGTGAGAGGGCAGTGTGACTGACCCCAGGGTGAGATTAAATGTGTCTGACCCCAGGGTGAGACGGCAGAGTGACTGACCTCAGGGTGAAGGGTCAGTGTGAATGACCCCAGGGTGCGAGGGCAGTGTGACTGGCCCCAGGGTGAGAGGGCAGAGGAATGACCCACGGTGAGAGGGAATGTGATGGACGACAGGGTTAGAGGGAATGTGTCTGGCCCCAGAGTGAGAGGGCAGTGTGACTGGCCCCAGGGTGAGAGGACAGTATGTCTGACCCAAGGCTGAGAGGGCATTGTGACTGACCCCAGGGTGAGAGGTCATTGTGAATGACCCCAGGGTGAGAGTATATGTGATTGACCCCAGGGTGAGAGGCAGTGACTGACCCCAGGGTGAGAGTGCAGTGACTGACCCCAGGGTGAGAGGCAGTGTGACTGACCCCAGGGTGAGAGAGAATGTGATTGACCCCAGGGTGAGAGGGCATTGTGAATGACCCCAGGGTGAGAGTATATGTGAATGACCCCAGGGTGAGAGCATATGTGATTCACCCCAGGGTGAGAGGCAGTGACTGACCCCAGGGTGAGAGTGCAGTGACTGACCCCAGAGTGAGAGGGCAGTGTGACTGACCCCAGGGTGAGAAGGCAGTGACTGACCCCAGGGTGCGAGGGCAGTGTGACTGGCCCCAGGGTGAGAGGGCAGAGGAATGACCCACGGTGAGAGGGAATGTGATGGACGACAGGGTTAGAGGGAATGTGTCTGGCCCCAGAGTGAGAGGGCAGTGTGACTGGCCCCAGGGTGAGAGGACAGTATGTCTGACCAAAGGCTGAGAGGGCATTGTGACTGACCCCAGGGTGAGAGGGCATTGTGAATGACCCCAGGGTGAGAGTATATGTGATTGACCCCAGGGTGAGAGGCAGTGACTGACCCCAGGGTGAGAGTGCAGTGACTGACCCGAGGGTGAGAGGCAGTGTGACTGACCCCAGGGTGAGAGAGAATGTGATTGACCCCAGGGTGAGAGGGCATTGTGAATGACCCCAGGGTGAGAGTCTTTGTGAATGACCCCAGGGTGAGAGCATATGTGATTCACCCCAGGGTGAGAGGCAGTGACTGACCCCAGGGTGAGAGTGCAGTGACTGACCCCAGAGTGAGAGGGCAGTGTGACTGACCCCAGGGTGAGAAGGCAGTGACTGACCCCAGGGTGAAAGGTCAGTGTGACTGACTCCAGGGTGAGAGGGCAGTGTGGCTGATCCCAGGGTGAGAGGGCATGACTGACCCCAGGGTGAGAGGGAACAATGACTGACCCCAGTGTGAGAGGAAATGTGACTGACCACAGAGTAGGAGGAAATGTGACTAACCCAAGAGTGAGAGGGCAGTGATTGACCCCAAGTTGAGAAGGCAGTGACTGACCCCAGGGTGAGAGGGCAGTGACTGACTCCAGGGTGAGATGGCAGTGTGAATGACCCCAGGGTGAGAGGGCAGTGACTGACCCCAGGATGAGTGGGCATTGACTGACCCCAGGGTGAGAGGCAGTGTGACTGACCCCAGGGTGAGAGGGCAGTGTGAATGTCTCCAGGGTGAGAGGGCAGTGACTGACACCAGGGTGAAAGGGGAGTTTGACTGATCGCACCGTGAGAGGATAGTGACTGACCCCAGGGTGAGAGGGCAGTGTGACTAACCCCAGGGGAAGAGAGAATGTGACTGACCCCAGGATGAGAGCGCAGTGTGACTGACCCTCGCGTGAGAGGTCAGTGACTGACCCCAGGGTGAGAAGGCAGTGTGACTGACCTCAGGGTGAGAGGGCAGTGACTGACCCCAGGATGAGAGGGCAGTGTGACTGACCCCAGACTGAGGGGGCAGTGTGACTGACCCCAGGGTGAGAGAGCAGTGACTGACCCCAGGTTAAGCGGGCAGTGATTGACCCCAGGGTGAGAGGGCAGTGTGACTGACCCCAGGGTGAGAGGGCAGTGACTGACCCCAGGTTGAGAGTGCAGTGACTGACCTTAGGGTGAGAGGGCATTGACTGAGCCCAGGGTGAATGGGCAGTGTGACTGACCCAAGGGTGAGAGGGCACTGATTGACCCCAGAGTGCGAGGGCAGTGTGACTGACCCCAGGGTGAGAGGGCAGTGTGACTGACCCCAGGGTGAGAGAGCAGTGATGGGCCCAAGGGTGAGAGGGCAGTGTGACTGACCCCAGGGTGAGAGGGCAGTGACTGACCCCAGGGTGACAGGATAGTGTGACTGACCCCAGGGTGAAAGGTCAGTGTGACTGACCCCAGGGTGAGAGTGTAGTGTTATTGACCCCAGGATGAAAGGTCAGTGTGACTGACCCCAGGGTGAGAGGGCAGTGACTGACCCCAGGGTGAAAGGGCAGTTTGACTGACCGCACCGTGAGATGATAGTGACTGACCCCATGGTGAGAGGGCAGTGTGACCGACCCCAGGGTGAGAGAACAGTGTAACTGACACCAGAGTGAGAGGGCAGTGTAACTGACCCCAGGGTGAGATCGCAGTGTGACTGACCCCAGGGTGAGATCGCAGTGTGACTGACCCCAGGGTGAGAGGGCAGTGTGACTGACCCCAGGGTGAGAGAGCAGTGACTGACCCCAGGTTGAGAGTGAAGTGACTGACCCCAGGTTGAGAGGGCAGTGACTGACCTAAGGGTGAGAGGGCAGTGACTGACCCCAGGTTGAGAGGGCAGTGACTGACCTAAGGGTGAGTGGGCAGTGACTGAGCCCAGGGTGAGTGGTCAGTGTGACTGACCCAAGGGTGAGAGGGCAGTGATTGATCCCAGGGTGCGAGGGCAGTGTGACTGACACCAGGGTGAGAGGGCAGTGTTACTGACCCCAGGGTGAGATCGCAGTGTGACTGACCCCAGGGTGAGAGGGCAGTGTGACTGACCCCAGGGTGAGAGAGCAGTGACTGACCCCAGGTTGAGAGTGAAGTGACTGACCCCAGGTTGAGAGGGCAGTGACTGACCTAAGGGTTAGTGGGCAGTGACTGAGCCCAGGGTGAGTGGTCAGTGTGACTGACCCAAGGGTGAGAGGGCAGTGATTGATCCCAGGGTGCGAGGGCAGTGTTACTGACACCAGGGTGAGAGGGCAGTGACTGTGCTCAGGGTGAGAGAACAGTGTAACTGACACCAGAGTGAGAGGGCAGTGTAACTGACCCCAGGGTGAGATCGCAGTGTGACTGACCCCAGGGTGAGATCGCAGTGTGACTGACCCCAGGGTGAGAGGGCAGTGTGACTGACCCCAGGGTGAGAGAGCAGTGACTGACCCCAGGTTGAGAGTGAAGTGACTGACCCCAGGTTGAGAGGGCAGTGACTGAGCCCAGGGTGAGAGGGCAGTGTGACTGACGCCAGGGTGAGAGAGAATGTAACTGAACCCAGGGTGAGAGGGCAGTGTGACTGACCCCAGGGTGAGAGGCAGTGTCACTGACCCCAGGGTGCGAGGGCAGTGTGACTGACGCCAGGGTGAGAGAGAATGTGACTGACCCCAAGGTGAGAGGGCAGTGACTGACCTCAGCGTGAGAGGGCAGTGTGACTGACCCCAGGGTGAGATTAAATTTGTCTGACCCCAGGGTGAGACGGCAGAGTGACTGACCCCTGGGTGAAGGGTCAGTGTGAATGACCCCAGGGTGCGAGGGTAGTGTGACTGGCCCAAGGGTGAGAGGGCAGTGTCGCTGACCCCAGGGTGAGAGGGCAGTGTGACTGACCCCAGGGTGAGAGAGAATGTGACTGACCCCAGGGTGAGAGAGAATGTGACTGACCCCTGGGTGAGAGTGCAGTGTGACTGATCCCAGGGTGATAGGGTAGTGTGACTGACCCCAGAGTGAGAGGGGGCAGTGTGACTGACCCCAGGGTGATAGGGCAGTGTGACTGACCCCAGAGTGAGAGGACAGTGACCGACCCCAGGGTGAGAGTGCAGTGTGACTGATCCCAGGGTGATAGGGTAGTGTGACTGACCCCAGAGTGAGAGGGGCAGTGTGACTGACCCCAGGGTGATAGGGCAGTGTGACTGACCCCAGAGTGAGAGGACAGTGATCGACCCCAGGGTGAGAGGGCAGTGTGACTGACTCCAGGGTGAGAGGGCAGTGACGGATCCAAGTGTGAGAGGGCAGTGACTGACCCCAGGTTGAGAGGGCAGTGACTGATATCAGGGTGAGAGGGCAGTGACTGAGCCCAGGGTGAGTGGTCAGTGTGACTGACCCAAGGGTGAGAGGGCAGTGACTGACCCCAGGGTTAGAGGGCAGTGACTGAGCCCAGGTTGAGAGGGCAGTGACTAACCCCAGGGTAAGAGAGAATGTGACTGACCCCAGTTTGAGAGAGCAGTGACTGACCCAAGGGTGAGAAGGCAGTGACTGACCCCAGGGTGAGAGGACAGTGACTGACCCCAAGGTGAGAGGGCAGTGACTGACCTCAGCGTCAGAGGGTAGTGTGACTGACCCCAGGGTGAGATTAAATGTGTCTGACCCCAGGATGAGATGGCAGAGTGACTGACCCCAGGGTGAAGGGTCAGTGTGAATGACCCCAGGGTGCGAGGGCAGTGTGACTGGCCCCAGGGTTAGAGGGCAGAGGAATGACCCACGGTGAGGAGGAATGTGATGGACGACAGGGTTAGAGGGAATGTATCTGGCCCCAGAGTGAGAGGGCAGTATGTCTGACCCCAGTGTGAGAGGGCAGTGTGACTGGCCCCAAGGTGAGAGGGAATGTGACTGACCCCAGGGTGAGAGGGCAGTGTGACTGACCCCATGGTGAGAGGGAATGTGACTGACGCCAGGGTGAGAAGGCAGTGTGACTGACGCCAGGGTGAGAGTGCAGTGTGACTGACGCCAGGGTGAGAGGGCAGTGTGATTGACTCCAGGTTGAGAGGGCAGTGTGACTGACCTCAGGATGAGAGGGCACTTTGACTGACCGGAGGGTGAGAGGGCAGTGTGATTGACCCCAAGGTGAGAGGGCAGTGTGACTGACCCCAAATTGAGAGGGCAGTGTGACTGACCCCAGGTTGAGAGGGCAGTGTGACTGACCTCAAGTTAAGAGGGCAGTGTGACTGACCCCAGGTTGAGAGGGCAGTGTGACTGACCCCAGGTTGAGAGGGCATGTGATTGACCCCAGGGTGAGAGGGCAGTGTGACTGACCCCAGGGTGAGAGGGCAGTGTGACTGACTCCAGGGTGAGAAGGCAGTCACTGACCCCAGGGTGAGAGGGCAGTGACTCACCCCAGGGTGAGAGGGCAGTGTGACTGATCCCATGGTGAGAGGGAATGTGACTGACCCGAGGGTGAGAAGGCAGTGTGACTGACCCCAAGTTAAGAGGGCAGTGTGACTGACCCCAAGTTAAGAGGGCAGTGTGACTGACCCCAGGTTCAGAGGGAATGTGATTGACCACAGGGTGAGAGGGCAGTGTGACTGACCCGAGGGTGAGAGGTCAGTGTGACTGACTCAAGGGTGAGAGGGAAGTGACTGACCCCAGGGTGAGAAGGCAGTGTGACTGACCTCAGGGGTATAGGGCAGTGACTGACCCCAGGGTGAGAGGGCAGTGTGACTGACCCCAGGTTGAGAGGGCAGTGTGACTGACCCCAAATTAAGAGGGCAGTGTGACTGACCCCAGGTTGAGAGGGAATGTGATTGACCACAGGGTGAGAGGGCAGTGTGACTGACCTCAGGATGAGAGGGCACTTTGACTGACCGGAGGGTGAGAGGGCAGTGTGATTGACCCCAAGGTGAGAGGGCAGTGTGACTGACCCCAAATTGAGAGGGCAGTGTGACTGACCCCAGGTTGAGAGGGCAGTGTGACTGACCCCAAGTTAAGAGGGCAGTGTGACTGACCCCAGGTTGAGAGGGCAGTGTGACTGACCCCAGGTTGAGAGGGCATGTGATTGACCCCAGGGTGAGAGGGCAGTGTGACTGACCCCAGGGTGAGAGGGCAGTGTGACTGACTCCAGGGTGAGAAGGCAGTCACTGACCCCAGGGTGAGAGGGCAGTGACTCACCCCAGGGTGAGAGGGCAGTGTGACTGATCCCATGGTGAGAGGGAATGTGACTGACCCGAGGGTGAGAAGGCAGTGTGACTGACCCCAAGTTAAGAGGGCAGTGTGACTGACCCCAAGTTAAGAGGGCAGTGTGACTGACCCCAGGTTCAGAGGGAATGTGATTGACCACAGGGTGAGAGGGCAGTGTGACTGACCCGAGGGTGAGAGGTCAGTGTGACTGACTCAAGGGTGAGAGGGAAGTGACTGACCCCAGGGTGAGAAGGCAGTGTGACTGATCTCAGGGGTATAGGGCAGTGACTGACCCCAGGGTGAGAGGGCAGTGTGACTGACCCCAGGTTGAGAAAGCAGTGTGACTGACCCCAAATTAAGAGGGCAGTGTGACTGACCCCAGGTTGAGAGGGAATGTGATTGACCACAGGGTGAGAGGGCAGTGTGACTAACCCGAGGGTGAGAGGGCAGTCTGATTGACCCCAGGGTGAGAGGGCAGTGTGACTGACCCCAAGGTGTGAGGGCAGTGTGACTGACCCCAAGTTGAGAGGGCAGTGTGACTGAGCCCAGGTTGAGAGGGCAGTGTGACTGACCCCAAGTTAAGAGGGAAGTGTGACTGACCCCAAGTTAAGAGGGCAGTGTGACTCACCCCAGGTTGAGAGGGCAGTGTGGCTGACCCCAGGTTGAGAGGGTAGTGTGACTGACCCCAAGTTAAGAGGGCAGTGTGACTGACCCCAAGTTAAGAGGGCAGTGTGACTGACCCCAGGCTGAGAGGGCAGTGTGACTGACCCCAGGGTGAGAGGGAATGTGACTGACGCCAGGGTGAGAGGGTAGTGACTCACCCCAGGGTGAGAGGGCAGTGTGACTGACCCCATGGTGAGAGGGAATGTGACTGACCCCAGGGTGAGAGTGCAGTGTGACTGACGCCAGGGTGAGAGGGCAGTGTGATTGACTCCAGGTTGAGAGGGCAGTGTGACTGACCTCAGGATGAGAGGGCACTTTGACTGACCCGAGGGTGAGAGGGCAGTGTGATTGACCCCAGGGTGAGAGGGCAGTGTGACTGACCCCAAGTTGAGAGGGCAGTGTGACTGACCCCAGGTTGAGAGGGCAGTGTTACTGACCCCAAGTTAAGAAGGCAGTGTGACTGACCCCAAGTTAAGAGGGCAGTGTGACTGACCCCAGGTTGAGAGGGCAGTGTGACTGACCCCAGGTTGAGAAGGAATGTGATTGACCCCAGGTTGAGAGGGCTGTGTGACTGACCCCAAGTTAAGAGGGCAGTGTGACTGACCCCAAGTTAAGAGGGCAGTGTGACTGACCCCAGGTTGAGAGGGCAGTGGGACTGACCCCAGGTTGAGAGGGCATTGGGAATTACCCCAGGGTGAGAGGGCAGTATGACTGACCCCAGGTTGAGAGGGCAGTGTGACTGACCCCAGGTTGAGAGGGAATGTGATTGACCCCAGGGTGAGAGGGCAGTGTGACTGACCCTAGGGTGAGAGGGCAGTGTGACTGACCCCAGGGTGAGAGGGCAGTGACTCACCCCAGGGTGAGAGTGCAGTGTGGCTGACCCCAGGTTGAGAGGGTAGTGTGACTGACACCAGGGTGAGAGGGCAGTGTGACTGACCCCAGGGTGAGAGGGAATGTGACTGACGCCAGGGTGAGAGGGCAGTGACTCACCCCAGGGTGAGAGGGCAGTGTGACTGACCCCATGGTGAGAGGGAATGTGACTGACCCCAGGGTGAGAAGGCAGTGTGACTGACGCCAGGGTGAGAGTGCAGTGTGACTGACGCCAGGGTGAGAGGGCAGTGTGATTGACTCCAGGTTGAGAGGGCAGTGTGACTGACCTCAGGATGAGAGGGCACTTTGACTGACCCGAGGGTGAGAGAGCAGTGTGATTGACCCCAGGGTGAGAGGGCAGTGTGACTGACCCCAGGTTGAGAGGGCAGTGTGACTGACCCCAAGTTAAGAGGGCAGTGTGACTGACCCCAAGTTAAGAGGGCAGTGTGACTGACCCCAGGTTGAGAGGGCAGTGTGACTGACCCGAGGTTGAGAGGGAATGAGATTGACCCCAGGGTGAGAGGGCAGTGTGATTGACCACAGAGTGAGAGGGCAGTGTGACTGACCCGAGGGTGAGAGGGCAGTGTGACTGACTCAAGGGTGAGAGGGCAGTGACTGATCCCAGGGTGAGAGGGCAGTGTGACTGACCCCAGGGTCAATGGGCATTGTGACTGACCCCAGGGTGAGAGGGCAGTATCACTGACTCCAGGGTGAGAGGGCAGTGACTGACCCCAGGATGAGAGGGCAGTGTGGCTGACCCCAGGTTGAGAGGGCAGTGTGACTGACCCCAAGTTAAGAGGGCAGTGTGACTGACCCCAAGTTAAGAGGGCAGTGTGACTGACCCCAGGTTCAGAGGGAATGTGATTGACCACAGGGTGAGAGGGCAGTGTGACTGACCCGAGGGTGAGAGGTCAGTGTGACTGACTCAAGGGTGAGAGGGAAGTGACTGACCCCAGGGTGAGAAGGCAGTGTGACTGATCTCAGGGGTATAGGGCAGTGACTGACCCCAGGGTGAGAGGGCAGTGTGACTGACCCCAAATTAAGAGGGCAGTGTGACTGAACCCAGGTTGAGAGGGAATGTGATTGACCACAGGGTGAGAGGGCAGTGTGACTAACCCGAGGGTGAGAGGGCAGTCTGATTGACCCCAGGGTGAGAGGGCAGTGTGACTGACCCCAAGGTGTGAGGGCAGTGTGACTGACCCCAAGTTGAGAGGGCAGTGTGACTGAGCCCAGGTTGAGAGGGCAGTGTGACTGACCCCAAGTTAAGAGGGAAGTGTGACTGACCCCAAGTTAAGAGGGCAGTGTGACTCACCCCAGGTTGAGAGGGCAGTGTGGCTTACCCCAGGTTGAGAGGGTAGTGTGACTGACCCCAAGTTAAGAGGGCAGTGTGACTGACCCCAGGCTGAGAGGGCAGTGTGACTGACCCCAGGGTGAGAGGGAATGTGACTGACGCCAGGGTGAGAGGGTAGTGACTCACCCCAGGGTGAGAGGGCAGTGTGACTGACCCCATGGTGAGAGGGAATGTGACTGACCCCAGGGTGAGAAGGCAGTGTGACTGACGCCAGGGTGAGAGTGCAGTGTGACTGACGCCAGGGTGAGAGGGCAGTGTGATTGACTCCAGGTTGAGAGGGCAGTGTGACTGACCTCAGGATGAGAGGGCACTTTGACTGACCCGAGGGTGAGAGGGCAGTGTGATTGACCCCAGGGTGAGAGGGCAGTGTGACTGACCCCAAGTTGAGAGGGCAGTGTGACTGACCCCAGTTTGAGAGGGCAGTGTGACTGACCCCAAGTTAAGAGGGCAGTGTGACTGACCCCAAGTTAAGAGGGCAGTGTGACTGACCCCAGGTTGAGAGGGCAGTGTGACTGACCCCAGGTTGAGAGGGAATGTGATTGACCCCAGGGTGAGAGGACAGTGACTGATCCCAGGGTGAGAGGGCAGTGTGACTGACCCGAGGGTGAGAGGGCAGTGTGACTGACTCAAGGGTGAGAGGGCAGTGACTGATCCCAGGGTGAGAGGGCAGTATGACTGACCCCAGGGTCAATGGGCATTGTGACTGACCCCAGGGTGAGAGGGCAGTATCACTGACCCCAGGGTGAGAGGGCAGTGACTGATGCCAGGGTGAGAGGGCAGTGTGGCTGACCCCAGGTTGAGAGGGCAGTGTGACTGACCCCAAGTTAAGAGGGCAGTGTGACTGACCCCAAGTTAAGAGGGCAGTGTGACTGACCTCAGGATGAGAGGGCACTTTGACTGACCGGAGGGTGAGAGGGCAGTGTGATTGACCCCAAGGTGAGAGGGCAGTGTGACTGACCCCAAATTGAGAGGGCAGTGTGACTGACCCCAGGTTGAGAGGGCAGTGTGACTGACCCCAAGTTAAGAGGGCAGTGTGACTGACCCCAGGTTGAGAGGGCAGTGTGACTGACCCCAGGTTGAGAGGGCATGTGATTGACCCCAGGGTGAGAGGGCAGTGTGACTGACCCCAGGGTGAGAGGGCAGTGTGACTGACTCCAGGGTGAGAAGGCAGTCACTGACCCCAGGGTGAGAGGGCAGTGACTCACCCCAGGGTGAGAGGGCAGTGTGACTGATCCCATGGTGAGAGGGAATGTGACTGACCCGAGGGTGAGAAGGCAGTGTGACTGACCCCAAGTTAAGAGGGCAGTGTGACTGACCCCAAGTTAAGAGGGCAGTGTGACTGACCCCAGGTTCAGAGGGAATGTGATTGACCACAGGGTGAGAGGGCAGTGTGACTGACCCGAGGGTGAGAGGTCAGTGTGACTGACTCAAGGGTGAGAGGGAAGTGACTGACCCCAGGGTGAGAAGGCAGTGTGACTGACCTCAGGGGTATAGGGCAGTGACTGACCCCAGGGTGAGAGGGCAGTGTGACTGACCCCAGGTTGAGAGGGCAGTGTGACTGACCCCAAATTAAGAGGGCAGTGTGACTGACCCCAGGTTGAGAGGGAATGTGATTGACCACAGGGTGAGAGGGCAGTGTGACTGACCTCAGGATGAGAGGGCACTTTGACTGACCGGAGGGTGAGAGGGCAGTGTGATTGACCCCAAGGTGAGAGGGCAGTGTGACTGACCCCAAATTGAGAGGGCAGTGTGACTGACCCCAGGTTGAGAGGGCAGTGTGACTGACCCCAAGTTAAGAGGGCAGTGTGACTGACGCCAGGTTGAGAGGGCAGTGTGACTGACCCCAGGTTGAGAGGGCATGTGATTGACCCCAGGGTGAGAGGGCAGTGTGACTGACCCCAGGGTGAGAGGGCAGTGTGACTGACTCCAGGGTGAGAAGGCAGTCACTGACCCCAGGGTGAGAGGGCAGTGACTCACCCCAGGGTGAGAGGGCAGTGTGACTGATCCCATGGTGAGAGGGAATGTGACTGACCCGAGGGTGAGAAGGCAGTGTGACTGACCCCAAGTTAAGAGGGCAGTGTGACTGACCCCAAGTTAAGAGGGCAGTGTGACTGACCCCAGGTTCAGAGGGAATGTGATTGACCACAGGGTGAGAGGGGAGTGTGACTGACCCGAGGGTGAGAGGTCAGTGTGACTGACTCAAGGGTGAGAGGGAAGTGACTGACCCCAGGGTGAGAAGGCAGTGTGACTGACCTCAGGGGTATAGGGCAGTGACTGACCCCAGGGTGAGAGGGCAGTGTGACTGACCCCAGGTTGAGAAAGCAGTGTGACTGACCCCAAATTAAGAGGGCAGTGTGACTGACCCCAGGTTGAGAGGGAATGTGATTGACCACAGGGTGAGAGGGCAGTGTGACTAACCCGAGGGTGAGAGGGCAGTCTGATTGACCCCAGGGTGAGAGGGCAGTGTGACTGACCCCAAGGTGTGAGGGCAGTGTGACTGACCCCAAGTTGAGAGGGCAGTGTGACTGAGCCCAGGTTGAGAGGGCAGTGTGACTGACCCCAAGTTAAGAGGGAAGTGTGACTGACCCCAAGTTAAGAGGGCAGTGTGACTCACCCCAGGTTGAGAGGGCAGTGTGGCTGACCCCAGGTTGAGAGGGTAGTGTGACTGACCCCAAGTTAAGAGGGCAGTGTGACTGACCCCAAGATAAGAGGGCAGTGTGACTGACCCCAGGCTGAGAGGGCAGTGTGACTGACCCCAGGGTGAGAGGGAATGTGACTGACGCCAGGGTGAGAGGGTAGTGACTCACCCCAGGGTGAGAGGGCAGTGTGACTGACCCCATGGTGAGAGGGAATGTGACTGACCCCAGGGTGAGAGTGCAGTGTGACTGACGCCAGGGTGAGAGGGCAGTGTGATTGACTCCAGGTTGAGAGGGCAGTGTGACTGACCTCAGGATGAGAGGGCACTTTGACTGACCCGAGGGTGAGAGGGCAGTGTGATTGACCCCAGGGTGAGAGGGCAGTGTGACTGACCCCAAGTTGAGAGGGCAGTGTGACTGACCCCAGGTTGAGAGGGCAGTGTTACTGACCCCAAGTTAAGAAGGCAGTGTGACTGACCCCAAGTTAAGAGGGCAGTGTGACTGACCCCAGGTTGAGAGGGCAGTGTGACTGACCCCAGGTTGAGAAGGAATGTGATTGACCCCAGGTTGAGAGGGCTGTGTGACTGACCCCAAGTTAAGAGGGCAGTGTGACTGACCCCAAGTTAAGAGGGCAGTGTGACTGACCCCAGGTTGAGAGGGCAGTGGGACTGACCCCAGGTTGAGAGGGCATTGGGAATTACCCCAGGGTGAGAGGGCAGTATGACTGACCCCAGGTTGAGAGGGCAGTGTGACTGACCCCAGGTTGAGAGGGAATGTGATTGACCCCAGGGTGAGAGGGCAGTGTGACTGACCCTAGGGTGAGAGGGCAGTGTGACTGACCCCAGGGTGAGAGGGCAGTGACTCACCCCAGGGTGAGAGTGCAGTGTGGCTGACCCCAGGTTGAGAGGGTAGTGTGACTGACACCAGGGTGAGAGGGCAGTGTGACTGACCCCAGGGTGAGAGGGAATGTGACTGACGCCAGGGTGAGAGGGCAGTGACTCACCCCAGGGTGAGAGGGCAGTGTGACTGACCCCATGGTGAGAGGGAATGTGACTGACCCCAGGGTGAGAAGGCAGTGTGACTGACGCCAGGGTGAGAGTGCAGTGTGACTGACGCCAGGGTGAGAGGGCAGTGTGATTGACTCCAGGTTGAGAGGGCAGTGTGACTGACCTCAGGATGAGAGGGCACTTTGACTGACCCGAGGGTGAGAGAGCAGTGTGATTGACCCCAGGGTGAGAGGGCAGTGTGACTGACCCCAGGTTGAGAGGGCAGTGTGACTGACCCCAAGTTAAGAGGGCAGTGTGACTGACCCCAAGTTAAGAGGGCAGTGTGACTGACCCCAGGTTGAGAGGGCAGTGTGACTGACCCGAGGTTGAGAGGGAATGAGATTGACCCCAGGGTGAGAGGGCAGTGTGATTGACCACAGAGTGAGAGGGCAGTGTGACTGACCCGAGGGTGAGAGGGCAGTGTGACTGACTCAAGGGTGAGAGGGCAGTGACTGATCCCAGGGTGAGAGGGCAGTGTGACTGACCCCAGGGTCAATGGGCATTGTGACTGACCCCAGGGTGAGAGGGCAGTATCACTGACTCCAGGGTGAGAGGGCAGTGACTGACCCCAAGTTAAGAGGGCAGTGTGACTGACCCCAGGTTGAGAGGGCAGTGGGACTGACCCCAGGGTGAGAGGGCAGTGACTGACCCCAGGGTGAGAGGGCAGTGTGGCTGACTTCAGGGTGAGAGAGAATGTGTTTGACCCCAAGGTGAAAGGGCAGTGTGACTGACCCCAGTGTGAGAGGGCAGCGACTGACCCCAGGGTGATAGGGCAGTGACTGATCCCAGGTTGAGAGGGCAGTGTGACTGACCCCAAATTAAGAGGGCAGTGTGACTGAACCCAGGTTGAGAGGGAATGTGATTGACCACAGGGTGAGAGGGCAGTGTGACTAACCCGAGGGTGAGAGGGCAGTCTGATTGACCCCAGGGTGAGAGGGCAGTGTGACTGACCCCAAGGTGTGAGGGCAGTGTGACTGACCCCAAGTTGAGAGGGCAGTGTGACTGAGCCCAGGTTGAGAGGGCAGTGTGACTGACCCCAAGTTAAGAGGGAAGTGTGACTGACCCCAAGTTAAGAGGGCAGTGTTACTCACCCCAGGTTGAGAGGGCAGTGTGGCTTACCCCAGGTTGAGAGGGTAGTGTGACTGACCCCAAGTTAAGAGGGCAGTGTGACTGACCCCAAGTTAAGAGGGCAGTGTGACTGACCCCAGGCTGAGAGGGCAGTGTGACTGACCCCAGGGTGAGAGGGAATGTGACTGACGCCAGGGTGAGAGGGTAGTGACTCACCCCAGGGTGAGAGGGCAGTGTGACTGACCCCATGGTGAGAGGGAATGTGACTGACCCCAGGGTGAGAAGGCAGTGTGACTGACGCCAGGGTGAGAGTGCAGTGTGACTGACGCCAGGGTGAGAGGGCAGTGTGATTGACTCCAGGTTGAGAGGGCAGTGTGACTGACCTCAGGATGAGAGGGCACTTTGACTGACCCGAGGGTGAGAGGGCAGTGTGATTGACCCCAGGGTGAGAGGGCAGTGTGACTGACCCCAAGTTGAGAGGGCAGTGTGACTGACCCCAGTTTGAGAGGGCAGTGTGACTGACCCCAAGTTAAGAGGGCAGTGTGACTGACCCCAAGTTAAGAGGGCAGTGTGACTGACCCCAGGTTGAGAGGGCAGTGTGACTGACCCCAGGTTGAGAGGGAATGTGATTGACCCCAGGGTGAGAGGACAGTGACTGATCCCAGGGTGAGAGGGCAGTGTGACTGACCCGAGGGTGAGAGGGCAGTGTGACTGACTCAAGGGTGAGAGGGCAGTGACTGATCCCAGGGTGAGAGGGCAGTATGACTGACCCCAGGGTCAATGGGCATTGTGACTGACCCCAGGGTGAGAGGGCAGTATCACTGACCCCAGGGTGAGAGGGCAGTGACTGACGCCAGGGTGAGAGGGCAGTGTGGCTGACCCCAGGTTGAGAGGGCAGTGTGACTGACCCCAAGTTAAGAGGGCAGTGTGACTGACCCCAAGTTAAGAGGGCAGTGTGACTGACCCCAGGTTGAGAGGGCAGTGGGACTGACCCCAGG
Source organism: Pristiophorus japonicus (assembly GCF_044704955.1). Taxonomy (NCBI): domain Eukaryota; kingdom Metazoa; phylum Chordata; class Chondrichthyes; family Pristiophoridae; genus Pristiophorus; species Pristiophorus japonicus. Next base: position 143,361,928 of record NC_091980.1, read on the forward strand.
TTGAGAGGGCATTGGGAATTACCCCAGGGTGAGAGGGCAGTATGACTGACCCCAGGTTGAGAGGGCAGTGTGACTGACCCCAGGTTGAGAGGGAATGTGATTGACCCCAGGGTGAGAGGGCAGTGTGACTGACCCTAGGGTGAGAGGGCAGTGTGACTGACCCCAGGGTGAGAGGCCAGTGACTCACCCCAGGGTGAGAGTGCAGTGTTCTGACCCCAGGTTGAGAGGGTAGTGTGACTGACCCCAAGTTAAGAGGGCAGTGTGACTGACCCCAAGTTAAGAGGGCAGTGTGACTGACACCAGGGTGAGAGGGCAGTGTGACTGACCCCAGGGTGAGAGGGAATGTGACTGACGCCAGGGTGAGAGGGCAGTGACTCACCCCAGGGTGAGAGGGCAGTGTGACTAACCCCATGGTGAGAGGGAATGTGACTGACCCCAGGGTGAGAAGGCAGTGTGACTGACGCCAGGGTGAGAGTGCAGTGTGACTGACGCCAGGGTGAGAGGGCAGTGTGATTGACTCCAGGTTGAGAGGGCAGTGTGACTGACCTCAGGATGAGAGGGCACTTTGACTGACCTGAGGGTGAGAGAGCAGTGTGATTGACCCCAGGGTGAGAGGGCAGTGTGACTGACCCCAGGTTGAGAGTGCAGTGTGACTGACCCCAAGTTAAGAGGGCAGTGTGACTGACCCCAAGTTAAGAGGGCAGTGTGACTGACCCCAGGTTGAGAGGGCAGTGTGACTGACCCCAGGTTGAGAAGGAATGTGATTGACCCCAGGGTGAGAGGGCAGTGTGATTGACCACAGAGTGAGAGGACAGTGTGACTGACCCGAGGGTGAGAGGGCAGTATGACTGACTCAAGGGTGAGAGGGCAGTGACTGATCCCAGGGTGAGAGGGCAGTGTGACTGACCCCAGGGTCAATGGGCATTGTGACTGACCCCAGGGTGAGAGGGCAGTATCACTGACTCCAGGGTGAGAGGGCAGTGACTGACCCCAGGATGAGAGGGCAGTGTGGCTGACCCCAGGTTGAGAGGGCAGTGTGACTGACCCCAAGTTAAGAGGGCAGTGTGACTGACCCCAAGTTAAGAGGGCAGTGTGACTGACCCCAGGTTGAGAGGGCAGTGGGACTGACCCCAGGGTGAGAGGGCAGTGACTGACCCCAGGTTGAGAGGGCAGTGTGACTGACGCCAGGGTGAGAGGGCAGTGGGACTGACCCCAGGGTGAGCCGGCATTGGGAATTACACCAGGGTGAGAGGGAATGTGATTGACCACAGGGTGAGAGGGCAGTGTGACTGACCTGAGGGTGAGAGGGCAGTGTGACTGACTCCAGGGTGAGAAGGCAGTGACTGATCCCAGGGTGAGAGGGCAGTGTGACTGACCCCAGGGTGAGAGTGCAGTGTGACTGACCCGAGGGTGAGAGGGCAGTGTGACTGACCCCAGGGTGAGAGGGCAGTGACTGACTCCAGGGTGAGAGGACAGTGACTGACCCCAGGGTGAGAGGGCAGTGTGACTGTCCCCAGGCTGAGGGGGCAGTGAGTGACCTCAGGGTGAGAGGGTGGTTTGAATGACCCCAGCGTGAGAGGGCATTGTAACTGACGCCAGGGTGAGAGTGCAGTGGGACTGACCCGAGGGTGAGAGGGCATTGGGAATAAACCCAGGGTGAGAGGGAATGTGATTGACCACAGAGTGAGAGGGCAGTGTGCCTGATCCGAGGGTGAGAGGGCAGTGTGACTGACTCAAGGGTGAGAGGGCAGTGACTGATCCCAGGGTGAGAGGGCAGTGTAACTGACCCCAGGGTGAGAGGGCATTGCGACTGACCCCAGGGTGAGAGGGCAGTATGACTGGCCCCAGGGTGAAAGGGTAGTGTGACTGACCCCAGTGTGAGAGGGCAGTGACTGACCCCAGGGTGAGAGGGCAGTGTGGCTGACCCCAGGTTGAGAGGGTAGTGTGACTGACCCCAAGTTAAGAGGGCAGTGTGACTGACCCCAAGTTAAGAGGGCAGTGTGACTGACCTCAGGTTGAGAGGGAAGTGTGACTGACCCCAGGTTGATAGGGAATGTGATTGACCCCAGGGTGAGAGGGCAGTGTGACTGACCCCAGGGTGAGAGGGCAGTGTGACTGATTCCAGGGTGAGAGGGAAGTGACTGACCCCAGGGTGAGAAGGCAGTGTGACTGACCCCAGGGTGAGAGGGCAGTATGACTGACCCCAGGGTGAGAGGGAATGTGACTGACCCCAGGGTGAGAAGGCAGTGTGACTGACGCCAGGGTGAGAGTGCAGTGTGACTGACGCCAGGGTGAGAGGGCAGTGTGATTGACTCCAGGTTGAGAGGGCAGTGTGACTGGCCTCAGGATGAGAGGGCACTTTGACTGACCCGAGGGTGAGAGGGCAGTGTGACTGACCCCATGTTGAGAGGGCAGTGTGACTGACCCCAGGTTGAGAGGGCAGTGTGACTGACCCCAAGTTAAGAGGGCAGTGTGACTGACCCCAAGTTAAGAGGGCAGTGTGACTGACCCCAGGTTGAGAGGGAATGTGATTGACCCCAGGGTGAGAGGGCAGTGTGACTGACCCGAGGGTGAGAGGGCAGTGTGACTGACTCAAGGGTGAGAGGGCAGTGACTGATCCCAGGGTGAGAGGTGTGGAAAGTATTTTTATCTAAGCTGATACCATACGGTATTTGTGTGCCTTTTGATTAAAATGGAGTCCTGGCCCTTCCAGAACTTTCTGCATTTTAGCAGTCAGCTTGCATAAACAGCTAAACCTGCTGTTCGATGGCTGATGGCCATCAGGCAGCTCGGAGACAAGTCATGCTGAGACAAGTAACCCCCCATGGTGCTCTCCTATTGTCTACACTACAGGAGTTCCATGTCACCCCACCCTTATCTTCTAGCCATTATCTCTTTCCGAGACCTCATCCATTTGATGCAAACAGATAAACTGACCAGGAAATTGAAACAATCCTGACACAATACAAGACAGGTGATAGCCCATTACCTATGACTCATGAAGTAATGGCCGTTTGGCTTTCTGATAACCCTGACAAAAGGAAATATCTGGATACCATGTCAGGACCAGGATATAGTAATTAACTCTTTATCTGTATTCACTGACTGTGAGACAGAGCAATACACAGGGAGAGGCCAGAACTTTGGTTTTACTGTATAAATATCTTGTTAAACTGAACCATTTCGGAGGTGTTCACTTAGCCCTTGACTGAGTGTGACCTACCCCTTGCGAGCAAGTAAATTAAAGAAACTTCTACCGGAGCTGTAAGTGTCGGAGTCATTCTTTTCGGAGGTCGAGATTTCGACAGAGGGCAGTGTGACTGACCCCAGGGTGAGAGGGCATTGTGACTGACCCCAGGGTGAGAGGGCAGTATGACTGGCCCCAGGGTGAAAGGGTAGTGTGACTGACCCCAGTGTGAGAGGGCAGTGACTGACCCCAGGGTGAGAGGGCAGTGTGGCTGACCCCAGGTTGAGAGGGCTGTGTGACTGACCCCAAGTTAAGAGGGCAGTGTGACTGACCCCAAGTTAAGAGGGCAGTGTGACTGACCCCAGGTTGAGAGGGCAGTGTGACTGACCCCAGGTTGAGAGGGAATGTGATTGACCACAGGGTGAGAGGGCAGTGTGACTGACCTGAGGGTGAGAGGGCAGTGTGACTGACTCCAGGGTGAGAAGGCAGTGACTGATCCCAGGGTGAGAGGGCAGTGTGACTGACCCCAGGGTGAGAGTGCAGTGTGACTGACCCGAGGGTGAGAGGGCAGTGTGACTGACCCCAGGGTGAGAGGGCAGTGACTGACTCCAGGGTGAGAGGACAGTGACTGACCCCAGGGTGAGAGGGCAGTGTGACTGTCCCCAGGCTGAGGGGGCAGTGAGTGACCTCAGGGTGAGAGGGTGGTTTGAATGACCCCAGGGTGAGAGGGCATTGTAACTGACGCCAGGGTGAGAGTGCAGTGGGACTGACCCGAGGGTGAGAGGGCATTGGGAATAAACCCAGGGTGAGAGGGAATGTGATTGACCACAGAGTGAGAGGGCAGTGTGCCTGATCCGAGGGTGAGAGGGCAGTGTGACTGATTCAAGGGTGAGAGGGCAGTGACTGATCCCAGGGTGAGAGGGCAGTGTAACTGACCCCAGGGTGAGAGGGCATTGCGACTGACCCCAGGGTGAGAGGGCAGTATGACTGGCCCCAGGGTGAAAGGGTAGTGTGACTGACCCCAGTGTGAGAGGGCAGTGACTGACCCCAGGGTGAGAGGGCAGTGTGGCTGACCCCAGGTTGAGAGGGTAGTGTGACTGACCCCAAGTTAAGAGGGCAGTGTGACTGACCCCAAGTTAAGAGGGCAGTGTGACTGACCTCAGGTTGAGAGGGAAGTGTGACTGACCCCAGGTTGATAGGGAATGTGATTGACCCCAGGGTGAGAGGGCAGTGTGACTGACCCCAGGGTGAGAGGGCAGTGTGACTGATTCCAGGGTGAGAGGGAAGTGACTGACCCCAGGGTGAGAAGGCAGTGTGACTGACCCCAGGGTGAGAGGGCAGTATGACTGACCCCAGGGTGAGAGGGAATGTGACTGACCCCAGGGTGAGAAGGCAGTGTGACTGACGCCAGGGTGAGAGTGCAGTGTGACTGACGCCAGGGTGAGAGGGCAGTGTGATTGACTCCAGGTTGAGAGGGCAGTGTGACTGACCTCAGGATGAGAGGGCACTTTGACTGACCCGAGGGTGAGAGGGCAGTGTGACTGACCCCATGTTGAGAGGGCAGTGTGACTGACCCCAGGTTGAGAGGGCAGTGTGACTGACCCCAAGTTAAGAGGGCAGTGTGACTGACCCCAAGTTAAGAGGGCAGTGTGACTGACCCCAGGTTGAGAGGGAATGTGATTGACCCCAGGGTGAGAGGGCAGTGTGACTGACCCGAGGGTGAGAGGGCAGTGTGACTGACCCGAGGGTGAGAGGGCAGTGACTGATCCCAGGGTGAGAGGTGTGGAAAGTATTTTTATCTAAGCTGATACCATACGGTATTTGTGTGCCTTTTGATTAAAATGGAGTCCTGGCCCTTCCAGAACTTTCTGCATTTTAGCAGTCAGCTTGCATAAACAGCTAAACCTGCTGTTCGATGGCTGATGGCCATCAGGCAGCTAGGAGACAAGTCATGCTGAGACAAGTAACCCCCCATGGTGCTCTCCTATTGTCTACACTACAGGAGTTCCATGTCACCCCACCCTTATCTTCTAGCCATTATCTCTTTCCGAGACCTCATCCATTTGATGCAAACAGATAAACTGACCAGGAAATTGAAACAATCCTGACACAATACAAGACAGGTGATAGCCCATTACCTATGACTCATGAAGTAATGGCCGTTTGGCTTTCTGATAACCCTGACAAAAGGAAATATCTGGATACCATGTCAGGACCAGGATATAGTAATTAACTCTTTATCTGTATTCACTGACTGTGAGACAGAGCAATACACAGGGAGAGGCCAGAACTTTGGTTTTACTGTATAAATATCTTGTTAAACTGAACCATTTCGGAGGTGTTCACTTAGCCCTTGACTGAGTGTGACCTACCCCTTGCGAGCAAGTAAATTAAAGAAACTTCTACCGGAGCTGTAAGTGTCGGAGTCATTCTTTTCGGAGGTCGAGATTTCGACAGAGGGCAGTGTGACTGACCCCAGGGTGAGAGGGCATTGTGACTGACCCCAGGGTGAGAGGGCAGTATGACTGGCCCCAGGGTGAAAGGGTAGTGTGACTGACCCCAGTGTGAGAGGGCAGTGACTGACCCCAGGGTGAGAGGGCAGTGTGGCTGACCCCAGGTTGAGAGGGCTGTGTGACTGACCCCAAGTTAAGAGGGCAGTGTGACTGACCCCAAGTTAAGAGGGCAGTGTGACTGACCCCAGGTTGAGAGGGCAGTGTGACTGACCCCAGGTTGAGAGGGAATGTGATTGACCCCAGGGTGAGAGGGCAGTGTGACTGACCCCAGGGTGAGAGGGCAGTGTGACTGATTCCAGGGTGAGAGGGAAGTGACTGACCCCAGGGTGAGAAGGCAGTGTGACTAACCTCAGGGGTAGAGGGCAGTGACTGACCCCAGGGTGAGAGGGCAGTGTGACTGACCCCAGGCTGAGGGGGCAGTGAGTGACCTCAGGGTGAGAGGTTGGTTTGAATGACCCCAGCGTGTGAGGGCAGTGTGACTGACGCCAGGGTGAGAGTGCAGTGGGACTGACCCCAGGGTGAGAGGGCATTGGGAATTACCCCAGGGTGAGAGGGAATGTGATTGACCACAGGGTGAGAGGGCAGTGTGACTGACCCGAGGGTGAGAGGGCAGTGTGACTGACTCAAGGGTGAGAGGGCAGTGACTGATCCCAGGGTGAGAGGGCAGTGTGACTGACCCCAGGGTGAGGGGGCATTGTGACTGCCCCAGGGTCAGAGGGCAGTATGACTGACCCCAGGGTGAAAGGGTAGTGTGACTGACCCCAGTGTGAGAGTGCAGTGACTGACCCCAGGGTCAGAGGGCAGTGTGGCTGACTCCAGGGTGAGAGAGAATGTGTTTGACGCCAAGGTGAAAGGGCAGTGTGACTGACCCCAGTGTGAGAGGGCAGCGACTGACCCCAGGGTGATAGGGCAGTGACTGATCCCAGGTTGAGAGGGCAGTGTGACTGACGCCAGGGTGAGAGGGCAGTGGGACTGACCCCAGGGTGAGCCGGCATTGGGAATTACCCCAGGGTGAGAGGGAATGTGATTGACCACAGGGTGAGAGGGCAGTGTGACTGACCCGAGGGTGAGAGGACAGTGTGACTGACTCCAGGGTGAGAAGGCAGTGACTGATCCCAGGGTGAGTGGGCAGTGTGACTGACCCCGGGTTGAGAGTGCAGTGTGACTGACCCCAGGCTGAGGGGGCAGTGAGTGACCTCAGGGTGAGAGGGTGGTTTGAATGACCCCAACGTGAGAGGGCAGTGTAACTGACGCCAGGGTGAGAGTGCAGTGGGACTGACCCGAGGGTGAGAGGGCATTGGGAATTACCTCAGGGTGAGAGGGAATGTGATTGACCACAGAGTGAGAGGGCAGTGTGACTGACCCGAGGGTGAGAGGGCAGTGTGACTGATTCCAGGGTGAGAGGGCAGTGTAACTGACCACAGGGTGAGAGGGCATTGTGACTGACCCCAGGGTGAGAGGGCAGTGTGACTGACCCCAGGTTGAGAGGGAATGTGATTGACCCCAGGGTGAGAGGGCAGTGTGACTGACCCCAGGGTGAGAGGGCAGTGTGACTGATTCCAGGGTGAGAGGGAAGTGACTGACCCCAGGGTGAGAAGGCAGTGTGACTGACCTCAGGGGTAGAGGGCAGTGACTGACCCCAGGGTGAGAGGGCAGTGTGACTGACCCCAGGCTGAGGGGGCAGTGAGTGACCTCAGGGTGAGAGGGCGGTTTGAATGACCCCAGCGTGTGAGGGCAGTGTGACTGACGCCAGGGTGAGAGTGCAGTGGGACTGACCCGAGGGTGAGAGGGCATTGGGAATTACCCCAGGGTGAGAGGGAATGTGATTGACCACAGGGTGGGAGGGCAGTGTGACTGACCCGAGGGTGAGAGGGCAGTGTGACTGACTCAAGGGTGAGAGGGCAGTGACTGATCCCGGGGTGAGAGGGCAGTGTGACTGACCCCAGGGTGAGAGGGCATTGTGACTGACCCCAGTGTGAGAGGGCAGTGGGACTGACCCGAGGGTGAGCCGGCATTGGGAATTACCCCAGGGTGAGAGGGAATGTGATTGACCACAGGGTGAGAGGGCAGTGTGGCTGACTCCAGGGTGAGAGAGAATGTGTTTGACCCGAAGGTGAAAGGGCAGTGTGACTGACGCCAGTGTGAGAGGGTAGCGACTGACCCCAGGGTGATAGGGCAGTGACTGATCCCAGGTTGAGAGGGCAGTGTGACTGACGCCAGGGTGAGAGGGCAGTGGGACTGACCCCAGGGTGAGCCGGCATTGGGAATTACCCCAGGGTGAGAGGGAATGTGATTGACCACAGGGTGAGAGGGCAGTGTGACTGACCCGAGGGTGAGAGGGCAGTGTGACTGACTCAAGGGTGAGAGGGCAGTGACTGATCCCGGGGTGAGAGGGCAGTGTGACTGACCCCAGGGTGAGAGGGCATTGTGACTGGCCCCAGAGTGAGAGGGCAGTATGACTGACCCCAGGGTGAAAGGGTAGTGTGACTGACCCCAGTGTGAGAGTGCAGTGACTGACCCCAGGGTCAGAGGGCAGTGTAGCTGACTCCAGGGTGATAGAGAATGTGTTTGACCCGAAGTTGAAAGGGCAGTGTGACTGACGCCAGTGTGAGAGGGTAGCGACTGACCCCAGGGTGATAGGGCAGTGACTGATCCCAGGTTGAGAGGGCAGTGTGACTGACGCCAGGGTGAGAGGGCAGTGGGACTGACCCCAGGGTGAGCCGGCATTGGGAATTACCCCAGGGTGAGAGGGAATGTGATTGACCACAGGGTGAGAGGGCAGTGAGACTGACCCGAGGGTGAGAGGGCAGTGTGACTGACTCAAGGGTGAGAGGGCAGTGACTGATCCCGGGGTGAGAGGGCAGTGTGACTGACCCCAGGGTGAGAGGGCATTGTGACTGGCCCCAGAGTGAGAGGGCAGTATGACTGACCCCAGGGTGAAAGGGTAGTGTGACTGACCCCAGTGTGAGAGTGCAGTGACTGACCCCAGGGTCAGAGGGCAGTGTGGCTGACTCCAGGGTGAGAGAGAATGTGTTTGACCCCAAGGTGAAAGGGCAGTGTGACTGACCCCAGTGTGAGAGGGCAGCGACTGACCCCAGGGTGATAGGGCAGTGACTGATCCCAGGTTGAGAGGGAATGTGATTGACCCCAGGGTGAGAGGGCAGTGTGACTGACCCGAGGGTGAGAGGGCAGTGTGACTGATTCCAGGGTGAGAGGGAAGTGACTGACCCCAGGGTGAGAAGGCAGTGTGACTGACCTCAGGGGTAGAGGGCAGTGACTGACCCCAGGGTGAGAGGGCAGTGTGACTGACCCCAGGCTGAGGGGGCAGTGAGTGACCTCAGGGTGAGAGGGCGGTTTGAATGACCCAAGCGTGTGAGGGCAGTGTGACTGACGCCAGGGTGAGAGTGCAGTGGGACTGACCCGAGTTTGAGAGGGCATTGGGAATTACCCCAGGGTGAGAGGGAATGTGATTGACCACAGGGTGAGAGGGCAGTGTGACTGACTCAAGGGTTAAGAGGGCAGTGTGACTGACCCCAGGGTGAGAGGGCATTGTGACTGACCCCAGAGTGAGAGGGCAGTGGGACTGACCCGAGGGTGAGCCGGCATTGGGAATTACCCCAGTGTGAGAGGGAATGTGATTGACCACAGGGTGAGAGGGCAGTGTGACTGACGCCAGTGTGAGAGGGTAGCGACTGACCCCAGGGTGATAGGGCAGTGACTGATCCCAGGTTGAGAGGGCAGTGTGACTGACGCCAGGGTGAGAGGGCAGTGGGACTGACCCCAGGGTGAGCCGGCATTGGGAATTACCCCAGGGTGAGAGGGAATGTGATTGACCACAGGGTGAGAGGGCAGTGTGACTGACCCGAGGGTGAGAGGGCAGTGTGACTGACTCCAGGGTGAGAAGGCAGTGACTGATCCCAGGGTGAGAGGGCAGTGTGACTGACCCCGGGTTGAGAGTGCAGTGTGACTGACCCGAGGGTGAGATGGCAGTGTGACTGACCCCAGGATGAGAGGGCAGTGACTGACTCCAGGGTGAGAGGGAATGTGATTGACCCCAGGGTGAGAGGGCAGTGTGACTGACCCCAGGTTGAGAGGGCAGTGTGACTGACCCCAGGTTGAGAGGGAATGTGATTGACCCCAGGGTGAGAGGGCTGTGTGACTGACCCCAGGTGAGAGTGCAGTGTGACTGATCCCAGGCTGAGGGGGCAGTGAGTGACCTCAGGGTGAGAGGTTGGTTTGAATGACCCCAGCGTGTGAGGGCAGTGTGACTGACGCCAGGGTGAGAGTGCAGTGGGACTGACCCCAGGGTGAGAGGGCATTGGGAATTACCCCAGGGTGAGAGGGAATGTGATTGACCACAGGGTGAGAGGGCAGTGTGACTGTCTCGAGGGTGAGAGGGCAGTGTGACTGACTCAAGGGTGAGAGGGCAGTGACTGATCCCGGGGTGAGAGGGCAGTGTGACTAACCACAGGGTGAGAGGGAATTGTGACTGACCCCAGGGTGAGAGGGCAGTATGACTGACCACAGGGTGAAAGGTTAGTGTGACTGACCCCAGTGTGAGAGGGCAGTGACTGACCCCAGGGTGAGAGGGCAGTGTGGCTGAATCCAGGGTGAGAGAGAATGTGTTTGACCCCAAGGTGAAAGGGCAGTGTGACTGACCCCAGTGTGAGAGGGCAGCGACTGACTCCAGGGTGAGAAGGCAGTGACTGATCCTAGGGTGAGAGGGCAGTGTGATGGACCCCGGGGTGAGAGTGCAGTGTGACTGACCCGAGGGTGCGAGGACAGTGTGACTGACCCCAGGGTGAGAGGTCAGTGACTGACTCCAGGGTGAGAGGACAGTAACTGACCCCAGGCTGAGGGGGCAGTGAGTGACCTCAGGGTGAGAGGGTGGTTTGAATGACCCCAGCGTGAGAGGGCAGTGTAACTGACGCCAGGGTGAGAGTGCAGTGGGACTGACCCGAGGGTGAGAGGGCATTGGGAATTACCCCAGGGTGAGAGGGAATGTGATTGACCACAGAGTGAGAGGGCAGTGTGACTGACCCGAGGGTGAGAGGGCAGTGTGACTGACGCCAGGGTGAGAGGGCAGCGACTGACCCCAGGGTGATAGGGCAGTGACTGATCCCAGGTTGAGAGGGCAGTGTGACTGATGCCAGGGTGAGAGGGCAGTGGGACTGACCCCAGGGTGAGCCGGCATTGGGAATTACCCCAGGGTGAGAGGGAATGTGATTGACCACAGGGTGAGAGGGCAGTGTGACTGACCCGAGGGTGAGAGGACAGTGTGACTGACTCCAGGGTGAGAAGGCAGTGACTGATCCCAGGGTGAGAGGGCAGTGTGACTGACCCCGGGTTGAGAGTGCAGTGTGACTGACCCCAGGCTGAGGGGGCAGTGAGTGACCTCAGGGTGAGAGGGTGGTTTGAATGACCCCAACGTGAGAGGGCAGTGTAACTGACGCCAGGGTGAGAGTGCAGTGGGACTGACCCGAGGGTGAGAGGGCATTGGGAATTCCCTCAGGGTGAGAGGGAATGTGATTGACCACAGAGTGAGAGGGCAGTGTGACTGACCCGAGGGTGAGAGGGCAGTGTGACTGATTCCAGGGTGAGAAGGCAGTGACTGATCCCAGGGTGAGAGGGCAGTGTAACTGACCACAGGGTGAGAGGGCATTGTGACTGACCCCAGGGTGAGAGGGCAGTGTGACTGACCCCAGTTTGAGAGGGAATGTGATTGACCCCAGGGTGAGAGGGCAGTGTGACTGACCCCAGGGTGAGAGGGCAGTGTGACTGATTCCAGGGTGAGAGGGAAGTGACTGACCCCAGGGTGAGAAGGCAGTGTGACTGACCTCAGGGGTAGAGGGCAGTGACTGACCCCAGGGTGAGAGGGCAGTGTGACTGACCCCAGGCTGAGGGGGCAGTGAGTGACCTCAGGGAGAGAGGGCGGTTTGAATGACCCCAGCGTGTGAGGGCAGTGTGACTGACGCCAGGGTGTGAGTGCAGTGGGACTGACCCGAGGGTGAGAGGGCATTGGGAATTACCCCAGGGTGAGAGGGAATGTGATTGACCACAGGGTGAGAGGGCAGTGTGACTGACCCGAGGGTGAGAGGGCAGTGTGACTGACTCAAGGGTGAGAGGGCAGTGACTGATCCCGGGGTGAGAGGGCAGTGTGACTGACCCCAGGGTGAGAGGGCATTGTGACTGACCCCAGTGTGAGAGGGCAGTGGGACTGACCCGAGGGTGAGCCGGCATTGGGAATTACCCCAGGGTGAGAGGGAATGTGATTGACCACAGGGTGAGAGGGCAGTGTGGCTGACTCCAGGGTGAGAGAGAATGTGTTTGACCCGAAGGTGAAAGGGCAGTGTGACTGACGCCAGTGTGAGAGGGTAGCGACTGACCCCAGGGTGATAGGGCAGTGACTGATCCCAGGTTGAGAGGGCAGTGTGACTGACGCCAGGGTGAGAGGGCAGTGGGACTGACCCCAGGGTGAGCCGGCATTGGGAATTACCCCAGGGTGAGAGGGAATGTGATTGACCACAGGGTGAGAGGGCAGTGTGACTGACCCGAGGGTGAGAGGGCAGTGTGACTGACTCAAGGGTGAGAGGGCAGTGACTGATCCCGGGGTGAGAGGGCAGTGTGACTGACCCCAGGGTGAGAGGGCATTGTGACTGGCCCCAGGGTGAGAGGGCAGTATGACTGACCCCAGGGTGAAAGGGTAGTGTGACTGACCCCAGTGTGAGAGTGCAGTGACTGACCCCAGGGTCAGAGAGCAGTGTGGCTGACTCCAGGGTGAGAGAGAATGTGTTTGACCCCAAGGTGAAAGGGCAGTGTGACTGACCCCAGTGTGAGAGGGCAGCGACTGACCCCAGGGTGATAGGGCAGTGACTGATCCCAGGTTGAGAGGGCAGTGTGACTGACGCCAGGGTGAGAGGGCAGTGGGACTGACCCCAGGGTGAGCCGGCATTGGGAATTACCCCAGGGTGAGAGGGAATGTGATTGACCACAGGGTGAGAGGGCAGTGTGACTGACCCGAGGGTGAGAGGACAGTGTGACTGACTCCAGGGTGAGAAGGCAGTGATTGATCCCAGGGTGAGAGGGCAGTGTGACTGACCCCGGGTTGAGAGTGCAGTGTGACTGACCCCAGGCTGAGGGGGCAGTGAGTGACCTCAGGGTGAGAGGGTGGTTTGAATGACCCCAGCGTGAGAGGGCAGTGTAACTGACGCCAGGGTGAGAGTGCAGTGGGACTGACCCGAGGGTGAGAGGGCAGTGTGACTGACCCCAGGTTGAGAGGGAATGTGATTGACCCCAGGGTGAGAGGGCAGTGTGACTGACCCGAGGGTGAGCCGGCATTGGGAATTACCCCAGGGTGAGAGGGAATGTGATTGACCACAGGGTGAGAGGGCAGTGTGGCTGACTCCAGGGTGAGAGAGAATGTGTTTGACCCGAAGGTGAAAGGGCAGTGTGACTGACGCCAGTGTGAGAGGGTAGCGACTGACCCCAGGGTGATAGGGCAGTGACTGATCCCAGGTTGAGAGGGCAGTGTGACTGACGCCAGGGTGAGAGGGCAGTGGGACTGACCCCAGGGTGAGCCGGCATTGGGAATTACCCCAGGGTGAGAGGGAATGTGATTGACCACAGGGTGAGAGGGCAGTGTGACTGACCCGAGGGTGAGAGGGCAGTGTGACTGACTCCAGGGTGAGAGGGAATTTGATTGACCCCAGGGTGAGAGGGCAGTGTGACTTACCCGAGGGTGAGAGGGCAGTGACTGACCCGAGGGTGAAAGGTCAGTGTGACTGACCCCAGGGTGAAAGGTCAGTGTGACTGACTCCAGGGTGAGAGGGCAGTGACTGACCCCAGGGTGAGAGAGTAGTGTGACTGACTCCAGGGTGAAAGATTAGTGTGACTGACACCAGGGTGAGAGTGCAGTAACTGACCCCAGGGTGAGAGGGCAGTGACTGAGCCCAGGGTGAGAGGGCAGTGTGACTGACTCCAGGGTGAGAAGGCAGTGACTGATCCCAGGGTGAGAGGGCAGTGTAACTGACCACAGGGTGAGAGGGCATTGTGACTGACCCCAGGGTGAGAGGGCAGTGTGACTGACCCCAGTTTGAGAGGGAATGTGATTGACCCCAGGGTGAGAGGGCAGTGTGACTGACCCCAGGGTGAGAGGGCAGTGTGACTGATTCCAGGGTGAGAGGGAAGTGACTGACCCCAGGGTGAGAAGGCAGTGTGACTGACCTCAGGGGTAGAGGGCAGTGACTGACCCCAGGGTGAGAGGGCAGTGTGACTGACCCCAGGCTGAGGGGGCAGTGAGTGACCTCAGGGAGAGAGGGCGGTTTGAATGACCCCAGCGTGTGAGGGCAGTGTGACTGACGCCAGGGTGTGAGTGCAGTGGGACTGACCCGAGGGTGAGAGGGCATTGGGAATTACCCCAGGGTGAGAGGGAATGTGATTGACCACAGGGTGAGAGGGCAGTGTGACTGACCCGAGGGTGAGAGGGCAGTGTGACTGACTCAAGGGTGAGAGGGCAGTGACTGATCCCGGGGTGAGAGGGCAGTGTGACTGACCCCAGGGTGAGAGGGCATTGTGACTGACCCCAGTGTGAGAGGGCAGTGGGACTGACCCGAGGGTGAGCCGGCATTGGGAATTACCCCAGGGTGAGAGGGAATGTGATTGACCACAGGGTGAGAGGGCAGTGTGGCTGACTCCAGGGTGAGAGAGAATGTGTTTGACCCGAAGGTGAAAGGGCAGTGTGACTGACGCCAGTGTGAGAGGGTAGCGACTGACCCCAGGGTGATAGGGCAGTGACTGATCCCAGGTTGAGAGGGCAGTGTGACTGACGCCAGGGTGAGAGGGCAGTGGGACTGACCCCAGGGTGAGCCGGCATTGGGAATTACCCCAGGGTGAGAGGGAATGTGATTGACCACAGGGTGAGAGGGCAGTGTGACTGACCCGAGGGTGAGAGAGCAGTGTGACTGACTCAAGGGTGAGAGGGCAGTGACTGATCCCGGGGTGAGAGGGCAGTGTGACTGACCCCAGGGTGAGAGGGCATTGTGACTGGCCCCAGGGTGAGAGGGCAGTATGACTGACCCCAGGGTGAAAGGGTAGTGTGACTGACCCCAGTGTGAGAGTGCAGTGACTGACCCCAGGGTCAGAGAGCAGTGTGGCTGACTCCAGGGTGAGAGAGAATGTGTTTGACCCCAAGGTGAAAGGGCAGTGTGACTGACCCCAGTGTGAGAGGGCAGCGACTGACCCCAGGGTGATAGGGCAGTGACTGATCCCAGGTTGAGAGGGCAGTGTGACTGACGCCAGGGTGAGAGGGCAGTGGGACTGACCCCAGGGTGAGCCGGCATTGGGAATTACCCCAGGGTGAGAGGGAATGTGATTGACCACAGGGTGAGAGGGCAGTGTGACTGACCCGAGGGTGAGAGGACAGTGTGACTGACTCCAGGGTGAGAAGGCAGTGATTGATCCCAGGGTGAGAGGGCAGTGTGACTGACCCCGGGTTGAGAGTGCAGTGTGACTGACCCCAGGCTGAGGGGGCAGTGAGTGACCTCAGGGTGAGAGGGTGGTTTGAATGACCCCAGCGTGAGAGGGCAGTGTAACTGACGCCAGGGTGAGAGTGCAGTGGGACTGACCCGAGGGTGAGAGGGCAGTGTGACTGACCCCAGGTTGAGAGGGAATGTGATTGACCCCAGGGTGAGAGGGCAGTGTGACTGACCCGAGGGTGAGCCGGCATTGGGAATTACCCCAGGGTGAGAGGGAATGTGATTGACCACAGGGTGAGAGGGCAGTGTGGCTGACTCCAGGGTGAGAGAGAATGTGTTTGACCCGAAGGTGAAAGGGCAGTGTGACTGACGCCAGTGTGAGAGGGTAGCGACTGACCCCAGGGTGATAGGGCAGTGACTGATCCCAGGTTGAGAGGGCAGTGTGACTGACGCCAGGGTGAGAGGGCAGTGGGACTGACCCCAGGGTGAGCCGGCATTGGGAATTACCCCAGGGTGAGAGGGAATGTGATTGACCACAGGGTGAGAGGGCAGTGTGACTGACCCGAGGGTGAGAGGGCAGTGTGACTGACTCCAGGGTGAGAGGGAATTTGATTGACCCCAGGGTGAGAGGGCAGTGTGACTTACCCGAGGGTGAGAGGGCAGTGACTGACCCGAGGGTGAAAGGTCAGTGTGACTGACCCCAGGGTGAAAGGTCAGTGTGACTGACTCCAGGGTGAGAGGGCAGTGACTGACCCCAGGGTGAGAGAGTAGTGTGACTGACTCCAGGGTGAAAGATTAGTGTGACTGACACCAGGGTGAGAGTGCAGTAACTGACCCCAGGGTGAGAGGGCAGTGACTGAGCCCAGGGTGAGAGGGCAGTGTGACTGACTCCAGGGTGAGAGGGAACAATGACTGACCCAACTGTGAGAGGAAATGTGACTGACCCCAGAGTCGGAGGAAATGTGACTAACACAAGGGTGAGAGGGCAGTGATTGACCCCAGGGTGAGAGGGCAGTGACTGAGCCCAGGGTGAGAGGGCAGTTTGACTGACCCCAGGGTGAGAGGGCAGTGTGACTGACCCCAGGGTGAGAGGTCAGAGCCTGACCCCAGGGTGAGAGGGCAGTGTGACTGACCCCCGCATCAGAGGGAATGTTACTGACCCCAGGGTGAGAGGGCAGTGTGACTGACCCCAGGGTGAGAGGGCAGTGACTGACCCCAGGTTGAGAGGGCAGTGACTGACCCCAGGGTGAGAGGGCAGTGTGACTGACCCCAGGGTGAGAGGGCAGTGACTGACCCCAGGTTGAGAGGGCAGTGACTGACCCCAGGTTCAGAGGGCAGTGTGACTGACCACAGGGTGTGAGGGCAGTGTTACTGACCCCAGGAGAATGGGCAGTGACTGACCCCAGGGCGAGAGAGAATGTGACTGACCCCGGGGTGAGAGGGCAGTGTGACTGACCCCAGGGTGAGAGGGCAGTAGGAATGACCCCAGGGTGAGAGGGCAGTGTGACTGACCCCAGGGTGAGAGGGCAGTGACTGACCCCAGGGTGAGAGGGCAGTGTGACTGACCCCCGCATGAGAGCGAATGTTACTGACCCCAGGGTGAGAGGGCAGTGTGACCGACCTCAGGGTGAAAGGTCAGTGATTGACCCCAGGTTGAGAGGTGAGTGGGAATGACCCCAGGGTGAGAGGGCAGTGACTGACCCCAGGTTGAGAGGGCAGTGACTGACCCCAGGGTGAGAGGGCAGTGTGACTGACCCCAGGTTGTGAGAGCAGTGTGATTGACCCCAGGGTGAGAGGGCAGTGTGATTGACCCCAAGTTAACAGGACAGTGTGACTGACCCGAGGTTGAGAGGGCAGTGACTGACCCCAGGGTGAGAGTGCAGTGTCACTGACCCCAGGGTGAGAGGGAATGTGATTGACCCCAGGGTGAGCGGGCAGAACGTCTGATCCCACAGTGAGAGGGAATGTGACTGACCCCATGGTGAGAGGGCAGTGTGACTGACCCCAGGGTGAGAGGGCAGTGACAGACCCCAGGGTGAAAGGTCAGTGTGATTGACTCCAGGGTGAGAGGGCAGTGACTGACCCCAGGGTGAGAGAGTAGTGTGAATGACTCCAGGGTGAAAGATTAGTGTGACTGACTCCAGGGTGAGAGTGCAGTAACTGACCCCAGGGTGAGAGGGCAGTGTGACCGACTGCAGAGTGGGAGGGCAGTGACTGATACCAGAGTGAGAGGGCAGTGTGACTGACCCCAGGGTGAGAGGGCAGTGACTGACTCCAGGGTGAAAGGTCAGTTTGACTGACTCCAGGTGAGAGGGCAGTGACTGACCCCAGGTTGAGTGAGTAGTGTGACTGACTCCAGGGTGAAAGATTAGTGTGACTGACACCAGGGTGAGAGGGCAGTGTGACTGACTCCAGGGTGAGAGTGAACAATGACTGACCCCAGTGTGAGAGGAAATGTGACTGACCCCAGAGTCGGAGGAAATGTGACTAACACAAGGGTGAGAGGGCAGTGATTGACCCCAGGGTGAGAGGGCAGTGACTGAGCCCAGGGTGAGAGGGCAGTTTGACTGACCCCAGCGTGAGAGGACAGTGTGACTGATCCCAGGGTGAGAGGGCAGTGACTGACTCCAGGGTGAGAGGGCAGTGACTGAGCCCAGGGTGAGTGGGCATTGTGAATGACCCAAAGGTGAAAGGGCAGTGATTGACCCCAGGGTGAGAACGCAGTGTGACTGACCGCAGGGTGAGAGGTCAGTGACTGAGCCCAGGGTGAGAGAGCAGTGTGACTGACCCCAGGGTGAGAGGGCAGTGTGACTGACTCCAGGGTGAGAGAGCAGTGACCGACTCCAGGGTGAAAGGTCATTTTGACTGACCGCACCGTGAGAGGACAGTGACTGACCCCAGGGTGAGAGCGCAGAGTGACTGACCTCCGCGTGAGAGGGAAGTGACTGACCCCAGGGTGAGAGGGCAGTGTGACTGACCACAGGGTGTGAGGGCATTGTTACTGATCCCAGGAGAGTGGGCAGTGACTGACCACAGGTTGAGACGGCAGTGACTGACCCCAGGTTGAGAGGGCAGTGTGACTGACCCCAGGGTGAGAGGGCAGTGACTGACCCCAGAGTGAGAACGCAGTATGACTGACCCCAGCATGAGAGGGAATGTTACTGACCCCTGGGTGAGAGGACAATGACTGACCCCAGGGTGACAGGGCAGTGACTGACCCAAGGGTGAGAGGACAGTGACTGACCACAGGGTGAGAGGGCAGTGTGACTGACCCCAGGGTGAGAGGGCAGTGTGACTGACCCCAGGGTGAGAGGGCAGTGACTGACCCCAGGGTGAGAGGGCAGTGTGACCGACCTGAGGGTGAAAGGTCAGTGATTGACCCCAGGGTGAGAGGGCAGTGGGAATGACCCCATGGTGAGAGTATATGTGATTGACCCCAGGGTGAGAGGCAGTGACTGACCCGAGGGTGAGTGTACAGTGATTGACCCCAGGGTGAGAGGGCAGTGTGACTGACCCCAGGTTGTGAGGGCAGTGTGATTGACCCCAGGGTGAGAGGGCAGTGTGATTGACCCTTGGTTAACAGGGCAGTGTGACTGACCCGAGGTTGAGAGGGCAGTGACTGACCCCAGGGTGAGAGTGCAGTGTCACTGACCCCAGTGTGAGGGGGAATGTGATTGACCCCAGGGTGAGCGGGCTGTACGTCTGACCCCACAGTGAGAGGGAATGTGACTGACCCCATGGTGAGAGGGCAGTGTGACCGACTGCAGAGTGGGAGGGCAGTGACTGACACCAGGGTGAGAGGCCAGTGACTGACCCCAGGGTGAAAGGTCAGTGTGACTGACCCCAGGGTGAAAGGTCAGTGTGACTGACTCCAGGGTGAGAGGGCAGTGACTGACCCCAGGGTGAGAGGGTAGTGTGACTGACTCCAGGGTGAAAGATTAGTGTGACTGACATCAGGGTGAGAGGGCAGTAACTGACCCCAGGATGAGAGAGCAGTGACTGAGCCCAGGGTGAGATGGCAGTGTGACTGACTCCAGGGTGAGAGGGAACAATGACTGACCCCAGAGTCGGAGGAAATGTAACTAACCCAAGAGTGAGAGGGCAGTGATTGACCCCAGGGTGAGAGGGCAGTGACTGAGCCCAGGGTGAGGGGGCAGTTTGACTGACCCCAGCGTGAGAGGTCAGTGTGACTGATCTCAGGGTGAGAGGGCAATGTGACTGCCCCAGGGGGAGAGGGCAGTGTGACTGACGCAAGGGTGAGAGGACAGTGACAGATCCCAGGGTGAGAGGGCTATGACTGACCCCAGGGTGAGAGGGAATGTGACTGACCCCAGGGTGAGAGGGCAGTGTGACTGACCCCAGGTTGAAAGGGCAGTGTGACTGACCCTTGGGTGAGAGGGCCGTGTGACTGACCCCAGGGTAAGAGGGCAGCGTGACTGACCCCACGGTGAGAGGGAATGTGATTGCCTCAGGGTGATTGGGTAGTGTAACTGACCCCAGGGTGAGATGGCAGTGTGATTCACCCCAGGGTGAGAGAGCAGTGATTGACCCCAGGGTGAGAGGGCAGTGATTGACCCCAGGGTGACAGGGAATGTGATTGGCCCCAGGGTGAGAGGGCAGTGATTGACCCCAGGGTGAGAGAGAATGTGACTGACCCCAGGGTGAGATGGCAGTGACTGACCCCAGGGTGCGAGTGCACCGATACTGACCCCAGGGTGAGAGGGCAGTGACCGACCCCAGTATGAGAGGGCAGTGTGACAGACCCCAGGGTGAGATGGCAGTGACTGACCCCAGGGTGAGAGGGCAGTGTGACTGACCCCAGAGTGCGAGTCAGCGTGACCGACCCCAGGAGAGTGGGCAGTGACTGACCCCAGGGCGAGAGAGAATGTGACTGACCCCGGGGTGAGAGGGCAGTGTGACTGACCCAGGAGTGAGAGTGCAGTATGACTGACCCCAGCATGAGAGGGAATGTTACTGACCCCTGGGTGAGAGGACAATGACTGACCCCAGGGTGACAGGGCAGTGACTGACCCAAGGGTGAAAGGACGGTGATTGACCACAGGGTGAGAGGGCAGTTTGACTGACCCCAGGGTGAGAGGGCAGTGTGACTGACCCCAGGCTGAGAAGGCAGTGACTGACCCCAGGTTGAGAGGGCAGTGACTGACCCCAGGGTGAGAGGGCAGTGTGACTGACACCAGGGTGAGAGCGCAGTGTGACTGACCCCCGCGTGAGAGGGAAGTGACTGACCCCAGGGTGAGAGGGCAGTGTGACCGACCCCAGGGTGAGAGCGCAGTGTGACTGACCCCAGGGTGAGAGGGCAGTGTGACTGACCCCCGCGTGAGAGGAAATGTTACTGACCCCAGGGTGAGAGGGCAGTGTGACTGACCTCAGGGTGAGAATACAGTGACTGACCCCAGGGTGAGAGGGCAGTGTGATTGACCCCAGGTTGTGAGGGCAGTGTGATTGACCCCAGGGTGAGAGGGCAGTGTGATTGACCTCAAGTTAACAGGGCAGTGTGACTGACCCGAGGTTGAGAGGGCAGTGACTGACCCCAGGGTGAGAGTGCAGTGTCACTGACCCCTGGGTGAGAGGGAATGTGATTGACCCCAGGGTGAGCGGGCAGTACGTCTGACCCCACAATGAGAGGGAATGTGACTGACCCCATGGTGAGAGGGCAGTGTGACCGACTGCAGAGTGGGAGGGCAGTGACTGACACCAGAGTGAGAGGGCAGTGTGACTGACCCCAGGGTGAGAGGGCAGTGACTGACTCCAGGGTGAAAGGTCAGTGTGACTGACCCCAGGATGAAAGGTCAGTGTGACTGACTCCAGGGTGAGAGGGCAGTGACTGACCCCAGGGTGAGAGGGTAGTGTGACTGACTCCAGGGTGAAAGATTAGTGTGACTGACACCAGGGTGAGAGGGCAGTAACTGACCCCAGGGTGAGAGGGCAGTGACTGAGCCCAGGGTGAGAGGGCAGTGTGACTGACTCCAGGGTAAGAGGGAACAATGACTGACCCCAGTGTGAGAGGAAATGTGACTGAGCCCAGAGTCGGAGGAAATGTGACTAACACAAGGGTGAGAGGGCAGTGATTGACCCCAGGGTGAGAGTGCATTGACTGAGCCCAGGGTGAGAGGGCAGTTTGACTGACCCCAGCATGAGAGGGCAGTGTGACTGATCCCATGGTGAGAGGGCAGTGACTGACTCCAGGGTGAGAGGGCAGTGACTGAGCCCAGGGTGAGTGTGCAGTGTGACTGACCCAAAGGTGAGAGGGCAGTGATTGAGGCCAGGGTGAGAGAGCAGTGTGACTGACCCCAGGGTGAGAGAGCAGTGTGACTGACTCCAGGGTGAGAGGGCAATATGACTGCCCCAGGGTGAGAGGGCAGTGTGACTGACCCCAGGATGAGAGGGCAGTGACTGATCCCAGGGTGAGAGGGCAGTGACTGACCCCAGGTTGAGAGGGAATGTGACTGACCCCAGGGTGAGAGGGCAGTGTGACTGACCCCAGGGTGAAAGGGCAGTGTGACTGACCCGAGGGTGAGAGGGCCGTGTGACTGACCCCAGGGTAAGAGGGCAGCGTGACTGACCCCACGGTGAGAGGGCAGTAACCGACCCCAGGGTGAGAAGGCAATGTGACTGACCCCAGGGTGAGAGGGCAGTGATTGACCCCAGGGTGAGAGGGCAGTGACTGACCCCAGGGTTTGAGGGCAGTGACTCACCCCAGGGTGAGAGGGCACCGATACTGACCCCAGGGTGAGAGGGCAGTGACCGACCCCAGGGTGAGAGGGCAGTGATTGACCCCAGGGTGAGAGGGCAGTGACTGAGCCCAGGGTGAGGGGGCAGTTTGACTGACCCCAGCGTGAGAGGTCAGTGTGACTGATCTCAGGGTGAGAGGGCAATGTGACTGCCCCAGGGGGAGAGGGCAGTGTGACTGACGCAAGGGTGAGAGGACAGTGACAGATCCCAGGGTGAGAGGGCTATGACTGACCCCAGGGTGAGAGGGAATGTGACTGACCCCAGGGTGAGAGGGCAGTGTGACTGACCCCAGGGTGAAAGGGCAGTGTGACTGACCCTCGGGTGAGAGGGCCGTGTGACTGACCCCAGGGTAAGAGGGCAGCGTGACTGACCCCACGGTGAGAGGGAATGTGATTGCCTCAGGGTGATTGAGTAGTGTAACTGACCCCAGGGTGAGATCGCAGTGTGATTGACCCCAGGGTGAGAGAGCAGTGATTGACCCCAGGGTGAGAGGGCAGTGACTGACCCCAGGGTGAGAGGGCAGTGTGACCGACCCCAGGGTGAGAGCGCAGTGTGACTGACCCCAGGGTGAGAGGGCAGTGTGACTGACCCCCGCGTGAGAGGAAATGTTACTGACCCCAGGGTGAGAGGGCAGTGTGACTGACCTCAGGGTGAGAATACAGTGACTGACCCCAGGGTGAGAGGGCAGTGTGATTGACCCCAGGTTGTGAGGGCAGTGTGATTGACCCCAGGGTGAGAGGGCAGTGTGATTGACCTCAAGTTAACAGGGCAGTGTAACTGACCCGAGGTTGAGAGGGCAGTGACTGACCCCAGGGTGAGAGTGCAGTGTCACTGACCCCTGGGTGAGAGGGAATGTGATTGACCCCAGGGTGAGCGGGCAGTACGTCTGACCCCACAATGAGAGGGAATGTGACTGACCCCATGGTGAGAGGGCAGTGTGACCGACTGCAGAGTGGGAGGGCAGTGACTGACACCAGAGTGAGAGGGCAGTGTGACTGACCCCAGGGTGAGAGAGCAGTGACTGACCCCAGGGTGAAAGGTCAGTGTGACTGACCCCAGGATGAAAGGTCAGTGTGACTGACTCCAGGGTGAGAGGGCAGTGACTGACCCCAGGGTGAGAGGGTAGTGTGACTGACTCCAGGGTGAAAGATTAGTGTGACTGACACCAGGGTGAGAGGGCAGTAACTGACCCCAGGGTGAGAGGGCAGTGACTGAGCCCAGGGTGAGAGGGCAGTGTGACTGACTCCAGGGTAAGAGGGAACAATGACTGACCCCAGTGTGAGAGGAAATGTGACTGAGCCCAGAGTCGGAGGAAATGTGACTAACACAAGGGTGAGAGGGCAGTGATTGACCCCAGGGTGAGAGTGCATTGACTGAGCCCAGGGTGAGAGGGCAGTTTGACTGACCCCAGCATGAGAGGGCAGTGTGACTGATCCCATGGTGAGAGGGCAGTGACTGACTCCAGGGTGAGAGGGCAGTGACTGAGCCCAGGGTGAGTGGGCATTGTGAATGACCCAAAGGTGAAAGGGCAGTGATTGACCCCAGGGTGAGAACGCAGTGTGACTGACCGCAGGGTGAGAGGTCAGTGACTGAGCCCAGGGTGAGAGAGCAGTGTGACTGACCCCAGGGTGAGAGGGCAGTGTGACTGACTCCAGGGTGAGAGAGCAGTGACCGACTCCAGGGTGAAAGGTCATTTTGACTGACCGCACCGTGAGAGGACAGTGACTGACCCCAGGGTGAGAGCGCAGAGTGACTGACCTCCGCGTGAGAGGGAAGTGACTGACCCCAGGGTGAGAGGGCAGTGTGACTGACCACAGGGTGTGAGGGCATTGTTACTGATCCCAGGAGAGTGGGCAGTGACTGACCACAGGTTGAGACGGCAGTGACTGACCCCAGGTTGAGAGGGCAGTGTGACTGACCCCAGGGTGAGAGGGCAGTGACTGACCCCAGAGTGAGAACGCAGTATGACTGACCCCAGCATGAGAGGGAATGTTACTGACCCCTGGGTGAGAGGACAATGACTGACCCCAGGGTGACAGGGCAGTGACTGACCCAAGGGTGAGAGGACAGTGACTGACCACAGGGTGAGAGGGCAGTGTGACTGACCCCAGGGTGAGAGGGCAGTGTGACTGACCCCAGGGTGAGAGGGCAGTGACTGACCCCAGGGTGAGAGGGCAGTGTGACCGACCTGAGGGTGAAAGGTCAGTGATTGACCCCAGGGTGAGAGGGCAGTGGGAATGACCCCATGGTGAGAGTATATGTGATTGACCCCAGGGTGAGAGGCAGTGACTGACCCGAGGGTGAGTGTACAGTGATTGACCCCAGGGTGAGAGGGCAGTGTGACTGACCCCAGGTTGTGAGGGCAGTGTGATTGACCCCAGGGTGAGAGGGCAGTGTGATTGACCCTTGGTTAACAGGGCAGTGTGACTGACCCGAGGTTGAGAGGGCAGTGACTGACCCCAGGGTGAGAGTGCAGTGTCACTGACCCCAGTGTGAGGGGGAATGTGATTGACCCCAGGGTGAGCGGGCTGTACGTCTGACCCCACAGTGAGAGGGAATGTGACTGACCCCATGGTGAGAGGGCAGTGTGACCGACTGCAGAGTGGGAGGGCAGTGACTGACACCAGGGTGAGAGGCCAGTGACTGACCCCAGGGTGAAAGGTCAGTGTGACTGACCCCAGGGTGAAAGGTCAGTGTGACTGACTCCAGGGTGAGAGGGCAGTGACTGACCCCAGGGTGAGAGGGTAGTGTGACTGACTCCAGGGTGAAAGATTAGTGTGACTGACATCAGGGTGAGAGGGCAGTAACTGACCCCAGGATGAGAGAGCAGTGACTGAGCCCAGGGTGAGATGGCAGTGTGACTGACTCCAGGGTGAGAGGGAACAATGACTGACCCCAGAGTCGGAGGAAATGTAACTAACCCAAGAGTGAGAGGGCAGTGATTGACCCCAGGGTGAGAGGGCAGTGACTGAGCCCAGGGTGAGGGGGCAGTTTGACTGACCCCAGCGTGAGAGGTCAGTGTGACTGATCTCAGGGTGAGAGGGCAATGTGACTGCCCCAGGGGGAGAGGGCAGTGTGACTGACGCAAGGGTGAGAGGACAGTGACAGATCCCAGGGTGAGAGGGCTATGACTGACCCCAGGGTGAGAGGGAATGTGACTGACCCCAGGGTGAGAGGGCAGTGTGACTGACCCCAGGTTGAAAGGGCAGTGTGACTGACCCTTGGGTGAGAGGGCCGTGTGACTGACCCCAGGGTAAGAGGGCAGCGTGACTGACCCCACGGTGAGAGGGAATGTGATTGCCTCAGGGTGATTGGGTAGTGTAACTGACCCCAGGGTGAGATGGCAGTGTGATTCACCCCAGGGTGAGAGAGCAGTGATTGACCCCAGGGTGAGAGGGCAGTGATTGACCCCAGGGTGACAGGGAATGTGATTGGCCCCAGGGTGAGAGGGCAGTGATTGACCCCAGGGTGAGAGAGAATGTGACTGACCCCAGGGTGAGATGGCAGTGACTGACCCCAGGGTGCGAGTGCACCGATACTGACCCCAGGGTGAGAGGGCAGTGACCGACCCCAGTATGAGAGGGCAGTGTGACAGACCCCAGGGTGAGATGGCAGTGACTGACCCCAGGGTGAGAGGGCAGTGTGACTGACCCCAGAGTGCGAGTCAGCGTGACCGACCCCAGGAGAGTGGGCAGTGACTGACCCCAGGGCGAGAGAGAATGTGACTGACCCCGGGGTGAGAGGGCAGTGTGACTGACCCAGGAGTGAGAGTGCAGTATGACTGACCCCAGCATGAGAGGGAATGTTACTGACCCCTGGGTGAGAGGACAATGACTGACCCCAGGGTGACAGGGCAGTGACTGACCCAAGGGTGAAAGGACGGTGATTGACCACAGGGTGAGAGGGCAGTTTGACTGACCCCAGGGTGAGAGGGCAGTGTGACTGACCCCAGGCTGAGAAGGCAGTGACTGACCCCAGGTTGAGAGGGCAGTGACTGACCCCAGGGTGAGAGGGCAGTGTGACTGACACCAGGGTGAGAGCGCAGTGTGACTGACCCCCGCGTGAGAGGGAAGTGACTGACCCCAGGGTGAGAGGGCAGTGTGACCGACCCCAGGGTGAGAGCGCAGTGTGACTGACCCCAGGGTGAGAGGGCAGTGTGACTGACCCCCGCGTGAGAGGAAATGTTACTGACCCCAGGGTGAGAGGGCAGTGTGACTGACCTCAGGGTGAGAATACAGTGACTGACCCCAGGGTGAGAGGGCAGTGTGATTGACCCCAGGTTGTGAGGGCAGTGTGATTGACCCCAGGGTGAGAGGGCAGTGTGATTGACCTCAAGTTAACAGGGCAGTGTGACTGACCCGAGGTTGAGAGGGCAGTGACTGACCCCAGGGTGAGAGTGCAGTGTCACTGACCCCTGGGTGAGAGGGAATGTGATTGACCCCAGGGTGAGCGGGCAGTACGTCTGACCCCACAATGAGAGGGAATGTGACTGACCCCATGGTGAGAGGGCAGTGTGACCGACTGCAGAGTGGGAGGGCAGTGACTGACACCAGAGTGAGAGGGCAGTGTGACTGACCCCAGGGTGAGAGGGCAGTGACTGACTCCAGGGTGAAAGGTCAGTGTGACTGACCCCAGGATGAAAGGTCAGTGTGACTGACTCCAGGGTGAGAGGGCAGTGACTGACCCCAGGGTGAGAGGGTAGTGTGACTGACTCCAGGGTGAAAGATTAGTGTGACTGACACCAGGGTGAGAGGGCAGTAACTGACCCCAGGGTGAGAGGGCAGTGACTGAGCCCAGGGTGAGAGGGCAGTGTGACTGACTCCAGGGTAAGAGGGAACAATGACTGACCCCAGTGTGAGAGGAAATGTGACTGAGCCCAGAGTCGGAGGAAATGTGACTAACACAAGGGTGAGAGGGCAGTGATTGACCCCAGGGTGAGAGTGCATTGACTGAGCCCAGGGTGAGAGGGCAGTTTGACTGACCCCAGCATGAGAGGGCAGTGTGACTGATCCCATGGTGAGAGGGCAGTGACTGACTCCAGGGTGAGAGGGCAGTGACTGAGCCCAGGGTGAGTGTGCAGTGTGACTGACCCAAAGGTGAGAGGGCAGTGATTGAGGCCAGGGTGAGAGAGCAGTGTGACTGACCCCAGGGTGAGAGAGCAGTGTGACTGACTCCAGGGTGAGAGGGCAATATGACTGCCCCAGGGTGAGAGGGCAGTGTGACTGACCCCAGGATGAGAGGGCAGTGACTGATCCCAGGGTGAGAGGGCAGTGACTGACCCCAGGTTGAGAGGGAATGTGACTGACCCCAGGGTGAGAGGGCAGTGTGACTGACCCCAGGGTGAAAGGGCAGTGTGACTGACCCGAGGGTGAGAGGGCCGTGTGACTGACCCCAGGGTAAGAGGGCAGCGTGACTGACCCCACGGTGAGAGGGCAGTAACCGACCCCAGGGTGAGAAGGCAATGTGACTGACCCCAGGGTGAGAGGGCAGTGATTGACCCCAGGGTGAGAGGGCAGTGACTGACCCCAGGGTTTGAGGGCAGTGACTCACCCCAGGGTGAGAGGGCACCGATACTGACCCCAGGGTGAGAGGGCAGTGACCGACCCCAGGGTGAGAGGGCAGTGATTGACCCCAGGGTGAGAGGGCAGTGACTGAGCCCAGGGTGAGGGGGCAGTTTGACTGACCCCAGCGTGAGAGGTCAGTGTGACTGATCTCAGGGTGAGAGGGCAATGTGACTGCCCCAGGGGGAGAGGGCAGTGTGACTGACGCAAGGGTGAGAGGACAGTGACAGATCCCAGGGTGAGAGGGCTATGACTGACCCCAGGGTGAGAGGGAATGTGACTGACCCCAGGGTGAGAGGGCAGTGTGACTGACCCCAGGGTGAAAGGGCAGTGTGACTGACCCTCGGGTGAGAGGGCCGTGTGACTGACCCCAGGGTAAGAGGGCAGCGTGACTGACCCCACGGTGAGAGGGAATGTGATTGCCTCAGGGTGATTGAGTAGTGTAACTGACCCCAGGGTGAGATCGCAGTGTGATTGACCCCAGGGTGAGAGAGCAGTGATTGACCCCAGGGTGAGAGGGCAGTGACTGACCCCAGGGTGAGAGGGCAGTGTGACCGACCCCAGGGTGAGAGCGCAGTGTGACTGACCCCAGGGTGAGAGGGCAGTGTGACTGACCCCCGCGTGAGAGGAAATGTTACTGACCCCAGGGTGAGAGGGCAGTGTGACTGACCTCAGGGTGAGAATACAGTGACTGACCCCAGGGTGAGAGGGCAGTGTGATTGACCCCAGGTTGTGAGGGCAGTGTGATTGACCCCAGGGTGAGAGGGCAGTGTGATTGACCTCAAGTTAACAGGGCAGTGTAACTGACCCGAGGTTGAGAGGGCAGTGACTGACCCCAGGGTGAGAGTGCAGTGTCACTGACCCCTGGGTGAGAGGGAATGTGATTGACCCCAGGGTGAGCGGGCAGTACGTCTGACCCCACAATGAGAGGGAATGTGACTGACCCCATGGTGAGAGGGCAGTGTGACCGACTGCAGAGTGGGAGGGCAGTGACTGACACCAGAGTGAGAGGGCAGTGTGACTGACCC
Organism: Pristiophorus japonicus; assembly: GCF_044704955.1. Taxonomy (NCBI): domain Eukaryota; kingdom Metazoa; phylum Chordata; class Chondrichthyes; family Pristiophoridae; genus Pristiophorus; species Pristiophorus japonicus. Next base: position 143,390,443 of record NC_091980.1, read on the forward strand.
CAGGGTGAGAGAGCAGTGACTGACCCCAGGGTGAAAGGTCAGTGTGACTGACCCCAGGATGAAAGGTCAGTGTGACTGACTCCAGGGTGAGAGGGCAGTGACTGACCCCAGGGTGAGAGGGTAGTGTGACTGACTCCAGGGTGAAAGATTAGTGTGACTGACACCAGGGTGAGAGGGCAGTAACTGACCCCAGGGTGAGAGGGCAGTGACTGAGCCCAGGGTGAGAGGGCAGTGTGACTGACTCCAGGGTAAGAGGGAACAATGACTGACCCCAGTGTGAGAGGAAATGTGACTGAGCCCAGAGTCGGAGGAAATGTGACTAACACAAGGGTGAGAGGGCAGTGATTGACCCCAGGGTGAGAGTGCATTGACTGAGCCCAGGGTGAGAGGGCAGTTTGACTGACCCCAGCATGAGAGGGCAGTGTGACTGATCCCATGGTGAGAGGGCAGTGACTGACTCCAGGGTGAGAGGGCAGTGTGACTGACCCCAGGGTGAAAGGGCAGTGTGACTGACCCAAAGGTGAGAGGGCAGTGTGACTGACCCCAGGGTGAAAGGGCAGCGTGACTGACCCCACGGTGAGAGGGCAGTAACCGACCCCAGGGTGAGAAGGCAATGTGACTGACCCCAGGGTGAGAGGGCAGTGATTGACCCCAGGGTGAGAGGGCAGTGACTGACCCCAGGGTTTGAGGGCAGTGACTCACCCCAGGGTGAGAGGGCACCGATACTGACCCCAGGGTGAGAGGGCAGTGACCGACCCCAGGGTGAGAGGGCAGTGTGACTGACCCCAGGGTGAGAGGGCAGTGACTGACCCCAGGGTGAGAGGGCAGTGTGACTGACCCCAGAGTGAGAGTCAGTGTGACCGACCCCAGGAGAGTGGGCAGTGACTGACCCCAGGGCGAGAGAGAATGTGACTGACCCCGGAGTGAGAGGGCAGTGTGACTGACCCCAGAGTGAGAGCGCAGTATGACTGATCCCAGCATGAGAGGGAATGTTACTGACCCCTGGGTGAGAGGACAATGACTGACCCTAGGGTGACAGGGCAGTGACTGACCCAAGTGTGAGAGGACGGTGACTGACCACAGGGTGAGAGGGCAGTGACTGACCCCAGGTTGAGAGGGCAGTGACTGACCCCAGGGTGAGAGGGCAGTGTGACTGACCCCAGGGTGAGGGCAGTGACTGACCCCAGGGTGAGAGCGCAGTGTGACTGACCCCCGCCTGAGAGGGAAGTGACTGACCCCAGGGTGAGAGGGCAGTGTGACCGACCCCAGTGTGAGACCGCAGTGTGACTGACCCCAGGGTGAGAGGGCAGTGACTGAGCCCAGGGTGAGATGGCAGTGTGACTGACTCCAGGGTGAGAGGGAACAATGACTGACCCCAGTGTGAGAGGAAATGTGACTGACCCCAGAGTCGGAGGAAATGTGACTAACCCAAGGGTGAGAGGGCAGTGATTGACCCCAGGGTGAGTGGGCAGTGACTGAGCCCAGGGTGAGAGGGCAGTTTGACTGACCCCAGCGTGAGAGGGCAGTGTGACTAATCCCAGGGTGAGAGGGCAGTGCGACTGACCCCAGGGTAAGAGGACAGCGTGACTGACCCCAGGGTGAGAGGGCAGTGACCGACCCCAGGGTGAGAGGACAATGTGACTGACCCCAGGGTGAGAGGGAATGTGATTGACCCCAGGTTAATTGGGCAGTGTAACTAACCCCAGGGTGAGATGGCAGTGTGATTGACCCCAGGGTGAGAGGGCAGTGATTGACCCCAGGGTGAGAGGGCAGTGATTGACCCCAGGGTGAGATGGAATGTGATTGACCCCAGGGTGAGAGGGCAGTGATTGACCCCAGGTTGAGAGGGAATGTGACTGATCCCAGGGTAAGAGGGCAGTGGCTGACCCCAGGGTGAGTGGGCCGCGTGACTGACCCCAGGGTCAGAGGGCAGTGACAGACCCCAGGGTGAAAAGGCATTGATACTGACCCCAGGGTGAGAGGGCAGTGACTGACCCCAGGGTGAGAGGGCAGTGTGACTGACCCCCGCGTGAGACGAAAGTGACTGATCCCAGATGAGAAGGCAGTGACTGACCCCAGGGTGAGAGGGAATGTGACTGACCCCAGAGTGAGAGGGCAGTGTGACTGACCCCAGGGTGAAAGGGCAGTGTGACTGACCCTAGGGTGAGAGGGCTGTGTGACTGACCCCAGGGTAAGAGGGCCGCGTGACTGACCACACGGTGAGAGGGCAGTGACCGACCCCAGGGTGAGAGTTCAATGTGACTGACCCCAGGGTGAGAGGGAATGTGATTGCCCCAGGGTGAATGGGCAGTGTAACTGACCCCAGGGTGAGATGGCAGTGTGATTGACCCCAGGGTGAGAGGGCACCGATACTGACCGCAGGTTGAGAGGGCAGTGACTGACCCCAGGGTGAGAGGGCAGTGTGACTGACCCCAGGGTGAGAGGGCAGTGACTGACCCCAGGGAGAGAGGGCAGTGTGACTGACCCCAGAGTGCGAGTCAGTGTGACCGACCCCAGGAGAGTGGGCAGTGACTGACCCCAGGGCGAGAGAGAATGTGACTGACCCCGGGGTGAGAGGGCAGTGTGACTGACCCCAGAGTGAGAGCGCAGTATGACTGACCCCAAGGGTGAGAGGGCAGTGACTGACCCCAGGGTGAGAGCGCAGTGTGACTGACCCCCGCGTGAGAGGGAAGTGACTGACCCCAGGGTGAGAGGGCAGTGTGACCGACCCCAGGGTGAGAGCGCAGTGTGACTGACCCCAGGGTGAGAGGGCAGTGTGACTGACCCCCACGTGAGAGGAAATGTTACTGACCCCAGGGTGAGAGGGCAGTGTGACCGACCTCAGGGTGAAAGGTCAGTGATTGACCCCAGGGTGAGAGGGCAGTGGGAATGACCCCAGGGTAAGAGGGCAGCGTGACTGACCCCACGATGAGAGGGCAGTGACCGACCCCAGGGTGAGAGGGCAATGTGACTGACCCCAGGGTGAGAGGGAATGTGATTGCCCAAGGGTAATTGGGCAGTGTAACTAACCCCAGGGTGAGATGGCAGTGTGATTGACCCCAGGGTGAGAGGGCAGTGATTGACCCCAGGGTGAGAGTGCATTGACTGAGCCCAGGGTGAGAGGGCAGTGTGACTGATCCCATGGTGAGAGGGCAGTGACTGACTCCAGGGTGAGAGGGCAGTGACTGAGCCCAGCGTGAGTGTGCAGTGTGACTGACCCAAAGGTGAGAGGGCAGTGATTGAGCCCAGGGTGAGAACGCAGTGTGACTGACCCCAGGGTGAGAGGTCAGTGACTGAGCCCAGGGTGAGAGAGCAGTGTGACTGACCCCAGGGTGAGAGGGCAGTGTGACTGACTCCAGGGTGAGAGGGCAATATGACTGCCCCAGGGTGAGAGGGCAGTGTGACTGACCCCAGGGTGAGAGGGCAGTGACTGATCCCAGGGTGAGAGGGCAGTGACTGACCCCAGGTTGAGAGGGAATGTGACTGACCCCAGGGTGAGAGGGCAGTGTGACTGACCCCAGAGTGCGAGTCAGTGTGACCGACCCCAGGAGAGTGGGCAGTGACTGACCCCAGGGCGAGAGAGAATGTGACTGACCCCGGGGTGAGAGGGCAGTGTGACTGACCCTAGAGTGAGAGTGCAGTATGACTGACCCCAGCATGAGAGGGAATGTTACTGACCCCTGGGTGAGAGGACAATGACTGACCCCAGGGTGACAGGGCAGTGACTGACCCAAGGGTGAAAGGACGGTGACTGACCACAGGGTGAGAGGGCAGTTTGACTGACCCCAGGGTGAGAGGGCAGTGTGACTGACCCCAGGCTGAGAAGGCAGTGACTGACCCCAGGTTGAGAGGGCAGTGACTGACCCCAGGGTGAGAGGGCAGTGTGACTGACCCCAGGGTGAGAGGGCAGTGTGACTGACCCCCGCGTGAGAGGGAAGTGACTGACCCCAGGGTGAGAGGGCAGTGTGACCGACCCCAGGGTGAGAGCGCAGTGTGACTGACCCCAGGGTGAGAGGGCAGTGTGACTGACCCCCGCGTGAGAGGAAATGTTACTGACCCCAGGGTGAGAGGGCAGTGGGAATGACCCCAGGGTGAGAGTATATGTGATAGACCCCAGGTTGAGAGGCAGTGACTGACCCCAGGGTGAGAATACAGTGACTGACCCCAGGGTGAGAGGGCAGTGTGATTGACCCCAGGTTGTGAGGGCAGTGTGATTGACCCCAGGGTGAGAGGGCAGTGTGATTGACCTCAAGTTAACAGGGCAGTGTGACTGACCCGAGGTTGAGAGGGCAGTGACTGACCCCAGATGAGAGTGCAGTGTCACTGACCCCTGGGTGAGAGGGAATGTGATTGACCCCAGGGTGAGCGGGCAGTACGTCTGACCCCACAATGAGAGGGAATGTGACTGACCCCATGATGAGAGGGCAGTGTGACCGACTGCAGAGTGGGAGGGCAGTGACTGACACCAGAGTGAGAGGGCAGTGTGACTGACCCCAGGGTGAGAGGGCAGTGACTGACCCCAGGGTGAAAGGTCAGTGGGACTGACCCCAGGATGAAAGGTCAGTGTGACTGACTCCAGGGTGAGAGGGCAGTGATTGACCCCAAGGTGAGAGGGTAGTGTGACTGACTCCAGGGTGAAAGATTAGTGTGACTGACACCAGGGTGAGAGGGCAGTGACTGACCCCAGGGTGAGAGGGCAGTGACTGAGCCCAGGGTGAGAGGGCAGTGTGACTGACTCCAGGGTAAGAGGGAACAATGACTGACCCCAGTGTGAGAGGAAATGTGACTGAGCCCAGAGTCGGAGGAAATGTGACTAACACAAGGGTGAGAGGGCAGTGATTGACCCCAGGGTGAGAGTGCATTGACTGAGCCCAGGGTGAGAGGGCAGTTTGACTGACCCCAGCATGAGAGGGCAGTGTGACTGATCCCATGGTGAGAGGGCAGTGACTGACTCCAGGGTGAGAGGGCAGTGACTGAGCCCAGGGTGAGTGTGCAGTGTGACTGACCCAAAGGTGAGAGGGCAGTGATTGAGCCCAGGGTGAGAGAGCAGTGTGACTGACCCCAGGGTGAGAGGGCAGTGTGACTGACTCCAGGGTGAGAGGGCAATATGACTGCCCCAGGGTGAGAGGGCAGTGTGACTGACCCCAGGATGAGAGGGCAGTGACTGATCCCAGGGTGAGAGGGCAGTGACTGACCCCAGGTTGAGAGGGAATGTGACTGACCCCAGGGTGAGAGGGCAGTGTGACTGACCCCAGGGTGAAAGGGCAGTGTGACTGACCCGAGGGTGAGAGGGCCGTGTGACTGACCCCAGGGTAAGAGGGCAGCGTGACTGACCCCACGGTGAGAGGGCAGTAACCGACCCCAGGGTGAGAAGGCAATGTGACTGACCCCAGGGTGAGAGGGCAGTGATTGACCCCAGGGTGAGAGGGCAGTGACTGATCCCAGGGTGAGAGGGCAGTGACTGACCCCAGGTTGAGAGGGAATGTGACTGACCCCAGGGTGAGAGGGCAGTGTGACTGACCCCAGGGTGAAAGGGCAGTGTGACTGACCCGAGGGTGAGAGGGCCGTGTGACTGACCCCAGGGTAAGAGGGCAGCGTGACTGACCCCAGGGTGAGAGGGCAGTAACCGACCCCAGGGTGAGAAGGCAATGTGACTGACCCCAGGGTGAGAGGGCAGTGATTGACCCCAGGGTGAGAGGGCAGTGACTGACCCCAGGGTTTGAGGGCAGTGACTCACCCCAGGGTGAGAGGGCACCGATACTGACCCCAGGGTGAGAGGGCAGTGACCGACCCCAGGGTGAGAGGGCAGTGTGACTGACCCCAGGGTGAGAGGGCAGTGACTGACCCCAGGGTGAGAGGGCAGTGTGACTGACCCCAGAGTGAGAGTCAGTGTGACCGACCCCAGGAGAGTGGGCAGTGACTGACCCCAGGGCGAGAGAGAATGTGACTGACCCCGGAGTGAGAGGGCAGTGTGACTAACCCCAGAGTGAGAGTGCAGTATGACTGATCCCAGCATGAGAGGGAATGTTACTGACCCCTGGGTGAGAGGACAATGACTGACCCTAGGGTGACAGGGCAGTGACTGACCCAAGTGTGAGAGGACGGTGACTGACCACAGGGTGAGAGGGCAGTGTGACTGACCCCAGGGTGAGAGGGCAGTGACTGACCCCAGGTTGAGAGGGCAGTGACTGACCCCAGGGTGAGAGGGCAGTGTGACTGACCCCAGGGTGAGAGGGCAGTGACTGACCCCAGGGTGAGAGCGCAGTGTGACTGACCCCCGCCTGAGAGGGAAGTGACTGACCCCCGGGTGAGAGGGCAGTGTGACCGACCCCAGTGTGAGATGGCAGTGTGACTGACCCCAGGGTGAGAGGGCAGTGTGACTGACCCCCGCGTGAGAGGGAAGTGACTGACCCCAGGGTGAGAGGGCAGTGTGACCGACCCCAGTGTGAGACCGCAGTGTGACTGACCCCAGGGTGAGAGGGCAGTGTGACTGACCCCCGCGTGAGAGGGAATGTTACTGACCCCAGGGTGAGAGGGCAGTGTGACCGACCTCAGGGTGAAAGGTCAGTGATCGACCCCAGTGTGAGAGGGCAGTGGGAATGACCCCAGGGTGAGAGTATATGTGATTGACCCCAGGGTGAGAGGCAGTGACTGACCCCAGGGTGAGAGTACAGTTACTGACCCCAGGGTGAGATGGCAGTGTGACTGACCCCAGGTTGTGAGGGCAGTGTGACTGTCCCCAGGTTGTGAGGGCAGTGTGATTGACCCCAAGTTAACAGGGCAGTGTTGACTGACCTGAGATTGAGAGGGCAGTGACTGACCCCAGGGTGAGAGTGCAGTGTCACTGACCCCAGGGTGAGAGGGAATGTGATTGACCCCAGGGTGAGAGGGCAGTACGTCTGACCCCACAGTGAGAGGGAATGTGACTGAGCCCAGGGTGAGATGGCAGTGTGACCGACTGCAGAGTGGGAGGGCAGTGACCGACACCAGAGTGAGAGGGCAGTGTGACTGACCCCAGGGTGAGAGGGCAGTGACTGACCCCAGGGTGAAAGGTCAGTGTGACTGACCCCAGGGTGAAAGGTCAGTGTGACTGACTCCAGGGTGAGAGGGCAGTTTGACTGACCCCAGGGTGAGAGGGTAATGTGACTGACTCCAGGGTGAAAGATTAGTGTGACTGACACCAGGGTGAAAGGGCAGTAACTGACCCCAGGGTAAGAGGACAGCGTGACTGACCCCAGGGTGAGAGGGTAGTGTGACTGACTCCAGGGTGAAAGATTAGTGTGACTGACACCAGGGTGAGAGGGCAGTGACTGACCCCAGGGTGAGAGGGCAGTGACTGAGCCCAGGGTGAGAGGGCAGTGTGACTGACTCCAGGGTGAGAGGGCAGTGACTGACCCCAGGGTGAGAGGGTAGTGTGACTGACTCCAGGGTGAAAGATTAGTGTGACTGACACCAGGGTGAGAGGGCAGTGACTGACCCCAGGGTGAGAGGGCAGTGACTGAGCCCAGGGTGAGAGGGCAGTGTGACTGACTCCAGGGTAAGAGGGAACAATGACTGACCCCAGTGTGAGAGGAAATGTGACTGAGCCCAGAGTCGGAGGAAATGTGACTAACACAAGGGTGAGAGGGCAGTGATTGACCCCAGGGTGAGAGTGCATTGACTGAGCCCAGGGTGAGAGGGCAGTTTGACTGACCCCAGCATGAGAGGGCAGTGTGACTGATCCCATGGTGAGAGGGCAGTGACTGACTCCAGGGTGAGAGGGCAGTGACTGAGCCCAGGGTGAGTGTGCAGTGTGACTGACCCAAAGGTGAGAGGGCAGTGATTGAGCCCAGGGTGAGAGAGCAGTGTGACTGACCCCAGGGTGAGAGGGCAGTGTGACTGACTCCAGGGTGAGAGGGCAATATGACTGCCCCAGGGTGAGAGGGCAGTGTGACTGACCCCAGGATGAGAGGGCAGTGACTGATCCCAGGGTGAGAGGGCAGTGACTGACCCCAGGTTGAGAGGGAATGTGACTGACCCCAGGGTGAGAGGGCAGTGTGACTGACCCCAGGGTGAAAGGGCAGTGTGACTGACCCGAGGGTGAGAGGGCCGTGTGACTGACCCCAGGGTAAGAGGGCAGCGTGACTGACCCCACGGTGAGAGGGCAGTAACCGACCCCAGGGTGAGAAGGCAATGTGACTGACCCCAGGGTGAGAGGGCAGTGATTGACCCCAGGGTGAGAGGGCAGTGACTGATCCCAGGGTGAGAGGGCAGTGACTGACCCCAGGTTGAGAGGGAATGTGACTGACCCCAGGGTGAGAGGGCAGTGTGACTGACCCCAGGGTGAAAGGGCAGTGTGACTGACCCGAGGGTGAGAGGGCCGTGTGACTGACCCCAGGGTAAGAGGGCAGCGTGACTGACCCCAGGGTGAGAGGGCAGTAACCGACCCCAGGGTGAGAAGGCAATGTGACTGACCCCACGGTGAGAGGGCAGTGATTGACCCCAGGGTGAGAGGGCAGTGACTGACCCCAGGGTTGAGGGCAGTGACTCACCCCAGGGTGAGAGGGCACCGATACTGACCCCAGGGTGAGAGGGCAGTGACCGACCCCAGGGTGAGAGGGCAGTGTGACTGACCCCAGGGTGAGAGGGCAGTGACTGACCCCAGGGTGAGAGGGCAGTGTGACTGACCCCAGAGTGAGAGTCAGTGTGACCGACCCCAGGAGAGTGGGCAGTGACTGACCCCAGGGCGAGAGAGAATGTGACTGACCCCGGAGTGAGAGGGCAGTGTGACTGACCCCAGAGTGAGAGCGCAGTATGACTGATCCCAGCATGAGAGGGAATGTTACTGACCCCTGGGTGAGAGGACAATGACTGACCCTAGGGTGACAGGGCAGTGACTGACCCAAGTGTGAGAGGACGGTGACTGACCACAGGGTGAGAGGGCAGTGACTGACCCCAGGTTGAGAGGGCAGTGACTGACCCCAGGGTGAGAGGGCAGTGTGACTGACCCCAGGGTGAGGGCAGTGACTGACCCCAGGGTGAGAGCGCAGTGTGACTGACCCCCGCCTGAGAGGGAAGTGACTGACCCCAGGGTGAGAGGGCAGTGTGACCGACCCCAGTGTGAGACCGCAGTGTGACTGACCCCAGGGTGAGAGGGCAGTGACTGAGCCCAGGGTGAGATGGCAGTGTGACTGACTCCAGGGTGAGAGGGAACAATGACTGACCCCAGTGTGAGAGGAAATGTGACTGACCCCAGAGTCGGAGGAAATGTGACTAACCCAAGGGTGAGAGGGCAGTGATTGACCCCAGGGTGAGTGGGCAGTGACTGAGCCCAGGGTGAGAGGGCAGTTTGACTGACCCCAGCGTGAGAGGGCAGTGTGACTAATCCCAGGGTGAGAGGGCAGTGCGACTGACCCCAGGGTAAGAGGACAGCGTGACTGACCCCAGGGTGAGAGGGCAGTGACCGACCCCAGGGTGAGAGGACAATGTGACTGACCCCAGGGTGAGAGGGAATGTGATTGACCCCAGGTTAATTGGGCAGTGTAACTAACCCCAGGGTGAGATGGCAGTGTGATTGACCCCAGGGTGAGAGGGCAGTGATTGACCCCAGGGTGAGAGGGCAGTGATTGACCCCAGGGTGAGATGGAATGTGATTGACCCCAGGGTGAGAGGGCAGTGATTGACCCCAGGTTGAGAGGGAATGTGACTGATCCCAGGGTAAGAGGGCAGTGGCTGACCCCAGGGTGAGTGGGCCGCGTGACTGACCCCAGGGTCAGAGGGCAGTGACAGACCCCAGGGTGAAAAGGCATTGATACTGACCCCAGGGTGAGAGGGCAGTGACTGACCCCAGGGTGAGAGGGCAGTGTGACTGACCCCCGCGTGAGACGAAAGTGACTGATCCCAGATGAGAAGGCAGTGACTGACCCCAGGGTGAGAGGGAATGTGACTGACCCCAGAGTGAGAGGGCAGTGTGACTGACCCCAGGGTGAAAGGGCAGTGTGACTGACCCTAGGGTGAGAGGGCTGTGTGACTGACCCCAGGGTAAGAGGGCCGCGTGACTGACCACACGGTGAGAGGGCAGTGACCGACCCCAGGGTGAGAGTTCAATGTGACTGACCCCAGGGTGAGAGGGAATGTGATTGCCCCAGGGTGAATGGGCAGTGTAACTGACCCCAGGGTGAGATGGCAGTGTGATTGACCCCAGGGTGAGAGGGCACCGATACTGACCGCAGGTTGAGAGGGCAGTGACTGACCCCAGGGTGAGAGGGCAGTGTGACTGACCCCAGGGTGAGAGGGCAGTGACTGACCCCAGGGAGAGAGGGCAGTGTGACTGACCCCAGAGTGCGAGTCAGTGTGACCGACCCCAGGAGAGTGGGCAGTGACTGACCCCAGGGCGAGAGAGAATGTGACTGACCCCGGGGTGAGAGGGCAGTGTGACTGACCCCAGAGTGAGAGCGCAGTATGACTGACCCCAAGGGTGAGAGGGCAGTGACTGACCCCAGGGTGAGAGCGCAGTGTGACTGACCCCCGCGTGAGAGGGAAGTGACTGACCCCAGGGTGAGAGGGCAGTGTGACCGACCCCAGGGTGAGAGCGCAGTGTGACTGACCCCAGGGTGAGAGGGCAGTGTGACTGACCCCCACGTGAGAGGAAATGTTACTGACCCCAGGGTGAGAGGGCAGTGTGACCGACCTCAGGGTGAAAGGTCAGTGATTGACCCCAGGGTGAGAGGGCAGTGGGAATGACCCCAGGGTAAGAGGGCAGCGTGACTGACCCCACGATGAGAGGGCAGTGACCGACCCCAGGGTGAGAGGGCAATGTGACTGACCCCAGGGTGAGAGGGAATGTGATTGCCCAAGGGTAATTGGGCAGTGTAACTAACCCCAGGGTGAGATGGCAGTGTGATTGACCCCAGGGTGAGAGGGCAGTGATTGACCCCAGGGTGAGAGTGCATTGACTGAGCCCAGGGTGAGAGGGCAGTGTGACTGATCCCATGGTGAGAGGGCAGTGACTGACTCCAGGGTGAGAGGGCAGTGACTGAGCCCAGCGTGAGTGTGCAGTGTGACTGACCCAAAGGTGAGAGGGCAGTGATTGAGCCCAGGGTGAGAACGCAGTGTGACTGACCCCAGGGTGAGAGGTCAGTGACTGAGCCCAGGGTGAGAGAGCAGTGTGACTGACCCCAGGGTGAGAGGGCAGTGTGACTGACTCCAGGGTGAGAGGGCAATATGACTGCCCCAGGGTGAGAGGGCAGTGTGACTGACCCCAGGGTGAGAGGGCAGTGACTGATCCCAGGGTGAGAGGGCAGTGACTGACCCCAGGTTGAGAGGGAATGTGACTGACCCCAGGGTGAGAGGGCAGTGTGACTGACCCCAGAGTGCGAGTCAGTGTGACCGACCCCAGGAGAGTGGGCAGTGACTGACCCCAGGGCGAGAGAGAATGTGACTGACCCCGGGGTGAGAGGGCAGTGTGACTGACCCTAGAGTGAGAGTGCAGTATGACTGACCCCAGCATGAGAGGGAATGTTACTGACCCCTGGGTGAGAGGACAATGACTGACCCCAGGGTGACAGGGCAGTGACTGACCCAAGGGTGAAAGGACGGTGACTGACCACAGGGTGAGAGGGCAGTTTGACTGACCCCAGGGTGAGAGGGCAGTGTGACTGACCCCAGGCTGAGAAGGCAGTGACTGACCCCAGGTTGAGAGGGCAGTGACTGACCCCAGGGTGAGAGGGCAGTGTGACTGACCCCAGGGTGAGAGGGCAGTGTGACTGACCCCCGCGTGAGAGGGAAGTGACTGACCCCAGGGTGAGAGGGCAGTGTGACCGACCCCAGGGTGAGAGCGCAGTGTGACTGACCCCAGGGTGAGAGGGCAGTGTGACTGACCCCCGCGTGAGAGGAAATGTTACTGACCCCAGGGTGAGAGGGCAGTGGGAATGACCCCAGGGTGAGAGTATATGTGATAGACCCCAGGTTGAGAGGCAGTGACTGACCCCAGGGTGAGAATACAGTGACTGACCCCAGGGTGAGAGGGCAGTGTGATTGACCCCAGGTTGTGAGGGCAGTGTGATTGACCCCAGGGTGAGAGGGCAGTGTGATTGACCTCAAGTTAACAGGGCAGTGTGACTGACCCGAGGTTGAGAGGGCAGTGACTGACCCCAGGGTGAGAGTGCAGTGTCACTGACCCCTGGGTGAGAGGGAATGTGATTGACCCCAGGGTGAGCGGGCAGTACGTCTGACCCCACAATGAGAGGGAATGTGACTGACCCCATGATGAGAGGGCAGTGTGACCGACTGCAGAGTGGGAGGGCAGTGACTGACACCAGAGTGAGAGGGCAGTGTGACTGACCCCAGGGTGAGAGGGCAGTGACTGACCCCAGGGTGAAAGGTCAGTGGGACTGACCCCAGGATGAAAGGTCAGTGTGACTGACTCCAGGGTGAGAGGGCAGTGATTGACCCCAAGGTGAGAGGGTAGTGTGACTGACTCCAGGGTGAAAGATTAGTGTGACTGACACCAGGGTGAGAGGGCAGTGACTGACCCCAGGGTGAGAGGGCAGTGACTGAGCCCAGGGTGAGAGGGCAGTGTGACTGACTCCAGGGTAAGAGGGAACAATGACTGACCCCAGTGTGAGAGGAAATGTGACTGAGCCCAGAGTCGGAGGAAATGTGACTAACACAAGGGTGAGAGGGCAGTGATTGACCCCAGGGTGAGAGTGCATTGACTGAGCCCAGGGTGAGAGGGCAGTTTGACTGACCCCAGCATGAGAGGGCAGTGTGACTGATCCCATGGTGAGAGGGCAGTGACTGACTCCAGGGTGAGAGGGCAGTGACTGAGCCCAGGGTGAGTGTGCAGTGTGACTGACCCAAAGGTGAGAGGGCAGTGATTGAGCCCAGGGTGAGAGAGCAGTGTGACTGACCCCAGGGTGAGAGGGCAGTGTGACTGACTCCAGGGTGAGAGGGCAATATGACTGCCCCAGGGTGAGAGGGCAGTGTGACTGACCCCAGGATGAGAGGGCAGTGACTGATCCCAGGGTGAGAGGGCAGTGACTGACCCCAGGTTGAGAGGGAATGTGACTGACCCCAGGGTGAGAGGGCAGTGTGACTGACCCCAGGGTGAAAGGGCAGTGTGACTGACCCGAGGGTGAGAGGGCCGTGTGACTGACCCCAGGGTAAGAGGGCAGCGTGACTGACCCCACGGTGAGAGGGCAGTAACCGACCCCAGGGTGAGAAGGCAATGTGACTGACCCCAGGGTGAGAGGGCAGTGATTGACCCCAGGGTGAGAGGGCAGTGACTGATCCCAGGGTGAGAGGGCAGTGACTGACCCCAGGTTGAGAGGGAATGTGACTGACCCCAGGGTGAGAGGGCAGTGTGACTGACCCCAGGGTGAAAGGGCAGTGTGACTGACCCGAGGGTGAGAGGGCCGTGTGACTGACCCCAGGGTAAGAGGGCAGCGTGACTGACCCCAGGGTGAGAGGGCAGTAACCGACCCCAGGGTGAGAAGGCAATGTGACTGACCCCAGGGTGAGAGGGCAGTGATTGACCCCAGGGTGAGAGGGCAGTGACTGACCCCAGGGTTTGAGGGCAGTGACTCACCCCAGGGTGAGAGGGCACCGATACTGACCCCAGGGTGAGAGGGCAGTGACCGACCCCAGGGTGAGAGGGCAGTGTGACTGACCCCAGGGTGAGAGGGCAGTGACTGACCCCAGGGTGAGAGGGCAGTGTGACTGACCCCAGAGTGAGAGTCAGTGTGACCGACCCCAGGAGAGTGGGCAGTGACTGACCCCAGGGCGAGAGAGAATGTGACTGACCCCGGAGTGAGAGGGCAGTGTGACTGACCCCAGAGTGAGAGCGCAGTATGACTGATCCCAGCATGAGAGGGAATGTTACTGACCCCTGGGTGAGAGGACAATGACTGACCCTAGGGTGACAGGGCAGTGACTGACCCAAGTGTGAGAGGACGGTGACTGACCACAGGGTGAGAGGGCAGTGTGACTGACCCCAGGGTGAGAGGGCAGTGACTGACCCCAGGTTGAGAGGGCAGTGACTGACCCCAGGGTGAGAGGGCAGTGTGACTGACCCCAGGGTGAGAGGGCAGTGACTGACCCCAGGGTGAGAGCGCAGTGTGACTGACCCCCGCCTGAGAGGGAAGTGACTGACCCCCGGGTGAGAGGGCAGTGTGACCGACCCCAGTGTGAGATGGCAGTGTGACTGACCCCAGGGTGAGAGGGCAGTGTGACTGACCCCCGCGTGAGAGGGAAGTGACTGACCCCAGGGTGAGAGGGCAGTGTGACCGACCCCAGTGTGAGACCGCAGTGTGACTGACCCCAGGGTGAGAGGGCAGTGTGACTGACCCCCGCGTGAGAGGGAATGTTACTGACCCCAGGGTGAGAGGGCAGTGTGACCGACCTCAGGGTGAAAGGTCAGTGATCGACCCCAGTGTGAGAGGGCAGTGGGAATGACCCCAGGGTGAGAGTATATGTGATTGACCCCAGGGTGAGAGGCAGTGACTGACCCCAGGGTGAGAGTACAGTTACTGACCCCAGGGTGAGATGGCAGTGTGACTGACCCCAGGTTGTGAGGGCAGTGTGACTGTCCCCAGGTTGTGAGGGCAGTGTGATTGACCCCAAGTTAACAGGGCAGTGTTGACTGACCTGAGATTGAGAGGGCAGTGACTGACCCCAGGGTGAGAGTGCAGTGTCACTGACCCCAGGGTGAGAGGGAATGTGATTGACCCCAGGGTGAGAGGGCAGTACGTCTGACCCCACAGTGAGAGGGAATGTGACTGAGCCCAGGGTGAGATGGCAGTGTGACCGACTGCAGAGTGGGAGGGCAGTGACCGACACCAGAGTGAGAGGGCAGTGTGACTGACCCCAGGGTGAGAGGGCAGTGACTGACCCCAGGGTGAAAGGTCAGTGTGACTGACCCCAGGGTGAAAGGTCAGTGTGACTGACTCCAGGGTGAGAGGGCAGTTTGACTGACCCCAGGGTGAGAGGGTAATGTGACTGACTCCAGGGTGAAAGATTAGTGTGACTGACACCAGGGTGAAAGGGCAGTAACTGACCCCAGGGTAAGAGGACAGCGTGACTGACCCCAGGGTGAGAGGGTAGTGTGACTGACTCCAGGGTGAAAGATTAGTGTGACTGACACCAGGGTGAGAGGGCAGTGACTGACCCCAGGGTGAGAGGGCAGTGACTGAGCCCAGGGTGAGAGGGCAGTGTGACTGACTCCAGGGTGAGAGGGCAGTGACTGACCCCAGGGTGAGAGGGT
Source organism: Pristiophorus japonicus (assembly GCF_044704955.1). Taxonomy (NCBI): domain Eukaryota; kingdom Metazoa; phylum Chordata; class Chondrichthyes; family Pristiophoridae; genus Pristiophorus; species Pristiophorus japonicus. The sequence continues at coordinate 143,405,684 of NC_091980.1, forward strand.
AGTGTGACTGACTCCAGGGTGAAAGATTAGTGTGACTGACACCAGGGTGAGAGGGCAGTGACTGACCCCAGGGTGAGAGGGCAGTGACTGAGCCCAGGGTGAGAGGGCAGTGTGACTGACTCCAGGGTAAGAGGGAACAATGACTGACCCCAGTGTGAGAGGAAATGTGACTGAGCCCAGAGTCGGAGGAAATGTGACTAACACAAGGGTGAGAGGGCAGTGATTGACCCCAGGGTGAGAGTGCATTGACTGAGCCCAGGGTGAGAGGGCAGTTTGACTGACCCCAGCATGAGAGGGCAGTGTGACTGATCCCATGGTGAGAGGGCAGTGACTGACTCCAGGGTGAGAGGGCAGTGACTGAGCCCAGGGTGAGTGTGCAGTGTGACTGACCCAAAGGTGAGAGGGCAGTGATTGAGCCCAGGGTGAGAGAGCAGTGTGACTGACCCCAGGGTGAGAGGGCAGTGTGACTGACTCCAGGGTGAGAGGGCAATATGACTGCCCCAGGGTGAGAGGGCAGTGTGACTGACCCCAGGATGAGAGGGCAGTGACTGATCCCAGGGTGAGAGGGCAGTGACTGACCCCAGGTTGAGAGGGAATGTGACTGACCCCAGGGTGAGAGGGCAGTGTGACTGACCCCAGGGTGAAAGGGCAGTGTGACTGACCCGAGGGTGAGAGGGCCGTGTGACTGACCCCAGGGTAAGAGGGCAGCGTGACTGACCCCACGGTGAGAGGGCAGTAACCGACCCCAGGGTGAGAAGGCAATGTGACTGACCCCAGGGTGAGAGGGCAGTGATTGACCCCAGGGTGAGAGGGCAGTGACTGATCCCAGGGTGAGAGGGCAGTGACTGACCCCAGGTTGAGAGGGAATGTGACTGACCCCAGGGTGAGAGGGCAGTGTGACTGACCCCAGGGTGAAAGGGCAGTGTGACTGACCCGAGGGTGAGAGGGCCGTGTGACTGACCCCAGGGTAAGAGGGCAGCGTGACTGACCCCAGGGTGAGAGGGCAGTAACCGACCCCAGGGTGAGAAGGCAATGTGACTGACCCCACGGTGAGAGGGCAGTGATTGACCCCAGGGTGAGAGGGCAGTGACTGACCCCAGGGTTGAGGGCAGTGACTCACCCCAGGGTGAGAGGGCACCGATACTGACCCCAGGGTGAGAGGGCAGTGACCGACCCCAGGGTGAGAGGGCAGTGTGACTGACCCCAGGGTGAGAGGGCAGTGACTGACCCCAGGGTGAGAGGGCAGTGTGACTGACCCCAGAGTGAGAGTCAGTGTGACCGACCCCAGGAGAGTGGGCAGTGACTGACCCCAGGGCGAGAGAGAATGTGACTGACCCCGGAGTGAGAGGGCAGTGTGACTGACCCCAGAGTGAGAGCGCAGTATGACTGATCCCAGCATGAGAGGGAATGTTACTGACCCCTGGGTGAGAGGACAATGACTGACCCTAGGGTGACAGGGCAGTGACTGACCCAAGTGTGAGAGGACGGTGATTGACCACAGGGTGAGAGGGCAGTGTGACTGACCCCAGGGTGAGAGGGCAGTGACTGACCCCAGGTTGAGAGGGCAGTGACTGACCCCAGGGTGAGAGGGCAGTGTGACTGACCCCAGGGTGAGAGGGCAGTGACTGACCCCAGGGTGAGAGCGCAGTGTGACTGACCCCCGCCTGAGAGGGAAGTGACTGACCCCCGGGTGAGAGGGCAGTGTGACCGACCCCAGTGTGAGATGGCAGTGTGACTGACCCCAGGGTGAGAGGGCAGTGTGACTGACCCCCGCGTGAGAGGGAAGTGACTGACCCCAGGGTGAGAGGGCAGTGTGACCGACCCCAGTGTGAGACCGCAGTGTGACTGACCCCAGGGTGAGAGGGCAGTGTGACTGACCCCCGCGTGAGAGGGAATGTTACTGACCCCAGGGTGAGAGGGCAGTGTGACCGACCTCAGGGTGAAAGGTCAGTGATCGACCCCAGTGTGAGAGGGCAGTGGGAATGACCCCAGGGTGAGAGTATATGTGATTGACCCCAGGGTGAGAGGCAGTGACTGACCCCAGGGTGAGAGTACAGTTACTGACCCCAGGGTGAGATGGCAGTGTGACTGACCCCAGGTTGTGAGGGCAGTGTGACTGTCCCCAGGTTGTGAGGGCAGTGTGATTGACCCCAAGTTAACAGGGCAGTGTTGACTGACCTGAGATTGAGAGGGCAGTGACTGACCCCAGGGTGAGAGTGCAGTGTCACTGACCCCAGGGTGAGAGGGAATGTGATTGACCCCAGGGTGAGAGGGCAGTACGTCTGACCCCACAGTGAGAGGGAATGTGACTGAGCCCAGGGTGAGATGGCAGTGTGACCGACTGCAGAGTGGGAGGGCAGTGACCGACACCAGAGTGAGAGGTCAGTGTGACTGACCCCAGGGTGAAAGGTCAGTGTGACTGACTCCAGGGTGAGAGGGCAGTTTGACTGACCCCAGGGTGAGAGGGTAATGTGACTGACTCCAGGGTGAAAGATTAGTGTGACTGACACCAGGGTGAAAGGGCAGTAACTGACCCCAGGGTAAGAGGACAGCGTGACTGACCCCAGGGTGAGAGGGTAGTGTGACTGACTCCAGGGTGAAAGATTAGTGTGACTGACACCAGGGTGAGAGGGCAGTGACTGACCCCAGGGTGAGAGGGCAGTGACTGAGCCCAGGGTGAGAGGGCAGTGTGACTGACTCCAGGGTGAGAGGGCAGTGACTGACCCCAGGGTGAGAGGGTAGTGTGACTGACTCCAGGGTGAAAGATTAGTGTGACTGACACCAGGGTGAGAGGGCAGTGACTGACCCCAGGGTGAGAGGGCAGTGACTGAGCCCAGGGTGAGAGGGCAGTGTGACTGACTCCAGGGTAAGAGGGAACAATGACTGACCCCAGTGTGAGAGGAAATGTGACTGAGCCCAGAGTCGGAGGAAATGTGACTAACACAAGGGTGAGAGGGCAGTGATTGACCCCAGGGTGAGAGTGCATTGACTGAGCCCAGGGTGAGAGGGCAGTTTGACTGACCCCAGCATGAGAGGGCAGTGTGACTGATCCCATGGTGAGAGGGCAGTGACTGACTCCAGGGTGAGAGGGCAGTGACTGAGCCCAGGGTGAGTGTGCAGTGTGACTGACCCAAAGGTGAGAGGGCAGTGATTGAGCCCAGGGTGAGAGAGCAGTGTGACTGACCCCAGGGTGAGAGGGCAGTGTGACTGACTCCAGGGTGAGAGGGCAATATGACTGCCCCAGGGTGAGAGGGCAGTGTGACTGACCCCAGGATGAGAGGGCAGTGACTGATCCCAGGGTGAGAGGGCAGTGACTGACCCCAGGTTGAGAGGGAATGTGACTGACCCCAGGGTGAGAGGGCAGTGTGACTGACCCCAGGGTGAAAGGGCAGTGTGACTGACCCGAGGGTGAGAGGGCCGTGTGACTGACCCCAGGGTAAGAGGGCAGCGTGACTGACCCCACGGTGAGAGGGCAGTAACCGACCCCAGGGTGAGAAGGCAATGTGACTGACCCCAGGGTGAGAGGGCAGTGATTGACCCCAGGGTGAGAGGGCAGTGACTGATCCCAGGGTGAGAGGGCAGTGATTGACCCCAGGGTGAGAGGGAATGTGATTGACCCCAGGGTGAGAGGGCAGTACGTCTGACCCCACAGTGAGAGGGAATGTGACTGAGCCCAGGGTGAGATGGCAGTGTGACCGACTGCAGAGTGGGAGGGCAGTGACCGACACCAGAGTGAGAGGGCAGTGTGACTGACCCCAGGGTGAGAGGGCAGTGACTGACCCCAGGGTGAAAGGTCAGTGTGACTGACCCCAGGGTGAAAGGTCAGTGTGACTGACTCCAGGGTGAGAGGGCAGTTTGACTGACCCCAGGGTGAGAGGGTAATGTGACTGACTCCAGGGTGAAAGATTAGTGTGACTGACACCAGGGTGAAAGGGCAGTAACTGACCCCAGGGTAAGAGGACAGCGTGACTGACCCCAGGGTGAGAGGGTAGTGTGACTGACTCCAGGGTGAAAGATTAGTGTGACTGACACCAGGGTGAGAGGGCAGTGACTGACCCCAGGGTGAGAGGGCAGTGACTGAGCCCAGGGTGAGAGGGCAGTGTGACTGACTCCAGGGTGAGAGGGCAGTGACTGACCCCAGGGTGAGAGGGTAGTGTGACTGACTCCAGGGTGAAAGATTAGTGTGACTGACACCAGGGTGAGAGGGCAGTGACTGACCCCAGGGTGAGAGGGCAGTGACTGAGCCCAGGGTGAGAGGGCAGTGTGACTGACTCCAGGGTAAGAGGGAACAATGACTGACCCCAGTGTGAGAGGAAATGTGACTGAGCCCAGAGTCGGAGGAAATGTGACTAACACAAGGGTGAGAGGGCAGTGATTGACCCCAGGGTGAGAGTGCATTGACTGAGCCCAGGGTGAGAGGGCAGTTTGACTGACCCCAGCATGAGAGGGCAGTGTGACTGATCCCATGGTGAGAGGGCAGTGACTGACTCCAGGGTGAGAGGGCAGTGACTGAGCCCAGGGTGAGTGTGCAGTGTGACTGACCCAAAGGTGAGAGGGCAGTGATTGAGCCCAGGGTGAGAGAGCAGTGTGACTGACCCCAGGGTGAGAGGGCAGTGTGACTGACTCCAGGGTGAGAGGGCAATATGACTGCCCCAGGGTGAGAGGGCAGTGTGACTGACCCCAGGATGAGAGGGCAGTGACTGATCCCAGGGTGAGAGGGCAGTGACTGACCCCAGGTTGAGAGGGAATGTGACTGACCCCAGGGTGAGAGGGCAGTGTGACTGACCCCAGGGTGAAAGGGCAGTGTGACTGACCCGAGGGTGAGAGGGCCGTGTGACTGACCCCAGGGTAAGAGGGCAGCGTGACTGACCCCACGGTGAGAGGGCAGTAACCGACCCCAGGGTGAGAAGGCAATGTGACTGACCCCAGGGTGAGAGGGCAGTGATTGACCCCAGGGTGAGAGGGCAGTGACTGATCCCAGGGTGAGAGGGCAGTGACTGACCCCAGGTTGAGAGGGAATGTGACTGACCCCAGGGTGAGAGGGCAGTGTGACTGACCCCAGGGTGAAAGGGCAGTGTGACTGACCCGAGGGTGAGAGGGCCGTGTGACTGACCCCAGGGTAAGAGGGCAGCGTGACTGACCCCAGGGTGAGAGGGCAGTAACCGACCCCAGGGTGAGAAGGCAATGTGACTGACCCCACGGTGAGAGGGCAGTGATTGACCCCAGGGTGAGAGGGCAGTGACTGACCCCAGGGTTGAGGGCAGTGACTCACCCCAGGGTGAGAGGGCACCGATACTGACCCCAGGGTGAGAGGGCAGTGACCGACCCCAGGGTGAGAGGGCAGTGTGACTGACCCCAGGGTGAGAGGGCAGTGACTGACCCCAGGGTGAGAGGGCAGTGTGACTGACCCCAGAGTGAGAGTCAGTGTGACCGACCCCAGGAGAGTGGGCAGTGACTGACCCCAGGGCGAGAGAGAATGTGACTGACCCCGGAGTGAGAGGGCAGTGTGACTGACCCCAGAGTGAGAGCGCAGTATGACTGATCCCAGCATGAGAGGGAATGTTACTGACCCCTGGGTGAGAGGACAATGACTGACCCTAGGGTGACAGGGCAGTGACTGACCCAAGTGTGAGAGGACGGTGACTGACCACAGGGTGAGAGGGCAGTGTGACTGACCCCAGGGTGAGAGGGCAGTGACTGACCCCAGGTTGAGAGGGCAGTGACTGACCCCAGGGTGAGAGGGCAGTGTGACTGACCCCAGGGTGAGAGGGCAGTGACTGACCCCAGGGTGAGAGCGCAGTGTGACTGACCCCCGCCTGAGAGGGAAGTGACTGACCCCCGGGTGAGAGGGCAGTGTGACCGACCCCAGTGTGAGATGGCAGTGTGACTGACCCCAGGGTGAGAGGGCAGTGTGACTGACCCCCGCGTGAGAGGGAAGTGACTGACCCCAGGGTGAGAGGGCAGTGTGACCGACCCCAGTGTGAGACCGCAGTGTGACTGACCCCAGGGTGAGAGGGCAGTGTGACTGACCCCCGCGTGAGAGGGAATGTTACTGACCCCAGGGTGAGAGGGCAGTGTGACCGACCTCAGGGTGAAAGGTCAGTGATCGACCCCAGTGTGAGAGGGCAGTGGGAATGACCCCAGGGTGAGAGTATATGTGATTGACCCCAGGGTGAGAGGCAGTGACTGACCCCAGGGTGAGAGTACAGTTACTGACCCCAGGGTGAGATGGCAGTGTGACTGACCCCAGGTTGTGAGGGCAGTGTGACTGTCCCCAGGTTGTGAGGGCAGTGTGATTGACCCCAAGTTAACAGGGCAGTGTTGACTGACCTGAGATTGAGAGGGCAGTGACTGACCCCAGGGTGAGAGTGCAGTGTCACTGACCCCAGGGTGAGAGGGAATGTGATTGACCCCAGGGTGAGAGGGCAGTACGTCTGACCCCACAGTGAGAGGGAATGTGACTGAGCCCAGGGTGAGATGGCAGTGTGACCGACTGCAGAGTGGGAGGGCAGTGACCGACACCAGAGTGAGAGGTCAGTGTGACTGACCCCAGGGTGAAAGGTCAGTGTGACTGACTCCAGGGTGAGAGGGCAGTTTGACTGACCCCAGGGTGAGAGGGTAATGTGACTGACTCCAGGGTGAAAGATTAGTGTGACTGACACCAGGGTGAAAGGGCAGTAACTGACCCCAGGGTAAGAGGACAGCGTGACTGACCCCAGGGTGAGAGGGTAGTGTGACTGACTCCAGGGTGAAAGATTAGTGTGACTGACACCAGGGTGAGAGGGCAGTGACTGACCCCAGGGTGAGAGGGCAGTGACTGAGCCCAGGGTGAGAGGGCAGTGTGACTGACTCCAGGGTGAGAGGGCAGTGACTGACCCCAGGGTGAGAGGGTAGTGTGACTGACTCCAGGGTGAAAGATTAGTGTGACTGACACCAGGGTGAGAGGGCAGTGACTGACCCCAGGGTGAGAGGGCAGTGACTGAGCCCAGGGTGAGAGGGCAGTGTGACTGACTCCAGGGTAAGAGGGAACAATGACTGACCCCAGTGTGAGAGGAAATGTGACTGAGCCCAGAGTCGGAGGAAATGTGACTAACACAAGGGTGAGAGGGCAGTGATTGACCCCAGGGTGAGAGTGCATTGACTGAGCCCAGGGTGAGAGGGCAGTTTGACTGACCCCAGCATGAGAGGGCAGTGTGACTGATCCCATGGTGAGAGGGCAGTGACTGACTCCAGGGTGAGAGGGCAGTGACTGAGCCCAGGGTGAGTGTGCAGTGTGACTGACCCAAAGGTGAGAGGGCAGTGATTGAGCCCAGGGTGAGAGAGCAGTGTGACTGACCCCAGGGTGAGAGGGCAGTGTGACTGACTCCAGGGTGAGAGGGCAATATGACTGCCCCAGGGTGAGAGGGCAGTGTGACTGACCCCAGGATGAGAGGGCAGTGACTGATCCCAGGGTGAGAGGGCAGTGACTGACCCCAGGTTGAGAGGGAATGTGACTGACCCCAGGGTGAGAGGGCAGTGTGACTGACCCCAGGGTGAAAGGGCAGTGTGACTGACCCGAGGGTGAGAGGGCCGTGTGACTGACCCCAGGGTAAGAGGGCAGCGTGACTGACCCCACGGTGAGAGGGCAGTAACCGACCCCAGGGTGAGAAGGCAATGTGACTGACCCCAGGGTGAGAGGGCAGTGATTGACCCCAGGGTGAGAGGGCAGTGACTGATCCCAGGGTGAGAGGGCAGTGATTGACCCCAGGGTGAGAGGGAATGTGATTGACCCCAGGGTGAGAGGGCAGTACGTCTGACCCCACAGTGAGAGGGAATGTGACTGAGCCCAGGGTGAGATGGCAGTGTGACCGACTGCAGAGTGGGAGGGCAGTGACCGACACCAGAGTGAGAGGGCAGTGTGACTGACCCCAGGGTGAGAGGGCAGTGACTGACCCCAGGGTGAAAGGTCAGTGTGACTGACCCCAGGGTGAAAGGTCAGTGTGACTGACTCCAGGGTGAGAGGGCAGTTTGACTGACCCCAGGGTGAGAGGGTAATGTGACTGACTCCAGGGTGAAAGATTAGTGTGACTGACACCAGGGTGAAAGGGCAGTAACTGACCCCAGGGTAAGAGGACAGCGTGACTGACCCCAGGGTGAGAGGGTAGTGTGACTGACTCCAGGGTGAAAGATTAGTGTGACTGACACCAGGGTGAGAGGGCAGTGACTGACCCCAGGGTGAGAGGGCAGTGACTGAGCCCAGGGTGAGAGGGCAGTGTGACTGACTCCAGGGTGAGAGGGCAGTGACTGACCCCAGGGTGAGAGGGTAGTGTGACTGACTCCAGGGTGAAAGATTAGTGTGACTGACACCAGGGTGAGAGGGCAGTGACTGACCCCAGGGTGAGAGGGCAGTGACTGAGCCCAGGGTGAGAGGGCAGTGTGACTGACTCCAGGGTAAGAGGGAACAATGACTGACCCCAGTGTGAGAGGAAATGTGACTGAGCCCAGAGTCGGAGGAAATGTGACTAACACAAGGGTGAGAGGGCAGTGATTGACCCCAGGGTGAGAGTGCATTGACTGAGCCCAGGGTGAGAGGGCAGTTTGACTGACCCCAGCATGAGAGGGCAGTGTGACTGATCCCATGGTGAGAGGGCAGTGACTGACTCCAGGGTGAGAGGGCAGTGACTGAGCCCAGGGTGAGTGTGCAGTGTGACTGACCCAAAGGTGAGAGGGCAGTGATTGAGCCCAGGGTGAGAGAGCAGTGTGACTGACCCCAGGGTGAGAGGGCAGTGTGACTGACTCCAGGGTGAGAGGGCAATATGACTGCCCCAGGGTGAGAGGGCAGTGTGACTGACCCCAGGATGAGAGGGCAGTGACTGATCCCAGGGTGAGAGGGCAGTGACTGACCCCAGGTTGAGAGGGAATGTGACTGACCCCAGGGTGAGAGGGCAGTGTGACTGACCCCAGGGTGAAAGGGCAGTGTGACTGACCCGAGGGTGAGAGGGCCGTGTGACTGACCCCAGGGTAAGAGGGCAGCGTGACTGACCCCACGGTGAGAGGGCAGTAACCGACCCCAGGGTGAGAAGGCAATGTGACTGACCCCAGGGTGAGAGGGCAGTGATTGACCCCAGGGTGAGAGGGCAGTGACTGATCCCAGGGTGAGAGGGCAGTGACTGACCCCAGGTTGAGAGGGAATGTGACTGACCCCAGGGTGAGAGGGCAGTGTGACTGACCCCAGGGTGAAAGGGCAGTGTGACTGACCCGAGGGTGAGAGGGCCGTGTGACTGACCCCAGGGTAAGAGGGCAGCGTGACTGACCCCAGGGTGAGAGGGCAGTAACCGACCCCAGGGTGAGAAGGCAATGTGACTGACCCCACGGTGAGAGGGCAGTGATTGACCCCAGGGTGAGAGGGCAGTGACTGACCCCAGGGTTGAGGGCAGTGACTCACCCCAGGGTGAGAGGGCACCGATACTGACCCCAGGGTGAGAGGGCAGTGACCGACCCCAGGGTGAGAGGGCAGTGTGACTGACCCCAGGGTGAGAGGGCAGTGACTGACCCCAGGGTGAGAGGGCAGTGTGACTGACCCCAGAGTGAGAGTCAGTGTGACCGACCCCAGGAGAGTGGGCAGTGACTGACCCCAGGGCGAGAGAGAATGTGACTGACCCCGGAGTGAGAGGGCAGTGTGACTGACCCCAGAGTGAGAGCGCAGTATGACTGATCCCAGCATGAGAGGGAATGTTACTGACCCCTGGGTGAGAGGACAATGACTGACCCTAGGGTGACAGGGCAGTGACTGACCCAAGTGTGAGAGGACGGTGACTGACCACAGGGTGAGAGGGCAGTGTGACTGACCCCAGGGTGAGAGGGCAGTGACTGACCCCAGGTTGAGAGGGCAGTGACTGACCCCAGGGTGAGAGGGCAGTGTGACTGACCCCAGGGTGAGAGGGCAGTGACTGACCCCAGGGTGAGAGCGCAGTGTGACTGACCCCCGCCTGAGAGGGAAGTGACTGACCCCCGGGTGAGAGGGCAGTGTGACCGACCCCAGTGTGAGATGGCAGTGTGACTGACCCCAGGGTGAGAGGGCAGTGTGACTGACCCCCGCGTGAGAGGGAAGTGACTGACCCCAGGGTGAGAGGGCAGTGTGACCGACCCCAGTGTGAGACCGCAGTGTGACTGACCCCAGGGTGAGAGGGCAGTGTGACTGACCCCCGCGTGAGAGGGAATGTTACTGACCCCAGGGTGAGAGGGCAGTGTGACCGACCTCAGGGTGAAAGGTCAGTGATCGACCCCAGTGTGAGAGGGCAGTGGGAATGACCCCAGGGTGAGAGTATATGTGATTGACCCCAGGGTGAGAGGCAGTGACTGACCCCAGGGTGAGAGTACAGTTACTGACCCCAGGGTGAGATGGCAGTGTGACTGACCCCAGGTTGTGAGGGCAGTGTGACTGTCCCCAGGTTGTGAGGGCAGTGTGATTGACCCCAAGTTAACAGGGCAGTGTTGACTGACCTGAGATTGAGAGGGCAGTGACTGACCCCAGGGTGAGAGTGCAGTGTCACTGACCCCAGGGTGAGAGGGAATGTGATTGACCCCAGGGTGAGAGGGCAGTACGTCTGACCCCACAGTGAGAGGGAATGTGACTGAGCCCAGGGTGAGATGGCAGTGTGACCGACTGCAGAGTGGGAGGGCAGTGACCGACACCAGAGTGAGAGGTCAGTGTGACTGACCCCAGGGTGAAAGGTCAGTGTGACTGACTCCAGGGTGAGAGGGCAGTTTGACTGACCCCAGGGTGAGAGGGTAATGTGACTGACTCCAGGGTGAAAGATTAGTGTGACTGACACCAGGGTGAAAGGGCAGTAACTGACCCCAGGGTAAGAGGACAGCGTGACTGACCCCAGGGTGAGAGGGTAGTGTGACTGACTCCAGGGTGAAAGATTAGTGTGACTGACACCAGGGTGAGAGGGCAGTGACTGACCCCAGGGTGAGAGGGCAGTGACTGAGCCCAGGGTGAGAGGGCAGTGTGACTGACTCCAGGGTGAGAGGGCAGTGACTGACCCCAGGGTGAGAGGGTAGTGTGACTGACTCCAGGGTGAAAGATTAGTGTGACTGACACCAGGGTGAGAGGGCAGTGACTGACCCCAGGGTGAGAGGGCAGTGACTGAGCCCAGGGTGAGAGGGCAGTGTGACTGACTCCAGGGTAAGAGGGAACAATGACTGACCCCAGTGTGAGAGGAAATGTGACTGAGCCCAGAGTCGGAGGAAATGTGACTAACACAAGGGTGAGAGGGCAGTGATTGACCCCAGGGTGAGAGTGCATTGACTGAGCCCAGGGTGAGAGGGCAGTTTGACTGACCCCAGCATGAGAGGGCAGTGTGACTGATCCCATGGTGAGAGGGCAGTGACTGACTCCAGGGTGAGAGGGCAGTGACTGAGCCCAGGGTGAGTGTGCAGTGTGACTGACCCAAAGGTGAGAGGGCAGTGATTGAGCCCAGGGTGAGAGAGCAGTGTGACTGACCCCAGGGTGAGAGGGCAGTGTGACTGACTCCAGGGTGAGAGGGCAATATGACTGCCCCAGGGTGAGAGGGCAGTGTGACTGACCCCAGGATGAGAGGGCAGTGACTGATCCCAGGGTGAGAGGGCAGTGACTGACCCCAGGTTGAGAGGGAATGTGACTGACCCCAGGGTGAGAGGGCAGTGTGACTGACCCCAGGGTGAAAGGGCAGTGTGACTGACCCGAGGGTGAGAGGGCCGTGTGACTGACCCCAGGGTAAGAGGGCAGCGTGACTGACCCCACGGTGAGAGGGCAGTAACCGACCCCAGGGTGAGAAGGCAATGTGACTGACCCCAGGGTGAGAGGGCAGTGATTGACCCCAGGGTGAGAGGGCAGTGACTGATCCCAGGGTGAGAGGGCAGTGACTGACCCCAGGTTGAGAGGGAATGTGACTGACCCCAGGGTGAGAGGGCAGTGTGACTGACCCCAGGGTGAAAGGGCAGTGTGACTGACCCGAGGGTGAGAGGGCCGTGTGACTGACCCCAGGGTAAGAGGGCAACGTGACTGACCCCAGGGTGAGAGGGCAGTAACCGACCCCAGGGTGAGAAGGCAATGTGACTGACCCCAGGGTGAGAGGGCAGTGATTGACCCCAGGGTGAGAGGGCAGTGACTGACCCCAGGGTTTGAGGGCAGTGACTCACCCCAGGGTGAGAGGGCACCGATACTGACCCCAGGGTGAGAGGGCAGTGACCGACCCCAGGGTGAGAGGGCAGTGTGACTGACCCCAGGGTGAGAGGGCAGTGACTGACCCCAGGGTGAGAGGGCAGTGTGACTGACCCCAGAGTGAGAGTCAGTGTGACCGACCCCAGGAGAGTGGGCAGTGACTGACCCCAGGGCGAGAGAGAATGTGACTGACCCCGGAGTGAGAGGGCAGTGTGACTGACCCCAGAGTGAGAGCGCAGTATGACTGATCCCAGCATGAGAGGGAATGTTACTGACCCCTGGGTGAGAGGACAATGACTGACCCTAGGGTGACAGGGCAGTGACTGACCCAAGTGTGAGAGGACGGTGACTGACCACAGGGTGAGAGGGCAGTGTGACTGACCCCAGGGTGAGAGGGCAGTGACTGACCCCAGGTTGAGAGGGCAGTGACTGACCCCAGGGTGAGAGGGCAGTGTGACTGACCCCAGGGTGAGAGGGCAGTGACTGACCCCAGGGTGAGAGCGCAGTGTGACTGACCCCCGCCTGAGAGGGAAGTGACTGACCCCCGGGTGAGAGGGCAGTGTGACCGACCCCAGTGTGAGATGGCAGTGTGACTGACCCCAGGGTGAGAGGGCAGTGTGACTGACCCCCGCGTGAGAGGGAAGTGACTGACCCCAGGGTGAGAGGGCAGTGTGACCGACCCCAGTGTGAGACCGCAGTGTGACTGACCCCAGGGTGAGAGGGCAGTGTGACTGACCCCCGCGTGAGAGGGAATGTTACTGACCCCAGGGTGAGAGGGCAGTGTGACCGACCTCAGGGTGAAAGGTCAGTGATCGACCCCAGTGTGAGAGGGCAGTGGGAATGACCCCAGGGTGAGAGTATATGTGATTGACCCCAGGGTGAGAGGCAGTGACTGACCCCAGGGTGAGAGTACAGTTACTGACCCCAGGGTGAGATGGCAGTGTGACTGACCCCAGGTTGTGAGGGCAGTGTGACTGTCCCCAGGTTGTGAGGGCAGTGTGATTGACCCCAAGTTAACAGGGCAGTGTTGACTGACCTGAGATTGAGAGGGCAGTGACTGACCCCAGGGTGAGAGTGCAGTGTCACTGACCCCAGGGTGAGAGGGAATGTGATTGACCCCAGGGTGAGAGGGCAGTACGTCTGACCCCACAGTGAGAGGGAATGTGACTGAGCCCAGGGTGAGATGGCAGTGTGACCGACTGCAGAGTGGGAGGGCAGTGACCGACACCAGAGTGAGAGGGCAGTGTGACTGACCCCAGGGTGAGAGGGCAGTGACTGACCCCAGGGTGAAAGGTCAGTGTGACTGACCCCAGGGTGAAAGGTCAGTGTGACTGACTCCAGGGTGAGAGGGCAGTTTGACTGACCCCAGGGTGAGAGGGTAATGTGACTGACTCCAGGGTGAAAGATTAGTGTGACTGACACCAGGGTGAAAGGGCAGTAACTGACCCCAGGGTAAGAGGACAGCGTGACTGACCCCAGGGTGAGAGGGTAGTGTGACTGACTCCAGGGTGAAAGATTAGTGTGACTGACACCAGGGTGAGAGGGCAGTGACTGACCCCAGGGTGAGAGGGCAGTGACTGAGCCCAGGGTGAGAGGGCAGTGTGACTGACTCCAGGGTGAGAGGGCAGTGACTGACCCCAGGGTGAGAGGGTAGTGTGACTGACTCCAGGGTGAAAGATTAGTGTGACTGACACCAGGGTGAGAGGGCAGTGACTGACCCCAGGGTGAGAGGGCAGTGACTGAGCCCAGGGTGAGAGGGCAGTGTGACTGACTCCAGGGTAAGAGGGAACAATGACTGACCCCAGTGTGAGAGGAAATGTGACTGAGCCCAGAGTCGGAGGAAATGTGACTAACACAAGGGTGAGAGGGCAGTGATTGACCCCAGGGTGAGAGTGCATTGACTGAGCCCAGGGTGAGAGGGCAGTTTGACTGACCCCAGCATGAGAGGGCAGTGTGACTGATCCCATGGTGAGAGGGCAGTGACTGACTCCAGGGTGAGAGGGCAGTGACTGAGCCCAGGGTGAGTGTGCAGTGTGACTGACCCAAAGGTGAGAGGGCAGTGATTGAGCCCAGGGTGAGAGAGCAGTGTGACTGACCCCAGGGTGAGAGGGCAGTGTGACTGACTCCAGGGTGAGAGGGCAATATGACTGCCCCAGGGTGAGAGGGCAGTGTGACTGACCCCAGGATGAGAGGGCAGTGACTGATCCCAGGGTGAGAGGGCAGTGACTGACCCCAGGTTGAGAGGGAATGTGACCGACCCCAGGGTGAGAGGGCAGTGTGACTGACCCCAGGGTGAAAGGGCAGTGTGACTGACCCGAGGGTGAGAGGGCCGTGTGACTGACCCCAGGGTAAGAGGGCAGCGTGACTGACCCCACGGTGAGAGGGCAGTAACCGACCCCAGGGTGAGAAGGCAATGTGACTGACCCCAGGGTGAGAGGGCAGTGATTGACCCCAGGGTGAGAGGGCAGTGACTGATCCCAGGGTGAGAGGGCAGTGACTGACCCCAGGTTGAGAGGGAATGTGACTGACCCCAGGGTGAGAGGGCAGTGTGACTGACCCCAGGGTGAAAGGGCAGTGTGACTGACCCGAGGGTGAGAGGGCCGTGTGACTGACCCCAGGGTAAGAGGGCAGCATGACTGACCCCAGGGTGAGAGGGCAGTAACCGACCCCAGGGTGAGAAGGCAATGTGACTGACCCCAGGGTGAGAGGGCAGTGATTGACCCCAGGGTGAGAGGGCAGTGACTGACCCCAGGGTTTGAGGGCAGTGACTCACCCCAGGGTGAGAGGGCACCGATACTGACCCCAGGGTGAGAGGGCAGTGACCGACCCCAGGGTGAGAGGGCAGTGTGACTGACCCCAGGGTGAGAGGGCAGTGACTGACCCCAGGGTGAGAGGGCAGTGTGACTGACCCCAGAGTGAGAGTCAGTGTGACCGACCCCAGGAGAGTGGGCAGTGACTGACCCCAGGGCGAGAGAGAATGTGACTGACCCCGGAGTGAGAGGGCAGTGTGACTGACCCCAGAGTGAGAGCGCAGTATGACTGATCCCAGCATGAGAGGGAATGTTACTGACCCCTGGGTGAGAGGACAATGACTGACCCTAGGGTGACAGGGCAGTGACTGACCCAAGTGTGAGAGGATGGTGACTGACCACAGGGTGAGAGGGCAGTGTGACTGACCCCAGGGTGAGAGGGCAGTGACTGACCCCAGGTTGAGAGGGCAGTGACTGACCCCAGGGTGAGAGGGCAGTGTGACTGACCCCAGGGTGAGAGGGCAGTGACTGACCCCAGGGTGAGAGCGCAGTGTGACTGACCCCCGCCTGAGAGGGAAGTGACTGACCCCCGGGTGAGAGGGCAGTGTGACCGACCCCAGTGTGAGATGGCAGTGTGACTGACCCCAGGGTGAGAGGGCAGTGTGACTGACCCCCGCGTGAGAGGGAAGTGACTGACCCCAGGGTGAGAGGGCAGTGTGACCGACCCCAGTGTGAGACCGCAGTGTGACTGACCCCAGGGTGAGAGGGCAGTGTGACTGACCCCCGCGTGAGAGGGAATGTTACTGACCCCAGGGTGAGAGGGCAGTGTGACCGACCTCAGGGTGAAAGGTCAGTGATCGACCCCAGTGTGAGAGGGCAGTGGGAATGACCCCAGGGTGAGAGTATATGTGATTGACCCCAGGGTGAGAGGCAGTGACTGACCCCAGGGTGAGAGTACAGTTACTGACCCCAGGGTGAGATGGCAGTGTGACTGACCCCAGGTTGTGAGGGCAGTGTGACTGTCCCCAGGTTGTGAGGGCAGTGTGATTGACCCCAAGTTAACAGGGCAGTGTTGACTGACCTGAGATTGAGAGGGCAGTGACTGACCCCAGGGTGAGAGTGCAGTGTCACTGACCCCAGGGTGAGAGGGAATGTGATTGACCCCAGGGTGAGAGGGCAGTACGTCTGACCCCACAGTGAGAGGGAATGTGACTGAGCCCAGGGTGAGATGGCAGTGTGACCGACTGCAGAGTGGGAGGGCAGTGACCGACACCAGAGTGAGAGGGCAGTGTGACTGACCCCAGGGTGAGAGGGCAGTGACTGACCCCAGGGTGAAAGGTCAGTGTGACTGACCCCAGGGTGAAAGGTCAGTGTGACTGACTCCAGGGTGAGAGGGCAGTTTGACTGACCCCAGGGTGAGAGGGTAATGTGACTGACTCCAGGGTGAAAGATTAGTGTGACTGACACCAGGGTGAAAGGGCAGTAACTGACCCCAGGCTAAGAGGACAGCGTGACTGACCCCAGGGTGAGAGGGCAGTGACCGACCCCAGGGTGAGAGGACAATGTGACTGACCCCAGGGTGAGAGGGAATGTGATTGACCCCAGGGTAATTGGGCAGTGTAACTAACCCCAGGGTGAGATGGCAGTGTGATTGACCCCAGGGTGAGAGGGCAGTGATTGACCCCAGGGTGAGAGGGCAGTGATTGACCCCAGGGTGAGATGGAATGTGATTGACCCCAGGGTGAGAGGGCAGTGATTGACCCCAGGGTGAGAGGGAATGTGACTGATCCCAGGGTAAGAGGGCAGTGGCTGACCCCAGGGTGAGAGGGCCGCGTGACTGACCCCAGGGTCAGAGGGCAGTGACAGACCCCAGGGTGAAAGGGCATCGATACTGACCCCAGGGTGAGAGGGCAGTGACTGACCCCAGGGTGAGAGGGCAGTGTGACTGACCCCCGCGTGAGACGAAAGTGACTGATCCCAGATGAGAGGGCAGTGACTGATCAGGGTGAGAGGGAATGTGACTGACCCCAGAGTGAGAGGGCAGTGTGACTGACCCCAGGGTGAAAGGGCAGTGTGACTGACCCTAGGGTCAGAGGGCCGTGTGACTGACCCCAGGGTAAGAGGGCCGCGTGACTGACCACACGGTGAGAGGGCAGTGACCGACCCCAGGGTGAGAGTTCAATGTGACTGACCCCAGGGTGAGAGGGAATGTGATTGCCCCAGGGTGAATGGGCAGTGTAACTGACCCCAGGGTGAGATGGCAGTGTGATTGACCCCAGGGTGAGAGGGCACCGATACTGACCCCAGGTTGAGAGGACAGTGACCGACCCCAGGGTGAGAGGGCAGTGTGACTGACCCCAGGGTGAGAGGGCAGTGACTGACCCCAGGGAGAGAGGGCAGTGTGACTGACCCCAGAGTGCGAGTCAGTGTGACCGACCCCAGGAGAGTGGGCAGTGACTGACCCCAGGGCGAGAGAGAATGTGACTGACCCCGGGGTGAGAGGGCAGTGTGACTGACCCCAGAGTGAGAGCGCAGTATGACTGACCCCAAGGGTGAGAGGGCAGTGACTGACCCCAGGGTGAGAGCGCAGTGTGACTGACCCCCGCGTGAGAGGGAAGTGACTGACCCCAGGGTGAGAGGGCAGTGTGACCGACCCCAGTGTGAGAGCGCAGTGTGACTGACCCCAGGGTGAGAGGGCAGTGTGATTGACCCCCACGTGAGAGGAAATGTTACTGACCCCAGGGTGAGAGGGCAGTGTGACCGACCTCAGGGTGAAAGGTCAGTGATTGACCCCAGGGTGAGAGGGCAGTGGGAATGACCCCAGGGTAAGAGGGCAGCGTGACTGACCCCACGGTGAGAGGGCAGTGACCGACCCCAGGATGAGAGGGCAATGTGACTGACCCCAGGGTGAGAGGGAATGTGATTGCCCCAGGGTAATTGGGCAGTGTAACTAACCCCAGGGTGAGATGGCAGTGTGATTGACCCCAGGGTGAGAGGGCAGTGATTGACCCCAGGGTGAGAGGGCAGTGATTGAACCCAGGGTGACAGGGAATGTGATTGACCCCAGGGTGAGAGGGCAGTGACTGACCCCAGGTTGAGAGGGAATGTGACTGACCCCAGGGTGAGAGGGCAATGTGACTGACCCCAGGGTGAAAGGGCAGTGTGACTGATCCCAGGGTGAGAGGGCAGTGACTGACTCCTGGGTGAGAGGGCAGTGACTGAGCCCAGGGTGAGTGTGCAGTGTGACTGACACAAAGGTGAGAGGGCAGTGATTGACCCCAGGGTGAGAACGCAGTGTGACTGACCCCAGGGTGAGAGGTCAGTGACTGAGCCCAGGGTGAGAGGGCAGTGACTGATCCCAGGGTGAGAGGGCAGTGACTGACCCCAGGTTGAGAGGGAATGTGACTGACCCCAGGGTGAGAGGGCAATGTGACTGACCCCAGGGTGAAAGGACAGTGTGACTGACTCCAGGGTGAGAGGGCAATATGACTGCCCCAGGGTGAGAGGGCAGTGTGACTGACCCCAGGGTGAGAGGGCAGTGACTGATCCCAGGGTGAGAGGGCAGTGACTGACCCCAGGTTGAGAGGGAATGTGACTGACCCCAGGGTGAGAGGGCAATGTGACTGACCCCAGGGTGAAAGGACAGTGTGACTGACCCTAGGGTGAGAGGGCCGTGTGACTGACCCCAGGGTAAGAGGGCAGCGTGACTGACCCCACGGTGAGAGGGCAGTGACCGACCCCAGGGTGAGAGGGCAATGTGACTGACCCCAGGGTGAGAGGGAATGTGATTGCCCCAGGGTGATTGGGCAGTGTAACTGACCCCAGGGTGAGATGGCAGTGTGATTGACCCCAGGGTGAGGGGGCAGTGATTGACCCCAGAGTGAGAGGGCAGTGATTGACCCCAGGGTGAGAGGGAATGTGATTGACCCCAGGGTGAGAGGGCAGTGATTGACCCCCGGGTGAGAGAGAATGTGACTGACCCCAGGGTGAGAGGGCAGTGTGACTGACCCCAGAGTGAGAGAGCAGTGTGACTGACCCCAGCATGAGAGGGAATGTTACTGACCCCTGGATGAGAGGACAATGACTGACCCTAGGGTGACAGGGAATGTGACTGACCCCAGGGTGAGAGGGCAATGTGACTGACCCCAGGGTGAAAGGGCAGTGTGACTGATCCCAGGGTGAGAGGGCAGTGACTGACTCCTGGGTGAGAGGGCAGTGACTGAGCCCAGGGTGAGTGTGCAGTGTGACTGACCCAAAGGTGAGAGGGCAGTGATTGACCCCAGGGTGAGAACGCAGTGTGACTGACCCCAGGGTGAGAGGTCAGTGACTGAGCCCAGGGTGAGAGAGCAGTGTGACTGACCCCAGGGTGAGAGGGCAGTGTGACTGACTCCAGGGTGAGAGGGCAATATGACTGCCCCAGGGTGAGAGGGCAGTGTGACTGACCCCAGGGTGAGAGGGCAGTGACTGATCCCAGGGTGAGAGGGCAGTGACTGACCCCAGGTTGAGAGGGAATGTGACTGACCCCAGGGTGAGAGGGCAATGTGACTGACCCCAGGGTGAAAGGACAGTGTGACTGACCCTAGGGTGAGAGGGCCGTGTGACTGACCCCAGGGTAAGAGGGCAGCGTGACTGACCCCACGGTGAGAGGGCAGTGACCCACCCCAGGGTGAGAGGGCAATGTGACTGACCCCAGGGTGAGAGGGAATGTGATTGCCCCAGGGTGATTTGGCAGTGTAACTGACCCCAGGGTGAGATGGCAGTGTGATTGACCCCAGGGTGAGGGGGCAGTGATTGACCCCAGGGTGAGAGGGCAGTGTAACTGACCCCAGGGTACGAGGGCAGTTACTGACCCCAGGATGAGAGAGAGGGCAGTGTGAATGACCCCAGGGTGAGAGGACAGTGACTGACCCCAGGGTGCGATGGAATGTGTCTGGCCCCAGGGTGAGAGGGCTGTGTGAATGACCCCAGGGTGAGAGGGATTGTGACTCACCCCATGGTGAGAATGCAGTGTGACTGACCCCAGGGTGAGAGGGAATGTGACTGACCCCAGATTGAGAGGGCAGTGAGTGGCCCCAAGGTGAGATGGCAGTGTGACTGACGGCAGGGTGAGAGGGCAGTTTGAGTGACCGAAGGTAAGAGGGCAGTGACTGACTCCAGGGTGAGAGGGCAGTTTGACTGACCCCAGGGTGAAAGGTCGGTGTGACTGACCCCAGGTTGAGAGAGAATGTGACGGACCGCAGAACCTGAGGGCTATGTGACTGACACCAGGGTGAGATGTCAGTGTGATTGACCCCAGGGTGCGAGGGAATGTGACTGACCCCAGGGTGAGAGGGCAGTGACTGACCCCAGGGTGAGAGGGCAGTGTGACTGACCACAGTGTGAGAGGGCGGTTTGAATGACCCCTGGGTGAGAGGGCAATGACTGACCCCAGGGTGAGAGGGAATGTGACTGACCCCAGGGTGAGAGGGCAGTGACTGACCCCAGGGTGAGAGGGCAGTTTGACTGACCTCAGGGTGAGAGGGCAGTGTGACTGAACCAGGGTGAGAGGGAATGTGACTGATCCCAGGGTGAGAGGGCAGTGACTGTCCCAAGGGTGAGAGGGCAGTGTGATTGACCCCAGGGTGAGAGGGCAGTGTGACTGACCCCAGGGTGAGAGGGCAGTGTGACTGACACTAGTGTGAGAGGGAATTTGATTGATCCCAGGGTGAGAGGGCAGTGACTGACCCCAGGGTGAGAGGGCAGTGTGACTGACCCCAGGGTGAGAGGACAGTGTGACTGACCCGAGGATGAGAGGGCAGTGACTGACCCCAGGGTGAGAGGACAGTGTGACTGACCTGAGGGTGAGAGGGCAGTGACTGACCCCAGGGTGAGAGGGCAGTGGGAATGACCCCAGCATGAGAGGGCAGTGAGAATGACCCCAGGGTGAGAGGGCAGAGTGACTGACCCCAGGGTGAGAGGGCTGTGTGACTGACCCCAGGGTGAGAGAGTTTGTGACTGACCCCAGGGTGAAAGGTCAGTGTGATTGACCCCAGAGTCGGAGGGAATGTGACTGACCCCAGGGCGAGAGGGCAGTGTGACTGACCCCAGGGTGAGATGTCAGTGTGACTGACCCCAGGTTGAGAGGGCAGTGTGACTGACGCCAGGGTGAGAGGGAACGTGACTGACCCCAGGGTGAGATGGCAGTGTGATTGACCCCAGAGTTGGAGGGAATGTGACTGACCCCAGGGCGAGAGGGCAGTGTGACTGAGCCAGGGTGAGATGGCAGTGTGATTGACCCCAGGGTGAGAGGGCAGTGTGACTGACGCCAGGGTGAGAGGGAACGTGACTGACCCCAGGGTGAGATGGCAGTGTGACTGACCCCAGGGTGAGAGGGAATGTGACTGACCCCAGGGCGAGAAGGAATGTGACTGACTCCAGGGTGAGAGGACAGTGACTGACCCCAGGTTGAAAGGGCAGTTTGACTGACCGCACTGTGAGAGGACAGTGACTGACCCCAGGATGAGAGGGCAGTGTGACTGACGCCAGGGTGAGTGGGCAGTGCGATTGACCCCAGGGTTAGAGGGAATGTGACTGACCCCAGCGTGAGAGGGCGGTGTGACTGACCCCAGGTTGAGAGGGCAGTGTGATTAACCCCAGGGTGAGAGGGCAGTGTGACTGACCACAGGTTGTGAGGGCAGTGCGACTGACCCCAAGTTGAAAGGGCAGTGAGTGGCCCAAAGTTGAGAGGGCAGTGTGACTGACCCCAAGTTGAGAGGGCAGTGCGAATTATCCCAATTTGAAAGGGAAGTGAGTGGCCACAAGGTGAGAGGGCAGTGTGACTGACCCGAGGGTGAGAGGGCAGTGACTGACCCCAGGGTGAGAGGGCTGTGTGACTGACCCCAGGGTGATAGGGCAGTGTGACTGACCCCAGCGTGAGAGGGCAGTGGGAATTACCCCAGGGTGAGAGGGAATGTGATTGACCCGAACGTGAGAGGGCAGTGACTGATCCCAGGTTGAGAGGGAATGTGTTTGACCCCAGGGTGAAAAGGCAGTGTGACTGACCCCAGGATGAGAGGGCAGTGACTGACCCAGGGTGAGAGGGCAGTGACTTACCCCAGGGTGAGAGGGCAGTGTGACTGACCCCAGTGTGAGAGGGCAGCGTGACTGACTACAGGGTGAGAGGGCAGTGACTGACCCCAGGGTGTGAGGGCAGTGACTGACCCAAGGGCGAGAGAGAATGTGACTGACCCAAGGGTGAGAGGGCAGTGTTACTGGCCCCAAGGTGAGAGCGCAGTGTGACTGACACCAGGGTAGGAGGGCAGTGTGATTGACCCCAGGGTGAGAGGGCACATTGACTGACCCCAAGGTGAGAGGGCAGTGTGACTGACCCCAGTATGAGAGGGCAGTGTGAATGACCCCAGGGTGAGAGGGCAGTGTGACTGACCCCAAGTTGAAAGGGAAGTGAGTGGCCCCAAGGTGAGAAGGCAGTGTGACTGACCCCAAGTTAAGAGGGCAGTGTGACTGACCCCAGGGTGAGCGGGAATGTGACTGACCCCAGGGTGAGATGGCAGTGTGATTGACCCCAGAGTTGGAGGGAATGTGACTGACCCCAGTGCAAGAGAGCAGTGTGACTGAACCCAGTGTGAGATGGCAGTGTGACTGACCCCAGGGTGAGAGGGCAGTGTGACTGACGCCAGGGTGAGAGGGAACGTGACTGACCCCAGGGCGAGAGGGCTGTGTGACTGACCCCAGGGTGAGATGGCAGTGTGACTGACCCCAGGGTGAGAGGGCAGTGTGACTGACGCCAGGGTGAGAGGGAACGTGACTGACCCCAGGGTGAGATGGCAGTGTGACTGACCCCAGGGCGAGAAGGAATGTGACTGACTCCAGGGTGAGAGGGCAGTGACTGACCCCAGGGTGAATTGGCAGTTTGACTGATCGCACCGTGAGAGGACAGTGACTGACCCCAGGATGAGAGAGCAGTGTGACTGACGCCAGGGTGAGAGGGTAGTGCGATTGACCCCAGGGTTAGAGGGAATGTGACTGACCCCAGCGTGAGAGGGCGGTGTGACTGACCCCAGGTTGAGAGGGCAGTGTGATTAACCCCAGGGTGAGAGGGCAGTGTGACTGACTCCAGGTTGTGAGGGCAGTGCGACTGACCCCAAGTTGAAAGGGCAGTGAGTGGCCCAAAGGTGAGAGGGCAGTGTGACTGACCCCAAGTTGAGAGGGCAGTGCGAATTATCCCAATTTGAAAGGGAAATGAGTGGCCCCAAGGTGAGAGGGCAGTGTGACTGACCCGAGGGTGAGAGGGCAGTGACTGACCCCAGTGTGATAGGGCAGTGTGACTGACCCCAGCGTGAGAGGGCAGTGGGAATTACCCCAGGGTGAGAGGGAATGTGATTGACCCGAGGGTGAGAGGGCAATGACTGATCCCAGGGTGAGAGGGAATGTGTTTGACCCCAGGGTGAAAAGGCAGTGTGACTGACCCCAGGATGAGAGGGCAGTGACTGACCCAGGGTGAGAGGGCAGTGACTGACCCCAGGGTGAGAGGGCAGTGTTACTGGCCCCAGGGTGAGAGGGCAGCGTGACTGACTACAGGGTGAGAGGGCAGTGACTCACCCCAGGGTGAAAGGGCAGTTTGACTGGCTGCACCGTGAGAGGATAGTGACTAACTCCAAGGTGAGAGCGCAATGTGACTGACCTCCGAATGAGAGGGAAGTGACTGACCCCAGGGTGAGAGCGCAATATGACTGACCCCCGGGTGAGAGGGAATGTTACTGACCCCAGGGTGAGAGAGCAGTCTGACCGACCCCAGGGTGAAAGGTCAGTGATTGACCCCAGGGTGAGAGGTCAGTGACTGACCTAAAGGTGAGAGGGCAGTGACTGAGCCCAGGGTGAGAGGTCAGTGACTGAGCCCAGGATGAGAGGGCAGTGTGACTGACCCCAGGGTACGAGGGCAGTGTGATTGACCCCAGTGTGAGAGGGAATGTGATTGACCCCAGGATGAGAGGGCAGTGTGAATGACCCCAGGGTGAGAGGGCAGTGCGATTGACCCCAGAGTGAGAGGGCAGTGTGATTGACCCCAGTGTGAGAGGGAATGTGATTGACCCCAGGGTGAGAGGGCAGTGTGACTGACGCCAGGGTGGGAGGGCAGTGTGATTGACCCCAGGGTGAGAGGGCACTTTGACTGACCCCAAGGTGAGAGGGCAGTGTGACTGACCCCAGGATGAGAGGGCAGTGTGAATGACCCCAGGGTGAGAGGGCAGTGTGACTGACCCCAAGTTGAAAGGGAAGTGAATGGCCCCAAGGTGAGAAGGCAGCGTGACTGACCCCAAGTTAAGAGGGCAGTGTGACTGACCCCAGGGTGAGCGGGAATGTGACTGACCCCAGGGTGAGAGGGAATGTGATTGACCCCAGGGTGAGAGGGCATTGTGACTGACCCCAGAGTACGAGGGCTGTGACTGACCCCAGGATGAGAGGGCAGTGTGAATGACCCCAGGGTGAGAGGGCAGTGTGATTGACCCCAGAGTGAGAGGGCAGTGTGATTGACCCCAGGGTGAGAGGGAATGTGGTTGACCCCAGGGTGAGAGGGCAGTGTGACTGACCCCAGGGTACGAGGGCAGTGACTGACCCCAGAGTGAGAGTCAGTGTGACCGACCCCAGGAGAGTGGGCAGTGACTGACCCCAGGGCGAGAGAGAATGTGACTGACCCCGGAGTGAGAGGGCAGTGTGACTGACCCCAGAGTGAGAGCGCAGTATGACTGATCCCAGCATGAGAGGGAATGTTACTGACCCCTGGGTGAGAGGACAATGACTGACCCTAGGGTGACAGGGCAGTGACTGACCCAAGTGTGAGAGGACGGTGACTGACCACAGGGTGAGAGGGCAGTGTGACTGACCCCAGGGTGAGAGGGCAGTGACTGACCCCAGGTTGAGAGGGCAGTGACTGACCCCAGGGTGAGAGGGCAGTGTGACTGACCCCAGGGTGAGAGGGCAGTGACTGACCCCAGGGTGAGAGCGCAGTGTGACTGACCCCCGCCTGAGAGGGAAGTGACTGACCCCCGGGTGAGAGGGCAGTGTGACCGACCCCAGTGTGAGATGGCAGTGTGACTGACCCCAGGGTGAGAGGGCAGTGTGACTGACCCCCGCGTGAGAGGGAAGTGACTGACCCCAGGGTGAGAGGGCAGTGTGACCGACCCCAGTGTGAGACCGCAGTGTGACTGACCCCAGGGTGAGAGGGCAGTGTGACTGACCCCCGCGTGAGAGGGAATGTTACTGACCCCAGGGTGAGAGGGCAGTGTGACCGACCTCAGGGTGAAAGGTCAGTGATCGACCCCAGTGTGAGAGGGCAGTGGGAATGACCCCAGGGTGAGAGTATATGTGATTGACCCCAGGGTGAGAGGCAGTGACTGACCCCAGGGTGAGAGTACAGTTACTGACCCCAGGGTGAGATGGCAGTGTGACTGACCCCAGGTTGTGAGGGCAGTGTGACTGTCCCCAGGTTGTGAGGGCAGTGTGATTGACCCCAAGTTAACAGGGCAGTGTTGACTGACCTGAGATTGAGAGGGCAGTGACTGACCCCAGGGTGAGAGTGCAGTGTCACTGACCCCAGGGTGAGAGGGAATGTGATTGACCCCAGGGTGAGAGGGCAGTACGTCTGACCCCACAGTGAGAGGGAATGTGACTGAGCCCAGGGTGAGATGGCAGTGTGACCGACTGCAGAGTGGGAGGGCAGTGACCGACACCAGAGTGAGAGGGCAGTGTGACTGACCCCAGGGTGAGAGGGCAGTGACTGACCCCAGGGTGAAAGGTCAGTGTGACTGACCCCAGGGTGAAAGGTCAGTGTGACTGACTCCAGGGTGAGAGGGCAGTTTGACTGACCCCAGGGTGAGAGGGTAATGTGACTGACTCCAGGGTGAAAGATTAGTGTGACTGACACCAGGGTGAAAGGGCAGTAACTGACCCCAGGGTAAGAGGACAGCGTGACTGACCCCAGGGTGAGAGGGTAGTGTGACTGACTCCAGGGTGAAAGATTAGTGTGACTGACACCAGG
Source organism: Pristiophorus japonicus (assembly GCF_044704955.1). NCBI lineage: Eukaryota > Metazoa > Chordata > Chondrichthyes > Pristiophoridae > Pristiophorus > Pristiophorus japonicus. The sequence continues at coordinate 143,431,653 of NC_091980.1, forward strand.
GTGAGAGGGCAGTGACTGACCCCAGGGTGAGAGGGCAGTGACTGAGCCCAGGGTGAGAGGGCAGTGTGACTGACTCCAGGGTGAGAGGGCAGTGACTGACCCCAGGGTGAGAGGGTAGTGTGACTGACTCCAGGGTGAAAGATTAGTGTGACTGACACCAGGGTGAGAGGGCAGTGACTGACCCCAGGGTGAGAGGGCAGTGACTGAGCCCAGGGTGAGAGGGCAGTGTGACTGACTCCAGGGTAAGAGGGAACAATGACTGACCCCAGTGTGAGAGGAAATGTGACTGAGCCCAGAGTCGGAGGAAATGTGACTAACACAAGGGTGAGAGGGCAGTGATTGACCCCAGGGTGAGAGTGCATTGACTGAGCCCAGGGTGAGAGGGCAGTTTGACTGACCCCAGCATGAGAGGGCAGTGTGACTGATCCCATGGTGAGAGGGCAGTGACTGACTCCAGGGTGAGAGGGCAGTGACTGAGCCCAGGGTGAGTGTGCAGTGTGACTGACCCAAAGGTGAGAGGGCAGTGATTGAGCCCAGGGTGAGAGAGCAGTGTGACTGACCCCAGGGTGAGAGGGCAGTGTGACTGACTCCAGGGTGAGAGGGCAATATGACTGCCCCAGGGTGAGAGGGCAGTGTGACTGACCCCAGGATGAGAGGGCAGTGACTGATCCCAGGGTGAGAGGGCAGTGACTGACCCCAGGTTGAGAGGGAATGTGACCGACCCCAGGGTGAGAGGGCAGTGTGACTGACCCCAGGGTGAAAGGGCAGTGTGACTGACCCGAGGGTGAGAGGGCCGTGTGACTGACCCCAGGGTAAGAGGGCAGCGTGACTGACCCCACGGTGAGAGGGCAGTAACCGACCCCAGGGTGAGAAGGCAATGTGACTGACCCCAGGGTGAGAGGGCAGTGATTGACCCCAGGGTGAGAGGGCAGTGACTGATCCCAGGGTGAGAGGGCAGTGACTGACCCCAGGTTGAGAGGGAATGTGACTGACCCCAGGGTGAGAGGGCAGTGTGACTGACCCCAGGGTGAAAGGGCAGTGTGACTGACCCGAGGGTGAGAGGGCCGTGTGACTGACCCCAGGGTAAGAGGGCAGCATGACTGACCCCAGGGTGAGAGGGCAGTAACCGACCCCAGGGTGAGAAGGCAATGTGACTGACCCCAGGGTGAGAGGGCAGTGATTGACCCCAGGGTGAGAGGGCAGTGACTGACCCCAGGGTTTGAGGGCAGTGACTCACCCCAGGGTGAGAGGGCACCGATACTGACCCCAGGGTGAGAGGGCAGTGACCGACCCCAGGGTGAGAGGGCAGTGTGACTGACCCCAGGGTGAGAGGGCAGTGACTGACCCCAGGGTGAGAGGGCAGTGTGACTGACCCCAGAGTGAGAGTCAGTGTGACCGACCCCAGGAGAGTGGGCAGTGACTGACCCCAGGGCGAGAGAGAATGTGACTGACCCCGGAGTGAGAGGGCAGTGTGACTGACCCCAGAGTGAGAGCGCAGTATGACTGATCCCAGCATGAGAGGGAATGTTACTGACCCCTGGGTGAGAGGACAATGACTGACCCTAGGGTGACAGGGCAGTGACTGACCCAAGTGTGAGAGGATGGTGACTGACCACAGGGTGAGAGGGCAGTGTGACTGACCCCAGGGTGAGAGGGCAGTGACTGACCCCAGGTTGAGAGGGCAGTGACTGACCCCAGGGTGAGAGGGCAGTGTGACTGACCCCAGGGTGAGAGGGCAGTGACTGACCCCAGGGTGAGAGCGCAGTGTGACTGACCCCCGCCTGAGAGGGAAGTGACTGACCCCCGGGTGAGAGGGCAGTGTGACCGACCCCAGTGTGAGATGGCAGTGTGACTGACCCCAGGGTGAGAGGGCAGTGTGACTGACCCCCGCGTGAGAGGGAAGTGACTGACCCCAGGGTGAGAGGGCAGTGTGACCGACCCCAGTGTGAGACCGCAGTGTGACTGACCCCAGGGTGAGAGGGCAGTGTGACTGACCCCCGCGTGAGAGGGAATGTTACTGACCCCAGGGTGAGAGGGCAGTGTGACCGACCTCAGGGTGAAAGGTCAGTGATCGACCCCAGTGTGAGAGGGCAGTGGGAATGACCCCAGGGTGAGAGTATATGTGATTGACCCCAGGGTGAGAGGCAGTGACTGACCCCAGGGTGAGAGTACAGTTACTGACCCCAGGGTGAGATGGCAGTGTGACTGACCCCAGGTTGTGAGGGCAGTGTGACTGTCCCCAGGTTGTGAGGGCAGTGTGATTGACCCCAAGTTAACAGGGCAGTGTTGACTGACCTGAGATTGAGAGGGCAGTGACTGACCCCAGGGTGAGAGTGCAGTGTCACTGACCCCAGGGTGAGAGGGAATGTGATTGACCCCAGGGTGAGAGGGCAGTACGTCTGACCCCACAGTGAGAGGGAATGTGACTGAGCCCAGGGTGAGATGGCAGTGTGACCGACTGCAGAGTGGGAGGGCAGTGACCGACACCAGAGTGAGAGGGCAGTGTGACTGACCCCAGGGTGAGAGGGCAGTGACTGACCCCAGGGTGAAAGGTCAGTGTGACTGACCCCAGGGTGAAAGGTCAGTGTGACTGACTCCAGGGTGAGAGGGCAGTTTGACTGACCCCAGGGTGAGAGGGTAATGTGACTGACTCCAGGGTGAAAGATTAGTGTGACTGACACCAGGGTGAAAGGGCAGTAACTGACCCCAGGCTAAGAGGACAGCGTGACTGACCCCAGGGTGAGAGGGCAGTGACCGACCCCAGGGTGAGAGGACAATGTGACTGACCCCAGGGTGAGAGGGAATGTGATTGACCCCAGGGTAATTGGGCAGTGTAACTAACCCCAGGGTGAGATGGCAGTGTGATTGACCCCAGGGTGAGAGGGCAGTGATTGACCCCAGGGTGAGAGGGCAGTGATTGACCCCAGGGTGAGATGGAATGTGATTGACCCCAGGGTGAGAGGGCAGTGATTGACCCCAGGGTGAGAGGGAATGTGACTGATCCCAGGGTAAGAGGGCAGTGGCTGACCCCAGGGTGAGAGGGCCGCGTGACTGACCCCAGGGTCAGAGGGCAGTGACAGACCCCAGGGTGAAAGGGCATCGATACTGACCCCAGGGTGAGAGGGCAGTGACTGACCCCAGGGTGAGAGGGCAGTGTGACTGACCCCCGCGTGAGACGAAAGTGACTGATCCCAGATGAGAGGGCAGTGACTGATCAGGGTGAGAGGGAATGTGACTGACCCCAGAGTGAGAGGGCAGTGTGACTGACCCCAGGGTGAAAGGGCAGTGTGACTGACCCTAGGGTCAGAGGGCCGTGTGACTGACCCCAGGGTAAGAGGGCCGCGTGACTGACCACACGGTGAGAGGGCAGTGACCGACCCCAGGGTGAGAGTTCAATGTGACTGACCCCAGGGTGAGAGGGAATGTGATTGCCCCAGGGTGAATGGGCAGTGTAACTGACCCCAGGGTGAGATGGCAGTGTGATTGACCCCAGGGTGAGAGGGCACCGATACTGACCCCAGGTTGAGAGGACAGTGACCGACCCCAGGGTGAGAGGGCAGTGTGACTGACCCCAGGGTGAGAGGGCAGTGACTGACCCCAGGGAGAGAGGGCAGTGTGACTGACCCCAGAGTGCGAGTCAGTGTGACCGACCCCAGGAGAGTGGGCAGTGACTGACCCCAGGGCGAGAGAGAATGTGACTGACCCCGGGGTGAGAGGGCAGTGTGACTGACCCCAGAGTGAGAGCGCAGTATGACTGACCCCAAGGGTGAGAGGGCAGTGACTGACCCCAGGGTGAGAGCGCAGTGTGACTGACCCCCGCGTGAGAGGGAAGTGACTGACCCCAGGGTGAGAGGGCAGTGTGACCGACCCCAGTGTGAGAGCGCAGTGTGACTGACCCCAGGGTGAGAGGGCAGTGTGATTGACCCCCACGTGAGAGGAAATGTTACTGACCCCAGGGTGAGAGGGCAGTGTGACCGACCTCAGGGTGAAAGGTCAGTGATTGACCCCAGGGTGAGAGGGCAGTGGGAATGACCCCAGGGTAAGAGGGCAGCGTGACTGACCCCACGGTGAGAGGGCAGTGACCGACCCCAGGATGAGAGGGCAATGTGACTGACCCCAGGGTGAGAGGGAATGTGATTGCCCCAGGGTAATTGGGCAGTGTAACTAACCCCAGGGTGAGATGGTAGTGTGATTGACCCCAGGGTGAGAGGGCAGTGATTGACCCCAGGGTGAGAGGGCAGTGATTGAACCCAGGGTGACAGGGAATGTGATTGACCCCAGGGTGAGAGGGCAGTGACTGACCCCAGGTTGAGAGGGAATGTGACTGACCCCAGGGTGAGAGGGCAATGTGACTGACCCCAGGGTGAAAGGGCAGTGTGACTGATCCCAGGGTGAGAGGGCAGTGACTGACTCCTGGGTGAGAGGGCAGTGACTGAGCCCAGGGTGAGTGTGCAGTGTGACTGACACAAAGGTGAGAGGGCAGTGATTGACCCCAGGGTGAGAACGCAGTGTGACTGACCCCAGGGTGAGAGGTCAGTGACTGAGCCCAGGGTGAGAGGGCAGTGACTGATCCCAGGGTGAGAGGGCAGTGACTGACCCCAGGTTGAGAGGGAATGTGACTGACCCCAGGGTGAGAGGGCAATGTGACTGACCCCAGGGTGAAAGGACAGTGTGACTGACTCCAGGGTGAGAGGGCAATATGACTGCCCCAGGGTGAGAGGGCAGTGTGACTGACCCCAGGGTGAGAGGGCAGTGACTGATCCCAGGGTGAGAGGGCAGTGACTGACCCCAGGTTGAGAGGGAATGTGACTGACCCCAGGGTGAGAGGGCAATGTGACTGACCCCAGGGTGAAAGGACAGTGTGACTGACCCTAGGGTGAGAGGGCCGTGTGACTGACCCCAGGGTAAGAGGGCAGCGTGACTGACCCCACGGTGAGAGGGCAGTGACCGACCCCAGGGTGAGAGGGCAATGTGACTGACCCCAGGGTGAGAGGGAATGTGATTGCCCCAGGGTGATTGGGCAGTGTAACTGACCCCAGGGTGAGATGGCAGTGTGATTGACCCCAGGGTGAGGGGGCAGTGATTGACCCCAGAGTGAGAGGGCAGTGATTGACCCCAGGGTGAGAGGGAATGTGATTGACCCCAGGGTGAGAGGGCAGTGATTGACCCCCGGGTGAGAGAGAATGTGACTGACCCCAGGGTGAGAGGGCAGTGTGACTGACCCCAGAGTGAGAGAGCAGTGTGACTGACCCCAGCATGAGAGGGAATGTTACTGACCCCTGGATGAGAGGACAATGACTGACCCTAGGGTGACAGGGAATGTGACTGACCCCAGGGTGAGAGGGCAATGTGACTGACCCCAGGGTGAAAGGGCAGTGTGACTGATCCCAGGGTGAGAGGGCAGTGACTGACTCCTGGGTGAGAGGGCAGTGACTGAGCCCAGGGTGAGTGTGCAGTGTGACTGACCCAAAGGTGAGAGGGCAGTGATTGACCCCAGGGTGAGAACGCAGTGTGACTGACCCCAGGGTGAGAGGTCAGTGACTGAGCCCAGGGTGAGAGAGCAGTGTGACTGACCCCAGGGTGAGAGGGCAGTGTGACTGACTCCAGGGTGAGAGGGCAATATGACTGCCCCAGGGTGAGAGGGCAGTGTGACTGACCCCAGGGTGAGAGGGCAGTGACTGATCCCAGGGTGAGAGGGCAGTGACTGACCCCAGGTTGAGAGGGAATGTGACTGACCCCAGGGTGAGAGGGCAATGTGACTGACCCCAGGGTGAAAGGACAGTGTGACTGACCCTAGGGTGAGAGGGCCGTGTGACTGACCCCAGGGTAAGAGGGCAGCGTGACTGACCCCACGGTGAGAGGGCAGTGACCCACCCCAGGGTGAGAGGGCAATGTGACTGACCCCAGGGTGAGAGGGAATGTGATTGCCCCAGGGTGATTTGGCAGTGTAACTGACCCCAGGGTGAGATGGCAGTGTGATTGACCCCAGGGTGAGGGGGCAGTGATTGACCCCAGGGTGAGAGGGCAGTGTAACTGACCCCAGGGTACGAGGGCAGTTACTGACCCCAGGATGAGAGAGAGGGCAGTGTGAATGACCCCAGGGTGAGAGGACAGTGACTGACCCCAGGGTGCGATGGAATGTGTCTGGCCCCAGGGTGAGAGGGCTGTGTGAATGACCCCAGGGTGAGAGGGATTGTGACTCACCCCATGGTGAGAATGCAGTGTGACTGACCCCAGGGTGAGAGGGAATGTGACTGACCCCAGATTGAGAGGGCAGTGAGTGGCCCCAAGGTGAGATGGCAGTGTGACTGACGGCAGGGTGAGAGGGCAGTTTGAGTGACCGAAGGTAAGAGGGCAGTGACTGACTCCAGGGTGAGAGGGCAGTTTGACTGACCCCAGGGTGAAAGGTCGGTGTGACTGACCCCAGGTTGAGAGAGAATGTGACGGACCGCAGAACCTGAGGGCTATGTGACTGACACCAGGGTGAGATGTCAGTGTGATTGACCCCAGGGTGCGAGGGAATGTGACTGACCCCAGGGTGAGAGGGCAGTGACTGACCCCAGGGTGAGAGGGCAGTGTGACTGACCACAGTGTGAGAGGGCGGTTTGAATGACCCCTGGGTGAGAGGGCAATGACTGACCCCAGGGTGAGAGGGAATGTGACTGACCCCAGGGTGAGAGGGCAGTGACTGACCCCAGGGTGAGAGGGCAGTTTGACTGACCTCAGGGTGAGAGGGCAGTGTGACTGAACCAGGGTGAGAGGGAATGTGACTGATCCCAGGGTGAGAGGGCAGTGACTGTCCCAAGGGTGAGAGGGCAGTGTGATTGACCCCAGGGTGAGAGGGCAGTGTGACTGACCCCAGGGTGAGAGGGCAGTGTGACTGACACTAGTGTGAGAGGGAATTTGATTGATCCCAGGGTGAGAGGGCAGTGACTGACCCCAGGGTGAGAGGGCAGTGTGACTGACCCCAGGGTGAGAGGACAGTGTGACTGACCCGAGGATGAGAGGGCAGTGACTGACCCCAGGGTGAGAGGACAGTGTGACTGACCTGAGGGTGAGAGGGCAGTGACTGACCCCAGGGTGAGAGAGTTTGTGACTGACCCCAGGGTGAAAGGTCAGTGTGATTGACCCCAGAGTCGGAGGGAATGTGACTGACCCCAGGGCGAGAGGGCAGTGTGACTGACCCCAGGGTGAGATGTCAGTGTGACTGACCCCAGGTTGAGAGGGCAGTGTGACTGACGCCAGGGTGAGAGGGAACGTGACTGACCCCAGGGTGAGATGGCAGTGTGATTGACCCCAGAGTTGGAGGGAATGTGACTGACCCCAGGGCGAGAGGGCAGTGTGACTGAGCCAGGGTGAGATGGCAGTGTGATTGACCCCAGGGTGAGAGGGCAGTGTGACTGACGCCAGGGTGAGAGGGAACGTGACTGACCCCAGGGTGAGATGGCAGTGTGACTGACCCCAGGGTGAGAGGGAATGTGACTGACCCCAGGGCGAGAAGGAATGTGACTGACTCCAGGGTGAGAGGACAGTGACTGACCCCAGGTTGAAAGGGCAGTTTGACTGACCGCACTGTGAGAGGACAGTGACTGACCCCAGGATGAGAGGGCAGTGTGACTGACGCCAGGGTGAGTGGCCAGTGCGATTGACCCCAGGGTTAGAGGGAATGTGACTGACCCCAGCGTGAGAGGGCGGTGTGACTGACCCCAGGTTGAGAGGGCAGTGTGATTAACCCCAGGGTGAGAGGGCAGTGTGACTGACCACAGGTTGTGAGGGCAGTGCGACTGACCCCAAGTTGAAAGGGCAGTGAGTGGCCCAAAGTTGAGAGGGCAGTGTGACTGACTCCAAGTTGAGAGGGCAGTGCGAATTATCCCAATTTGAAAGGGAAGTGAGTGGCCACAAGGTGAGAGGGCAGTGTGACTGACCCGAGGGTGAGAGGGCAGTGACTGACCCCAGGGTGAGAGGGCTGTGTGACTGACCCCAGGGTGATAGGGCAGTGTGACTGACCCCAGCGTGAGAGGGCAGTGGGAATTACCCCAGGGTGAGAGGGAATGTGATTGACCCGAACGTGAGAGGGCAGTGACTGATCCCAGGTTGAGAGGGAATGTGTTTGACCCCAGGGTGAAAAGGCAGTGTGACTGACCCCAGGATGAGAGGGCAGTGACTGACCCAGGGTGAGAGGGCAGTGACTTACCCCAGGGTGAGAGGGCAGTGTGACTGACCCCAGTGTGAGAGGGCAGCGTGACTGACTACAGGGTGAGAGGGCAGTGACTGACCCCAGGGTGTGAGGGCAGTGACTGACCCAAGGGCGAGAGAGAATGTGACTGACCCAAGGGTGAGAGGGCAGTGTTACTGGCCCCAAGGTGAGAGCGCAGTGTGACTGACACCAGGGTAGGAGGGCAGTGTGATTGACCCCAGGGTGAGAGGGCACATTGACTGACCCCAAGGTGAGAGGGCAGTGTGACTGACCCCAGTATGAGAGGGCAGTGTGAATGACCCCAGGGTGAGAGGGCAGTGTGACTGACCCCAAGTTGAAAGGGAAGTGAGTGGCCCCAAGGTGAGAAGGCAGTGTGACTGACCCCAAGTTAAGAGGGCAGTGTGACTGACCCCAGGGTGAGCGGGAATGTGACTGACCCCAGGGTGAGATGGCAGTGTGATTGACCCCAGAGTTGGAGGGAATGTGACTGACCCCAGTGCAAGAGAGCAGTGTGACTGAACCCAGTGTGAGATGGCAGTGTGACTGACCCCAGGGTGAGAGGGCAGTGTGACTGACGCCAGGGTGAGAGGGAACGTGACTGACCCCAGGGCGAGAGGGCTGTGTGACTGACCCCAGGGTGAGATGGCAGTGTGACTGACCCCAGGGTGAGAGGGCAGTGTGACTGACGCCAGGGTGAGAGGGAACGTGACTGACCCCAGGGTGAGATGGCAGTGTGACTGACCCCAGGGCGAGAAGGAATGTGACTGACTCCAGGGTGAGAGGGCAGTGACTGACCCCAGGGTGAATTGGCAGTTTGACTGATCGCACCGTGAGAGGACAGTGACTGACCCCAGGATGAGAGAGCAGTGTGACTGACGCCAGGGTGAGAGGGTAGTGCGATTGACCCCAGGGTTAGAGGGAATGTGACTGACCCCAGCGTGAGAGGGCGGTGTGACTGACCCCAGGTTGAGAGGGCAGTGTGATTAACCCCAGGGTGAGAGGGCAGTGTGACTGACTCCAGGTTGTGAGGGCAGTGCGACTGACCCCAAGTTGAAAGGGCAGTGAGTGGCCCAAAGGTGAGAGGGCAGTGTGACTGACCCCAAGTTGAGAGGGCAGTGCGAATTATCCCAATTTGAAAGGGAAATGAGTGGCCCCAAGGTGAGAGGGCAGTGTGACTGACCCGAGGGTGAGAGGGCAGTGACTGACCCCAGTGTGATAGGGCAGTGTGACTGACCCCAGCGTGAGAGGGCAGTGGGAATTACCCCAGGGTGAGAGGGAATGTGATTGACCCGAGGGTGAGAGGGCAATGACTGATCCCAGGGTGAGAGGGAATGTGTTTGACCCCAGGGTGAAAAGGCAGTGTGACTGACCCCAGGATGAGAGGGCAGTGACTGACCCAGGGTGAGAGGGCAGTGACTGACCCCAGGGTGAGAGGGCAGCGTGACTGACTACAGGGTGAGAGGGCAGTGACTCACCCCAGGGTGAAAGGGCAGTTTGACTGGCTGCACCGTGAGAGGATAGTGACTAACTCCAAGGTGAGAGCGCAATGTGACTGACCTCCGAATGAGAGGGAAGTGACTGACCCCAGGGTGAGAGCGCAATATGACTGACCCCCGGGTGAGAGGGAATGTTACTGACCCCAGGGTGAGAGAGCAGTCTGACCGACCCCAGGGTGAAAGGTCAGTGATTGACCCCAGGGTGAGAGGTCAGTGACTGACCTAAAGGTGAGAGGGCAGTGACTGAGCCCAGGGTGAGAGGTCAGTGACTGAGCCCAGGATGAGAGGGCAGTGTGACTGACCCCAGGGTACGAGGGCAGTGTGATTGACCCCAGTGTGAGAGGGAATGTGATTGACCCCAGGATGAGAGGGCAGTGTGAATGACCCCAGGGTGAGAGGGCAGTGCGATTGACCCCAGAGTGAGAGGGCAGTGTGATTGACCCCAGTGTGAGAGGGAATGTGATTGACCCCAGGGTGAGAGGGCAGTGTGACTGACGCCAGGGTGGGAGGGCAGTGTGATTGACCCCAGGGTGAGAGGGCACTTTGACTGACCCCAAGGTGAGAGGGCAGTGTGACTGACCCCAGGATGAGAGGGCAGTGTGAATGACCCCAGGGTGAGAGGGCAGTGTGACTGACCCCAAGTTGAAAGGGAAGTGAATGGCCCCAAGGTGAGAAGGCAGCGTGACTGACCCCAAGTTAAGAGGGCAGTGTGACTGACCCCAGGGTGAGCGGGAATGTGACTGACCCCAGGGTGAGAGGGAATGTGATTGACCCCAGGGTGAGAGGGCATTGTGACTGACCCCAGAGTACGAGGGCTGTGACTGACCCCAGGATGAGAGGGCAGTGTGAATGACCCCAGGGTGAGAGGGCAGTGTGATTGACCCCAGAGTGAGAGGGCAGTGTGATTGACCCCAGGGTGAGAGGGAATGTGGTTGACCCCAGGGTGAGAGGGCAGTGTGACTGACCCCAGGGTACGAGGGCAGTGACTGACCCCAGAATGAGAGAGAGGGCAGTGTGAATGACCCCAGGGTGAGAGGACAGTGACTGACCCCAGGGTGCGAGGGAATGTGTCTAGCCCCAGGGTGAGAGGGCTGTGTGAATGACCCCAGGGTGAGAGGGATTGTGACTCACCCCAGGGTGAGAGTGCAGTGTGACTGACCCCAGGGTGAGAGGGAATGTGACTGACCCCAGGTTGAGAGGGCAGTGAGTGGCCCCAAGGTGAGATGGCAGTGTGACTGACGGCAGGGTGAGAGGGCAGTTTGAGTGACCGAAGGTGAGAGGGCAGTGACTGACTCCAGGGTGAGAGGGCAGTTTGACTGACCCCAGGGTGAAAGGTCGATGTGACTGACCCCAGGTTGAGAGAGAATGTGACGGACCGCAGAACCTGAGGGCTATGTGACTGACACCAGGCTGAGATGTCAGTGTGATTGACCCCAGGGTGCGAGGGAATGTGACTGACCCCAGGGTGAGAGGGCAGTGACTGACCCCAGGGTGAGAGGGCAGTGTGACTGACCACAGTGTGAGAGGGCGGTTTGAATGACCCCATGGTGAGAGGGCAATGACTGACCCCAGGCTGAGAGGGCACTTTGACTGACCCCAAGGTGAGAGGGCAGTGTGACTGACGCCAGGGTGAGAGGGAATGTGACTGACCCCAACGTGAGAGGGCGGTGTGACTGACCCCAGGTTGAGAGGGCAGTGTGATTGACCCCAGAGTGAGAGGGCAGTGTGACTGACCTCAGGATGAGAGGGCACTTTTACTGACCCGAGGGTGAGAGGGCAGTGTGATTGACCCCAGGGTGAGTGGGCAGTGTAACTGACCGCAGGTTGAGAGGGCAGTGAGTGGCCCCAAGGTGAGAGGGCAGTGTGACTGACCCCAGGGTGAGAGGGCAGTGTGACTTACTCCAGGGTGAGAGGGCAATGGCTGACCCCAGGGTGAGAGGGCAGTTTGATTGACCGCAGCGTGAGAGGACAGGGACTGACCCCAGGGTGAGAGGGCAGTGTGACTGACCCCCGCATGAGAGGGAATGTTACTGACTCCAAGGTGAGAAGGCAGTGTGACCGACCCCAGGGTCAAAGATCAGTGGTTGACCCTGGGGCGAGAGGGCAGTGATTGACTCCAGGATGAGAGGGAATGTGACTGACCCCAGGGTGAGAGGGAATTTGACTGACCCCAGAGTGAGAGAGCAGTGACTGACCACAGGGTTAGAGGGCAGTTTGACTGACCTCAGGGTGAGAGGGAATGTGATTGACAACAGGGTGAGAGGGCAGTGGGAATGACCCCAGGGTGAGAGGGCAGTGACTGACCCAGGGTGAGAGGGCAGTGGCTGACCCCAAGGTGAGAGGTCAGTGTGACTGACCCCAGGTGAGAGGGCAGCGTGACTGACTACAGGGTGAGAGGGCAGTGACTGACCCCAGGGTGAAAGGGCAGTTTGACTGGCCGCACCGTGAGAGGATAGTGACTAACCCCAGGGTGAGAGCGCAATGTGCCTGACCTCCGAATGAGAGGGAAGTGACTGACCCCAGGGTGAGAGCGCAGTATGACTGACCCCCAGGTGAGAGGGAATGTTACTGACCGCAGGGTGAGAGAGCAGTGTGACCGACACCAGGATGAAAGGTCAGTGATTGACCCAAGGGTGAGAGGGCAGTGATTGACCCCAGGGTGTGAGGGCAGTGTGACTGACCCAAGGGTGAGAGGGCAGTGATTGACCCCAGGGTGTGAGGGCAGTGTGACTGACCCCAGGGTGAGAGGGCAGTGACTGACCCCAGGGTGTGAGGGCAGTGTGACTGACCCAAGGGTGAGAGGGCAGTGATTGACCCCAGGGTGAGAGGGCAGTGACTGACCTAAGGGTGAGAGGGCAGTGACTGAGCCCAGGGTGAGAGGTCAGTGACTTAGCCCAGGATGAGAGGGCAGTGTGACTGACCACAGAGTGAGAGGGCAGTGTGACTGACTGCAGGGTGAGAGGGCAGTGACTGACCCCAGGGTGAGAGGGCAGACACTGACACAAGGGCGAGAGAGAATGTGACTGACCCAAGGGTGAGAGGGCAGTGTTACTGACCCCAGAGTGAGAGCGCAGTGTGACTGACGCCAGGGTGGGAGGGCAGTGTGATTGACCCCAGGGTGAGAGGGTACTTTGACTGACCCCAAGGTGAGAGGGCAGTGTGACTGACCCCAGGATGAGAGGGCAGTGTGAATGACCTCAGGGTGAGAGGGCAGTGTGACTGACCCCAAGTTGAAAGGGAAGTGAATGGCCCCAAGGTGAGAAGGCAGTGTGACTGACCCCAAGTTAAGAGGGCAGTGTGACTGACCCCAGGGTGAGCGGGAATGTGACTGACCCCAGGGTGAGAGGGAATGTGATTGACCCCAGGGTGAGAGGGCATTGTGATTGACCCCAGGGTACGAGGGCAGTGACTGACCCCAGGATGAGAGGGCAGTGTGAATGACCCCAGGGTGAGAGGGCACTGCGATTACCCCAGGGTGAGAGGGAATGTGACTGACCCCAGCGTGAGAGGGCGGTGTGACTGACCCCAGGTTGAGAGGGCAGTGTGATTAACCCCAGGTGAGAGAGCAGTGTGACTGACCCCAGGTTGTGAGGGCATTGCGACTGACCCCAAGTTGAAAAGGCAGTGAGTGGCCCAAAGGTGAGAGGGCCGTGTGACTGACCCCAAGTTGAGAGGGCAGTGCGAATTATCCCAATTTGAAAGGTAAGTGAGTGGCCCCAAGGTGAGAGGGCAGTGTGACTGACCCGAGGGTGAGAGGGCAGTGACTGACCCCATGGTGAGAGGGCAGTGTGACTGACCCCAGAGTGATAGGGCAGTGTGACTGACCCCAGCGTGAGAGGGTAGTGGGAATTACCCCAGGGTGAGAGGGAATGTGATTGACCCGCGGGTGAGAGGGCAGTGACTGATCCCAGGGTGAGAGGGAATGTGTTTGACCCCAGGGTGAGAGGGCAGTGGCTGACCCCAAGGTGAGAGGGCAGTGTGACTGACCCCAGGTGAGAGGGCAGCGTGACTGACTACAGGGTGAGAGGGCAGTGACTGACCCCAGGGTGAAAGGGCAGTTTGACTGGCCGCACCGTGAGAGGATAGTGACTAACCCCAGGGTGAGAGCGCAATGTGCCTGACCTCCGAATGAGAGGGAAGTGACTGACCCCAGGATGAGAGCGCAGTATGACTGACCCCCGGGTGAGAGGGAATGTTACTGACCGCAGGGTGAGAGAGCAGTGTGACCGACACCAGGATGAAAGGTCAGTGATTGACCCAAGGGTGAGAGGGCAGTGATTGACCCCAGGGTGTGAGGGCAGTGTGACTGACCCAAGGGTGAGAGGGCAGTGATTGACCCCAGGGTGTGAGGGCAGTGTGACTGACCCCAGGGTGAGAGGGCAGTGACTGACCCCAGGGTGTGAGGGCAGTGTGACTGACCCAAGGGTGAGAGGGCAGTGATTGACCCCAGGGTGAGAGGGCAGTGACTGACCTAAGGGTGAGAGGGCAGTGACTGAGCCCAGGGTGAGAGGTCAGTGACTTAGCCCAGGATGAGAGGGCAGTGTGACTGACCACAGAGTGAGAGGGCAGTGTGACTGACTGCAGGGTGAGAGGGCAGTGACTGACCCCAGGGTGAGAGGGCAGACACTGACACAAGGGCGAGAGAGAATGTGACTGACCCAAGGGTGAGAGGGCAGTGTTACTGACCCCAGAGTGAGAGCGCAGTGTGACTGACGCCAGGGTGGGAGGGCAGTGTGATTGACCCCAGGGTGAGAGGGTACTTTGACTGACCCCAAGGTGAGAGGGCAGTGTGACTGACCCCAGGATGAGAGGGCAGTGTGAATGACCTCAGGGTGAGAGGGCAGTGTGACTGACCCCAAGTTGAAAGGGAAGTGAATGGCCCCAAGGTGAGAAGGCAGTGTGACTGACCCCAGGGTGAGCGGGAATGTGACTGACCCCAGGGTGAGAGGGAATGTGATTGACCCCAGGGTGAGAGGGCATTGTGATTGACCCCAGGGTACGAGGGCAGTGACTGACCCCAGGATGAGAGGGCAGTGTGAATGACCCCAGGGTGAGAGGGCACTGCGATTACCCCAGGGTGAGAGGGAATGTAACTGACCCCAGCGTGAGAGGGCGGTGTGACTGACCCCAGGTTGAGAGGGCAGTGTGATTAACCCCAGGTGAGAGAGCAGTGTGACTGACCCCAGGTTGTGAGGGCATTGCGACTGACCCCAAGTTGAAAAGGCAGTGAGTGGCCCAAAGGTGAGAGGGCCGTGTGACTGACCCCAAGTTGAGAGGGCAGTGCGAATTATCCCAATTTGAAAGGTAAGTGAGTGGCCCCAAGGTGAGAGGGCAGTGTGACTGACCCGAGGGTGAGAGGGCAGTGACTGACCCCATGGTGAGAGGGCAGTGTGACTGACCCCAGAGTGATAGGGCAGTGTGACTGACCCCAGCGTGAGAGGGTAGTGGGAATTACCCCAGGGTGAGAGGGAATGTGATTGACCCGCGGGTGAGAGGGCAGTGACTGATCCCAGGGTGAGAGGGAATGTGTTTGACCCCAGGGTGAGAGGGCAGTGGCTGACCCCAAGGTGAGAGGGCAGTGTGACTGACCCCAGGTGAGAGGGCAGCGTGACTGACTACAGGGTGAGAGGGCAGTGACTGACCCCAGGGTGAAAGGGCAGTTTGACTAGCCGCACCGTGAGAGGATAGTGACTAACCCCAGGGTGAGAGCGCAATGTGCCTGACCTCCGAATGAGAGGGAAGTGACTGACCCCAGGGTGAGAGCGCAGTATGACTGACCCCCGGGTGAGAGGGAATGTTACTGACCGCAGGGTGAGAGAGCAGTGTGACCGACACCAGGATGAAAGGTCAGTGATTGACCCAAGGGTGAGAGGGCAGTGATTGACCCCAGGGTGTGAGGGCAGTGTGACTGACCCAAGGGTGAGAGGGCAGTGATTGACCCCAGGGTGAGAGGGCAGTGACTGACCTAAGGGTGAGAGGGCAGTGACTGAGCCCAGGGTGAGAGGTCAGTGACTTAGCCCAGGATGAGAGGGCAGTGTGACTGACCACAGAGTGAGAGGGCAGTGTGACTGACTGCAGGGTGAGAGGGCAGTGACTGACCCCAGGGTGAGAGGGCAGACACTGACACAAGGGCGAGAGAGAATGTGACTGACCCAAGGGTGAGAGGGCAGTGTTACTGACCCCAGAGTGAGAGCGCAGTGTGACTGACGCCAGGGTGGGAGGGCAGTGTGATTGACCCCAGGGTGAGAGGGTACTTTGACTGACCCCAAGGTGAGAGGGCAGTGTGACTGACCCCAGGATCAGAGGGCAGTGTGAATGACCTCAGGGTGAGAGGGCAGTGTGACTGACCCCAAGTTGAAAGGGAAGTGAATGGCCCCAAGGTGAGAAGGCAGTGTGACTGACCCCAAGTTAAGAGGGCAGTGTGACTGACCCCAGGGTGAGCGGGAATGTGACTGACCCCAGGGTGAGAGGGAATGTGATTGACCCCAGGGTGAGAGGGCATTGTGATTGACCCCAGGGTACGAGGGCAGTGACTGACCCCAGGATGAGAGGGCAGTGTGAATGACCCCAGGGTGAGAGGGCACTGCGATTACCCCAGGGTGAGAGGGAATGTGACTGACCCCAGCGTGAGAGGGCGGTGTGACTGACCCCAGGGTGAGAGGGCACTGCGATTACCCCAGGGTGAGAGGGAATGTGACTGACCCCAGCGTGAGAGGGCGGTGTGACTGACCCCAGGTTGAGAGGGCAGTGTGATTAACCCCAGGTGAGAGAGCAGTGTGACTGACCCCAGGTTGTGAGGGCATTGCGACTGACCCCAAGTTGAAAAGGCAGTGAGTGGCCCAAAGGTGAGAGGGCCGTGTGACTGACCCCAAGTTGAGAGGGCAGTGCGAATTATCCCAATTTGAAAGGTAAGTGAGTGGCCCCAAGGTGAGAGGGCAGTGTGACTGACCCGAGGGTGAGAGGGCAGTGACTGACCCCATGGTGAGAGGGCAGTGTGACTGACCCCAGAGTGATAGGGCAGTGTGACTGACCCCAGCGTGAGAGCGTAGTGGGAATTACCCCAGGGTGAGAGGGAATGTGATTGACCCACGGGTGAGAGGGCAGTGACTGATCCCAGGGTGAGAGGGAATGTGTTTGACCCCAGGGTGAAAAGGCAGTGTGACTGACCCCAGGATGAGAGGGCAGTGACTGACCCAGGGTGAGAGGGCAGTGACTGACTACAGGGTGAGATGGCAGTGACTGACCCCAGGGTGAAAGGGCAGTTTGACTGGCCGCACCGTGAGAGAATAGTGACTAACCCCAGGGTGAGAGCGCAATGTGACTGACCTCCGAATGAGAGGGAAGTGACTGACCCCAGGGTGAGAGCGCAGTATGACTGACCCCCGGGTGAGTGGGAATGTTACTGACCCCAGGGTGAGAGAGCAGTGTGACCGACCCCAGGGTGAAAGGTCAGTGATTGACCCCAGGGTGAGAGGGCAGTGATTGACCCCAGGGTGAGAGGGCAGTGTGACTGACCCCAGGGTGAGAGGGCAGTGACTGACCCCAGGGTGTGAGGGCAGTGTGACTGATCCAAGGTGAGATGGCAGTGTGACTGACGGCAGGGTGAGAGGGCGAGGGAATGTGTCTGGCCCCAGGGTGAGAGGGCCGTGTGAATGACCCCAGGGTGAGAGGGATTGTGACTCACCCCAGGGTGAGAGTGCAGTGTGACTGACCCCAGGGTGAGAGGGAATGTGACTGACGCCAGGTTGAGAGGGCAGTGAGTGGCCCCAAGGTGAGATGGCAGTGTGACTGACGGCAGGGTGAGAGGGCAGTTTGAGTGATCGAAGGTGAAAGGGCAGTGACTGACTCCAGGGTGAGAGGGCAGTTTGACTGAGTCCAGGGTGAAAGGTCGGTGTGACTGACCCCAGGTTGAGAGAGAATGTGACGGACCGCAGAACCTGAGGGCTATGTGAATGACACCAGGGTGAGATGTCAGTGTGATTGACCCCAAGGTGCGAGGGAATGTGACTGACCCCAGGGTGAGAGGGCAGTGACTGACCCCAGGGTGAGAGGGCAGTGTGACTGACCACAGTGTGAGAGGGCAGTGACTGACCCCAGGGTGAGAGGGCAGTGTGACTGAACCAGGGTGAGAGGGAATGTGACTGATCCCAGGGTGAGAGGGCAGTGACTGTCCCAAGGGTGAGAGGGCAGTGTGATTCACCCCAGGGTGAGAGGGCAGTGTGACTGACCCCAGGGTGAGAGGGCAGTGTGACTGACACCAGTGTGAGAGGGAATTTGATTGATCCCAGGGTGAGAGGGCAGTGACTGACCCCAGGGTGAGAGGACAGTGTGACTGACCCGAGGGTGAGAGGGCAGTGACTGACCCCAGGGTGAGAGGACAGTGTGACTTACCCGAGGGTGAGACGGCAGTGACTGACCCCAGGGTGAGAGGGCAGTGAGAATGACCCCAGCGTGAGAGGGCAGTGGGAATGACCCCAGGGTGAGATGATTTGTTCCGAACCCAGGGTGAGAGGGCAGTGATTGACCCCAGGGTGAGTGGGCGGTGTGACTGACCCCAGGGTGCGAGGGCAGTAACTGACCCCAGGGTGAGAGGGCAGAGTGACTCACCCCAGGGTGAGAGGGCTGTGTGACTGACCCCAGGGTGAGAGAGTTTGTGACTGACCCCAGGGTGAAAGGTCAGTGTGATTGACCCCAGAGTCGGAGGGAATGTGACTGACCCCAGGGCGAAAGGGCAGTGTGACTGACCCCAGGGTGAGATGGCAGTGTGGCTGACCCCAGGGTGAGAGGGCAGTGTGACTGACGCCAGGGTGAGAGGGAACGTGACTGACCCCAAGGTGAGATGGCAGTGTGATTGACCCCAGAGTCGGAGGGAATGTGACTGACCCCAGGGCGAGAGGGCAGTGTGACTGACCCCAGGGTGAGAGGGCAGTGTGACTGACGCCAGGGTGAGAGGGAACGTGACTGACTACAGGGTGAGCGGATAGTGACTAACCCCAGGGTGAGAGCGCAATGTGACTGACCTCCGAATGAGAGGGAAGTGACTGACCCCAGGGTGAGAGCGCAGTATGACTGACCCCCGGGTGAGAGGGAATGTTACTGACCCCAGGGTGAGAGAGCAGTGTGACCGACCCCAGGGTGAAAGGTCAGTGATTGACCCAAGGGTGAGAGGGCAGTGATTGACCCCAGGGTGAGAGGGCAGTGTGACTGACCCCAGGGTGAGAGGGTAGTGACTGACCCCAGGGTATGAGGGCAGTGTGCCTGACCCAAGGGTGAGAGGGCAGTGATTGACCCCAGGGTGAGAGGGCAGTGACTGACCTAAGGGTGAGGGGGCAGTGACTGAGCCCAGGGTGAGAGGTCAGTGACTGAGCCCAGGATGAGAGGGCAGTGTGACTGACCCCAGAATGAGAGGGCAGTGTGACTGACTGCAGGGTGAGAGGGCAGTGACTGACCCCAGGGTGAGAGGTTAGTGACTGACCCAAGGGCGAGAGGGCAGTGTAACTGACCCCAGGATGAGAGGGCAGTGTGAATGACCCCAGGGTGAGGGCAGTGTGACTGATCCCAAGTTGAAAGGGAAGTGAGTGGCCCCAAGGTGAGAAGGCAGTGTGACTGACCCAAAGTTAAGAGGGCAGTGTGACTGACCCCAGGGTGAGCGGGAATGTGACTGACCCCAGGGTGAGATGGCAGTGTGATTGACCCCAGAGTCGGAGGGAATGTGACTGACCCCAGGGCGAGAGGGCAGTGTGACTGACCCCAGGGTGAGAGGGCAGTGTGACTGACGCCAGGATGAGAGGGAACGTGACTGACTACAGGGTGAGAGGATAGTGACTAACCCCAGGGTGAGAGCGCAATGTGACTGACCTCCGAATGAGAGGGAAGTGACTGACCCCAGGGTGAGAGCGCAGTATGACTGACCCCCGGGTGAGAGGGAATGTTACTGACCCCAGGGTGAGAGGGCAGTGTGACCGACCCCAGGGTGAAAGGTCAGTGATTGACCCAAGGGTGAGAAGGCAGTGATTGACCCCAGAGTGAGAGGGCAGTGACTGACCCAAGGGTGAGGGGGCAGTGACTGAGCCCAGGGTGAGAGGTCAGTGACTGAGCCCAGGATGAGAGGGCAGTGTGACTGACCCCAGAGTGAGAGGGCAGTGTGACTGACTGCAGGGTGAGAGGGCAGTGACTGACCCCAGGGTGAGAGGGCAGTGACTGATCCAAGGGCGAGAGGGCAGTGTGACTGACCCCAGGATGAGAGGGCAGTGTGATTGACCCCAGGGTGAGGGCAGTGTGACTGATCCCAAGTTGAAAGGGAAGTGAGTGGCCCCAAGGTGAGAAGGCAGTGTGACTGACCCAAAGTTAAGAGGGCAATGTGACTGACCCCAGGTTGAGCGGGAATGTGACTGACCCCAGGGTACGAGGGCAGTGACTGACCCCAGGATGAGAGGGCAGTGCGAATGATCCCAAGTTGAAAGGGAAGTGAGTGGCCCCAAGGTGAGAAGGCAGTGTGACTGACCCAAAGTTAAGAGGGCAGTGTGATTGACCCCAGAGTGAGAGGGCAGTGTGATTGACCCCAGGGTGAGAGGGAATGTGATTGACCCCAGGGTGAGAGGGCAGTGTGCCTGACCCCAGGTTACAAGAGCAGTGGCTGACCACAGGATGAGAGAGAGGGCAGTGTGAATGACCCCAGGGTGAGAGAGAGGGCAGTGTGAATGACCCCAGGGTGAGAGGACAGTGACTGACCCCAGGGTGCGAGGGAATGTGTCTGGCCCCAGGGTGAGAGGGCTGTGTGAATGATCCCAGGGTGAGAGGGATTGTGACTCACCCCAGGGTGAGAGTGCAGTGTGACTGACCCCAGGGTGAGAGGGAATGTGACTGACCCCAGGTTGAGAGGGCAGTGAGTGGCCGCAAGGTGAGATGGCAGTGTGACTGACGGCAGGGTGAGAGGGCAGTTTGAGTGACCGAAGGTGAGAGGGCAGTGACTGACTCCAGGGTGAGAGGGCAGTTTGACTGACCCCAGGGTGAAAAGTCGGTGTGACTGACCCCAGGTTGAGAGAGAATGTGACGGACCGCAGAAGCTGAGGGCTATGTGACTGACACCAGGGTGAGATGTCAGTGTGATTGACCCCAGGGTGCGAGGGAATGTGACTGACCCCAGGGTGAGAGGGCAGTGACTGACCCCAGGGTGAGAGGGCAGTGTGACTGACCACAGTGTGAGAGGGCGGTTTGAATGACCCCAGGGTGAGAGGGCAATGACTGACCCCAGGGTGAGAGGGAATGTGACTGACCCCAGGGTGAGAGGGAATTTGACTGACCCCAGGGTGAGAGGGCAGTGACTGACCCCAGGTTGAGAGGGCAGTTTGACTGACCTCAGGGTGAGAGGGCAGTGTGACTGAACCTGGGTGAGAGGGAATGTGACTGATCCCAGGCTGAGAGGGCAGTCTGACTGACCCCAGCGAGAGAGGGCAGTGACTGACCGCAGGGTGAGCGGGCTGTTTGACTGACCCCAGGGTGAGAGGGCAGTTTGACTGAGCCCAGGGTGAGAGGGCAGTGACTGACCCCAGGGAGAAAGGACAGTGTGACTGACCCCAGGGTGAGAGGGCAGTGACTGACCCCAGGGTAATAGAGCAGTGTGACTAACCCCAGGGAGAAAGGTCAATGTGATTGACCCCAGGATGAGGGCAGTTTTTTTGAGCCCAGTCTGAGAGGGAATGGGACTGACCCCAGGGTGAGAGGGCAGTGACTGACCCCAGGGTGCGAGGTTAGTGAGACTTACCCCTGGGTCAGAGGACAGTGCACTGACCCTATGGTGAGAGGTCAGTGACGGACCCCAGGGTAAGAGGTTAGTGTGAATGACCCCGGGGTGCGAGGGCAGTAACTGACCCCAGGGTGAGAGGGCAGAGTAACTGACCTCAGGGTGAGAGGGCAGTCTGACTGACCCCAGGGTGAGAGGGCACTGTGACTGACGCCAGGGTGAGAGGGAGGTCTGACTGACCCCAGGGTGAGAGGGAATGTGACTGACCCAAGGTTGAGAGGGAATGTGACCGACTCCAGGTTGAGAGGACAGTGTGACTGACCCCAGGGTGAGAGGGCAGTGACTGACTGCAGTGTGAGAGGGCAGTGTGACTGACCCCGGGGTGAGAGAGCAGTTTGACTGGCCCCAGTGTGAGATCTCAGTGTGATTGACCCCAGTGTGAGAGGGCAGTGTGATTGACCCCAGACTGAGAGGGAATGTGACTGACACCAGCGTGAGAGGGCAGTGTGACTGACCCCAGGGTGAGAGGGCAGTGTGACTGAACCCACGTTGAGAGGGCAGTGTGACTGACCCCAGGGTGAGACTGCAGTGTGACTGACACCAGCATGAGAGGGAATGTGACTGATCCCAGGGTGAGAGGACAGTGTGACTGCCCCCAGGGTGAGTGGGTAGTTTGACTGACCCCAGGGTGAGAGGGCTGTTTGACTGACCATAGGGTGAGAGGGCAGTGTGACTGACCCCAAGATGAGAGGGCAGCATGCCTGACCCCAGGCTTATACCGATAGGAGTTTAGAAGACTGAGATATGGTCTTGTTGAAATGTATAAAATTGAAAGGAGGCTTGACAGGGTGGATGCAGAGACGATGTTTTGCATTGTGGGTGAATCTCGAACTAGGGGGCATAATTTTGCAATTATTGGTCTCCCATTTTAAACTGAGATGAGGAGGAATTTCTTCTCTCAGAGGTTCGTGAATCTATTGAATTCTCTACCCCAGAGAGCTGTGGAGGCTCTTGAATGTATTCAAGACTGAGATCGACAGATATTTAACTACAGGGGAGTCCAGGGTTATGGGGAGCGGGCAGAGAGGTGGAGCTGAATCCATGATGAGAGCCATGATCTTATTAAATGGCGGAGCATGCTCGATGGGCCCAATGGCCTACTCCTGCTCCTATTTCTTATGATGAGAGGAATTGTACCCTGTTCATTCTCTCTCTCTCTCTCTCCCTGTACTGACCTCACTCGTCATGATTCCACTCTCTTGCCCTTTAGTTCTATGGGACCCCAGAGACAGACCCCACATTCAATAGCAGCACTAAGTCTGTTCCCGGAATCAGCCTCTAAACTTCGGCCCTTACAGCCTTCGGCATGTGGGACCGCGAACGGGTGGCCCTCTTTCCACTCCCAGACACAACATTGACAATATGGAGAGCGGCTGCCTAATGCATTCATATATCGGAATTACTAAAAGTTGCTTTACTTATTGGGATCTTGCCGATCCCTGCTGTCCCGCACAGTTTGGGTGGAAGTGGAGCGAATTATAAAACTGAAACACACAATGATAGAATAGGTGTCTGGAAAGATTATTGCGGGTGGTCACACGGGTCCAGTTGGCCTCTACCAGTCCTGGGCTGTCGGACAGACATTGATTATAGGTTCTTTCTCTGCCTCCTGCCCTGGGTTATGTCCTGCACAGAGGTCCTGGCCTTTCAGCTTCCGGTTTTCAATAAAATCATATTTACAACAGGAATAATGATACAAGCACAGCAGTTTTTAATATACAATGTAAAATTCCTTATAAATAATCTATAAATACTATTTAATATAATATGACAACGCACCGGCCGCAGAAATTAAAATTCCCCTCTGACTGTGCTGGGCAACTTGCGGTATTGTACGACGGATTAATCCCCGTTAGACGGTGCCTCTCTGTCTCTCTGCCCCGCTGTCGCCGTTAAATTCTGCACATTTTCCTGCACCAAACGAGTGAGTGTCACTGTAACTTTCTTAATATTAAAAAAAAACTTTTTTTGTATTAAATGTTGAGAGAAGCGCCCCTCGCTGCGGTCCTCTTACGCTTTATTTCACGCTCTGGTTTGTCTCCGCTTTACCGGGCCGGCATTTCCCTTGGTCCCTATCCGCTCCTCTCCTCTCACTTTCTATATAAATGAAGCGGATTCCTCAGGAATTTACTCCTGCAAACAATAATAAAAATAAGCTCCCAGCACCGCAGCATCTGCCGCAGCCGGTAAATAACTTGGTTCTTATACTGCACTGCCATCTCTTCTGACTAAATGTATTTAATATATGTTAAATATTATGGTACGGCTGGGACAGCTAACAGAGAATGATGTGCAGAAACCTCAGATTCATCCTTATAGATCAACAGTAAGAAAACCCTTTTAATATCGCCCAGATATTCTGGGATTAGAGACAGCGGGAACTGGCATTTCACGGCAATGTTTTCTCTAAACTATAACCGTATTAAATAAATATAATTGAATAAATTAAACTAACCATTTGAACAAACGATCGAGTGCAGTTTCTACAAGGCAGAGTATATTGATATTAATAAATATACACTATATGTGCTCTTTGTGTATATGCAATACTTATATATACCTGAAAATGTACATATATATATAGTTTAAATAGCATTTTATATATGCGAAAAATTAAAATATACACGATATGTAATGATTTATATACATCGAAAATTGAATAGACACACGCCATGCAATGCCTGTATATGTGTGTATTATATATGGAGTGTGTATAGACATATATATGCAAAATTAAATGTATACACTATATGAAGTGGTTGTATGTTAATGTGCAAAATTAAATATATACACAAAAGGTAGTGTTGTTTATAGGTGCTAAATTAAATATATACACTATATGTATATGTA
Source organism: Pristiophorus japonicus (assembly GCF_044704955.1). Classification (NCBI taxonomy): domain Eukaryota; kingdom Metazoa; phylum Chordata; class Chondrichthyes; family Pristiophoridae; genus Pristiophorus; species Pristiophorus japonicus. The sequence continues at coordinate 143,455,999 of NC_091980.1, forward strand.
GTGTTTCTGAGTGTATACATATATCGGCATTATAAGTAGTGCTTGCATATATGTACAAAGCTAAAGATACACTATATTTTATATATAATAATATATAATAATAAATATACACTATATGTAGTGTTTGTGTATACAATGTAAAATATACACTATGTATAGTGTTTGTATATATGTACACAACTAAATATACGCTTTAAGCAGTGTTTGTATATTTGTACAACACGAAATATATATTATATGTATTGTTTGTGCAAATAATTACACATTATGTGTAGTGTATGTGTGTACGTTACAGAAATGCACTCATGTATATATTCTGTCCATATATTATAACAATTATGTATTTGTTCCACCTGTAAAATCATTTCGTATAAGATTTTATGAAATGTGCCTGTATCAATTGTTATACACAGGGTATATATTCGTTCATATAAAGACATGCACAATGTTTGTCTGTTTACAGACCATGTGCATAACATCCAATTGACAGGTTTATGCAAAGTGAAACACACATTGGTCTGATGGAAGGATTTCAGCCCGAAATCGTAGCTTCCTTCCCCGCGATCTTGTCACTCGCGAGCAGCACGGGGTGTCGCCGCTTATTTAACGTTTAGTTGAGTTGAATGACCAAATTACTACGTGTTCCATTGATATATTTTAATGAATCTTTCTTCACCATGTTAAGGAGACGGGTTTAGTTCAGTGATCGGAAAGACCGTGGGCGGTCTCAATGCTTGCCGGTCCCTTTCTGTAACTGATCAGATTCATCGCAACCATATCGTTTATTAATATATCCTGATAATTATATTTAATAGACTAGAGGTGCTCTCCGTTCAAGGGTATTAAAGTCCTCTCTCTGTGAAGGGCCTCTGCTCTCCTTGGAAGCTGAGTGAAGGATAATCTCTCAGCAAAAATCCATTAGAAATGAGACAGACAGGGCGAGAGAGAGAGAGAGAGATCCCTTCTCTTCTGGCTGGTGACAGTCGATGAGCGATCCCTGTCCCCAGGCTCTAAATCCATCATATGTTCAACAGCAATCTCACTTTTTTTACACTGAGCGAAAAGTCCGGGTAACAACACACGGATCATAAAAGAGAGGCTGATTCTGTTTTGTTTTGGTGTCCCGCTTTAGAACGGAATTGAACTCTTATTGCTAGTGCTCCGATCAAGTCTTTTATTAAAACACCCCAGGGCTGTGGACCCGCTCCATAGATTCTCGTCACACCACCGCGGCTGAAGGTGCATGTATTTACATTTATAAATTGTTCGTTCGGGGCTTTTGCTGAACATTTGTAAAAACGAATGCACATTTGCTCCAGTCCAGCGTTACTTGTACAGTCGGCGGCGTCTCCCGGTTTTACTCCGACAATCCCCTGTGATCAATGCAGCAGAAAATATTCAGGCCGAATTCACTCAGATCTCAGCTCTTTGAAAAATGTGGGACGAGGAGAAATATTTTAGACCAGAAAAGGAGCGAATGATTCATCTGAAGCTCACCGCAATATTTAACTTTGTCCGTATATACAAACCTACTTCGTGTATATTTAACTCTTCCGTATTTGCAAACACTGCACAATAGTCTATGTTTAATGCTATACATATACAAACACTACGTGGACTTTATATGTAATATTGTACATATATACAGATACTACATATAATATATTTAATGTTGTATATATAAACAAACACCATATATAATATATATATATAATGTTGTACATATAAACAAACACTATATATAATATATATAATGTTGTACGTATAAACAAACAGTTTTAATTTTTTTATAAATCTGTAAATATAAAAATACTACATATAGAGTATATTTAATATTGTCCGTATATACAAACACTATTCATCGTATATATTTAATGTTGTCTTTGTATATATATATATATATATAAATATATATAAAGACTACTTATAGTATATATTTAATGTTTTACATAGATACAAACCCCAGATATAGTGTATTTTGTATATATACACAAAAATTACATAATTTATATTTAATTTTTACATATATACAAACAATATTTATGTATTTTAAACCGTACATATAGTATATGTGCAATTTTGTAAATATATACAAACAGTACTTACAGTTTAATGTTGTATATATAGAGGGAGCGAGTGAGAGAATAAACGCTGTATAGCTCAGCCTTACACTTTATTGCTAAACGAGCTTACTTCAATCAATCTTAAATGCTTCTCTGCTCGAGCCGTTCTAATGCGTGATATAGAGTGATATATACATTTACAACACTGTTCGTGTGAATTAAATGTTGTAATTTGTGTATTTTATTTGGGAAGTTCCTTATTGAGCAAGTCTCATGAATGTATTTTAATTATCCGTGGTGTTATTTCCGTACAGGTTTCGTGATCAGAAACGGAAAATCGGTTGAAATGAAGATACTCACAGAAAACTGTAGAAAATGTAGAAAAAGTGACTTATTCTAAAAGGTTTAGAAAATAGATTCAGGGCGAATACAGATCAGTTTCTGAAAAACAAATAAACACTAAATGTCTTGATTAATTTAATGAAATGTATAATGAAAAATTGCAGTTTAAAATTCCTTGTAAGGAAATTAATTCTTGTTAAGCCGAGACTTTCCAATTATGGAGTTTGGAGGCAGGCTTTCTGACTGAGGAGGCCTGTTATCTGTTTCAATTTTTGTTAAGTGCCTGGCATTTCATCCAACTAATTTTTAAAAACTGTTGGAAAGGACTCGCCCTGACATTTCAGGACCACTTAACCAGTTCCGATGCATCTTCTAAACAGCAATCAGCAAATTACAGCGATGGGTTCTGAAGCCGCCTCTGTGTTGAGCTGTTTTATTGCGGTCATTTAAATTATTCAGCGTGTTTGTGTAATTGAATACGAAGGTTCTGAAAAACTAATAACCCTCGCCTTGTTACTGTTTTTATAAAATCACGAAATGGTTCCTAACACACGCTGATAAAATGCTGATTTTATTAATGTAAAATTGTATTCCCTCTTTTCATTTCTTTTATAAAGAGATAAGTGACTGCACAGCTAGACCGTGGCAGTCTAACCTTGTTTGATTCCCAACACTTATAGCGTTTATTGGACTGGGCGTGGCTAGGGAGTGTTGCCAAATTCCAACTTGTTTTAAACAAACTTTTTATATGTATATATCATCTCAATAAATTGGCTTTCGAGGCGGGGAAAGTTGTGAAAAATAGTTATTAATCGGGGGGCATGTTCCTTTTTTCCTACCATATACCGGCTCATTCAGAGACTGGGGATCCCTCCAAACATCTCCCCTCCCAGCACAAACCTAAAATCTCTAAATCCGTTCCCCTTCCTGTTCAGCGATTGCACGTTTTCCCAATAGATAAACAAGATTGAACTGGGAAATGTTGGAAGTTTCAAGATTCGCTCTGTGGCTCCCGTGGTTTTGTTAATTAATTTTTATTTATTTCTGAACGAGCGAAGATAATTCAAAATCATAGAAATGTAAACGAACGCTTATTTTAACAGCAATTCAATCGAATTGTCTGCTGGCGGTGTCGTTCTATACTCGCATGCTTTTCCAGTCGTTAAATGCAAGGTGTGAACTTGTTAAAACATATTAATTGTGTTCATTTCCGTTGATGGGTTAATCACTAAAGTACATTTGTTTTAAATAATAAACTTGACAAAGAACAGAAACGGCATCTCGAACCAAACACGACTTCTTCGCTCATCTGTTCGCTGAAAGTCTTTCTAAAGTTTGCCTCAGGAAAGATATAACGGAAGGGTTTGAGGTGCCGAGACTGGCGTCTTTTAACTAAAATATAATGGCATTCACAGCAATTTAAATGGAGGTGGCCGGTACTTATTCAGTGCTCAAACCCAGCAGACCGTCTACATTGGTATCGAGATAAATCTGTGGGTCAGACAAGGGACTTTGGGCCGTCGGTCCATCGATTGCCCGGGGTCTTAAATGTCGCTCTATTTAACAGTCTGCCGCTGAATAAAACGCTTCGTTTAAATAGTTTTCGTTATCAACGATCTTGTATTGAATTCTCTCGTTAAGATTCTTGACAAATCCACACGGCCCCTTAGCTCCCCCTTCCTGTGGATTTGCCAGGCATTAGCCAATAGCAGGTGGAGACCTCCTCGCTTTCAGCCAGTGAAGGGCCGTGTGTCTGAAGGAACAGAACCCAGTGCATGCTGTAGGAAGCATCTGAAAGTGATGAAGCTCCCTATCAAAGCCCACCTGCTCCGTCCAACCTTCTCAAAGTCCAACTAGGAGCATGCTTCGTGGATTTGCAGTAGTGGCGAGGCGCTTCTCTTAAAAGATTGTGTTTTTTTTTTCCTGGCAAACATTGCTTTGGTTGGGGGGGATCCCGATGGATCAGTCAGGGAACACGCAGACACAGCCTCAACACGAGCCCATCAGCTTCGGCATCGACCAGATTCTCAGTGGTTCGGACCAGGAGAGCTGCCTGCAATCCAGCGTCAGAGTTTCCGAGGCGGGTTACTTGGCCAGCCCGGTCAGCGGCGCCTACCCGACCCTTGCGGCGGCCTATCCGGCCATGGGGGCTACTACGTACGAGGACAGCCTGTCCGGATCTTACAGTGTTAACCTGAGTATGAACGTCAACGGCTTGGCTTCGGCCGGGGTGATCAGAGTGCCGGCTCACCGTCCCATCCCACAGGCCGCCGTGCCCAGCATGCCTAGCATGGCCGGCTTGAACAGCCTGAATTTCCCCTGGATGGAGAGCAGCAGGAGGTTTGCTAAGGACAGGCTGACAGGTAGGGGGAACGAGTTTTATGTTTTAATATACTGTAAACACAAGAATGAAGCGTGCATGTGACACAGCGGGTCCGGGGTTGGCACATTCTTTCCATCAAAAACCTCACAACTAACTCAGCCATTTGGGACTGAGATGAGGAAAAACTTCTTCATCCAGAGAATTGTGAACCTGTGGAATTCCCTGCCGTGGAGAGTTGTTGAGGCCAGTTCGTTGGATATATTCAAAAGGGTGTTAGATATGGCCCTTATGGCTAAAGGGATCAAGGGGTATGGAGAAAAAGCAGGAATGGGGTACTGAGGTTGCATGATCAGCCATGATCATATTGAATGGCGGTGCAGGCTCGAAGGGCCGAATGGCCGACTCCTGTACCTATTTTGTATGTTTCTATGTAAGTACATCCAACTTTAAATGATCTGCCCAGAACGTCCACAATGCCGAGTGTGAGATTGGACAGCTGGCAAAGTGTGTGGATTTAGCTCAGTCAATGCATAACACTACCTTTGCAAACCGCATTTCGTTCATTCTGAGACATTTTCAAACGTGTGGTATTTTAAAATTCATTTGATTTCCATACCAATTTTTTAATTAATATTTAAAGTCAGGTTTTGTATGAGTTGGTTTTCGTTGTGCGAAAAGGTTGGATTGAAAGAGACTGAGGTTTGTGAACGGAAATTGACTCGGAAAAGGAATCGAATTTCGAACAAGTAGATTTAAATATGTAATATTACTTACAAAACTGTTTGAGAGTTTAAAACAATGAATCGCGGACCTGGCGATATGTTAACACTAAGTTAAAGAGGGTGGATGGAACAGCACCGCTGCACAGAGTGACACGGCGGGGAAGGGCCGATTCGGATGTAATGTACTCACATATATAAAACAACGGGGTAACCTGGAAATGGTTTGCAAGCTGTCCAGTTTAAAAATAAGGTCAAATCAAAACAGAAACATATAATGGATAAATTGCAATTTATGTCGAAAAAAACAGTCCAGAGAAATCAAGTCCCATCCCAGAGACAGCAAGACCCAGGCCCAGAGAAAAGAGGTTCCATCCCAGAGAGAGCAGGTCCTATCCCAGAGAAACAGGTCCTATCCCAGAGAAACAGGTCCCATCCCAGAGAGAGCAAGTCCCAGGCCCAGAGAAACAGGTCGCATCCCAGAGAAACAGGTCCCACCCCAAAGAGATTAGGCCCCATCCCAGAGAAACAGGTCCCATCCCAGAGAGAGCAAGTCCCGGGCCCAGAGAAACAGGTCCCATCCCAGAGAGAGCAGCTCCCATACCAGAGAGAGCAAGTCCCATCCCAGAGAAACAGATCCCATCCCAGAGAGAGCAGCTCCCATCCCAGGGAAAACTGATCCCATCCCAGAGAAACAGATCCCATCCAAGAGAGAGCAGCTCCCATCCCAGAGAGAGCAAGTCCCATCCCAGAGAAACAGATCCCATCCCAGAGAGAGCAGCTCCCATCCCAGAGAGAGCAAGTCCCATCCCAGAGAAACAGATCCCATCCCAGAGAGAGCAAGTCCCATCCCAGAGAAACAGATCCCATCCCAGAGAGAGCAGCTCCCATCCCAGAGAGAGCAAGTCCCAGGCCCAGGGAAACAGGTCCCATCCCAGAGAAACAGGTCCCATCCCAGAGAGAGCAAGTCCCAGGCCCAGGGAAACAGGTCCCATCCCAGAGAAACAGGTCCCATCCCAGAGAGAGCAAGTCCCAGGCCCAGAGAAACAGGTCCCATCCAAGAGAGAGCAAATACCAGGCCCAGAGAAACAGGTCCCATCCCAGAGAGAGCAACTTCCAGGCCCAGAGAAACAGGTCCCATTCCAGAGAGAGCAAGTCCCAGGCCCAGGGAAAACAGATCCCATCCCAGAGAAACAGGTCCCATTCCAGAGAGAGCAAGTCCCAGGCCCAGGGAAAACAGATCGCGTCCCAGAGAAACAGGTCTCATCCCAGAGAGAGCAAGTCCCAGGCCCAGAGAGAACAGATCCCATCCCAGAGAAACAGGTCCCATCCCAGAGAGAGCAAGTCCCAGGCCCAGAGAGAAAAGATCCCATCCCAGAGAAACATGTCCCATCCCCGAGTGAGCATGTCCCATCCCAAAGAGAACAGGTCTTATCCCAAAGAAATACCTTGATGTGTTTTAATTTTCAAATCAAGTATTTTTATAATGTGCCTCCCAGTTCTAAAAGAGCACCGATTTAAACATACCCCGTGTGGTTGGGATGGGCGCTTAGGATATATATACTGGAGGGTTCTGGTTTACAATGCAATAATGTAAATCCTCAATAATCCACACACATTAGATCTCGGGAGAAGGAAAGGAAAGATTTAAACCGTTCCAGCACACTGCCAAAGGGCACCTTAACCTCGGCACTCGCTACTCGCTATCATTTGTGCTGTTACAAGTTTAATGCGAGGGAATCTCCCTGCGTGAGTTGCACGCTCTCCATTACCCCCTTCACTTTGTGGCCCTAGATTTGCGGCCCCGAACTGTGCCATCGGCAGCCTGCGCTCAGCGACCACTAGATCAGAGTGTAGCTCCTTGCACGGGCGCCACATATATCTGAATTGGTCAAAAATTGTACTTGCGGCCTCCAAATCAAGCGTTCTCTATAAGGGATATTTTTTGAAGATTACGTTTTAAAAAACAGGTGAATGTGAGAAAAGTTGGATAGATTTCACAGACGGAGCGGCAGCCTCGATATAAAGTAACCGCGTGTGTCCAAACCTTCAGCACGTTATATTGGTTCCTCGCTCCGGCCTGCTAAACATTAAATGAATTCCAAATTATAACAGCAAAACTCGAATTATTTTTAATTTTTAATAAATCCGAAGAGTTCAAATTTCAATGGTTTTCTGTTGCTGGTTTGGAATCTCTGGCCAGTCTGGGCAGACAGGAAGATAGACCATTGAGCCCCTCGAGCCTGTTCCGCCATTCAGTGATCAGACCAGGGATGATTTGCGACCTAACTCTATATCCCCGCCATTGCCCATATACCGTAATACCTTTGGTTAACAAAAATCTCTCACTCGGATTTAAAATTAACAATTGATCTAGCATCAAGTGCCATTTGCGGAAGAGTTCCAAACTTCTACCACCCGTAGTGTTTTCTAACTTCACTCCTGAAAGTTAGTGTATATGTATGTGTGTCTGTGAGCTGTAGTGTCTTTGTGTCTGTCTGTGTATATGTATGTGTGTGTGTACCTTTACGGTTTATTCTTTAGAGTGTTTTCTTGTCCTGTGGTCGAAATGCAGAGTCTGTATCCCTACAGGGAAAAAATATATAACACTTAGATGTGAATAATATTCAGAAGGAACATTTGCTTTGGAAACGGAGCCTGATTTCGCCCCTGCCTATGTTGCTGGAGGTCACTGAGGTGCCCTGTTCTATTTCCTTCTGCTAGCTGCCCTGACGCCGTTCACGGTGACACGGCGGATCGGTCACCCTTACCAGAACAGGACCCCTCCGAAACGGAAGAAGCCGCGAACCTCCTTCACCAGGATCCAGATCTGCGAGCTGGAGAAGAGGTTCCACCGGCAGAAGTACCTGGCCTCGGCGGAGAGAGCGGCGCTCGCCAAGTCCCTCAAGATGACCGACGCTCAAGTCAAAACCTGGTTCCAGAACAGGAGGACTAAATGGAGGTGAGTGAAGGCAGACGCGGTTAAAATGTGCAAGGGGCAGAGAGAGACAGAAAGAGAGATAGAGGGGGAGGGAGGAGAGGGATGCAGAGAGAAATTGAGAGTACAATTAATACAACAGTAAACAGAGGGAGAATCAGTTAAATTAGTGCATTTAAAAATAGAGGGAGTAACAAGAAATTCGCTTTAAATGAATGTTTTTAACCATAAAGGGGAGTGACAGGAGAGAGAGAAATTGAGTACAATTCATACATAAAAGGGCAGTGCAGCAATAGGGAGGGAGAGTAACATTTATATATTAAAATTGGAGGGCAATGACAAAGAACTAACTTTAAATTAATATATTTTAAAATGCGGTTGAGTGACAAGCAACTAGATTATAATTATACATAACAATGCTGAGAATTGCAGGGAAATAAAGCAACGTTAATACATTTAAAAATAGAGGGTGGTAACACAGCAAAAAAGTAACATTAATACATTTTAACATGCGTGGAGAGATAGGCAAAGATTAAAATTAATACATTTAAATATACAGGGAGTGATAGAGAGCGAGAGTAAAATTAATGCGTTTAATCATACAGGGAGTGACAGCGAGAGAGAGAGTGAAATTAATAGATTTAAACATACAGCAGAATGATGGGGCGAGTAAAATAATGCTTATAAAATACAGAATTACAGCAAGCTAGAGTAAAATTAATAGATCGGAACATACAGGGGAGAGTCACCAGGAGAGCAAAATTAATACAATTAAAATACGAGAATGGAGAATAAAATTAATAGAATAAAATACAGGGATTGACAGAGCGTAAAATTAATACATCTAAAATACAGGAGAGTGGCAGATAGAGAGTAAAGTTAATGAATTTAAAATACAAGGGAGTGATGTGGAGAGAAGGTGAGATTAATGGATTTAAAAATACAAGGAGTGACAAGAGTAAAATTATTCGAATTAAAAATACAAGGGCGTGATGGAGGGGGAGGAACGGTAAGTTTTAATCATACTGGGAGTGATGGAGGGGGAGGAACAGTAAGTTTTAATCATACTGGGAGTGATGGAGGGGGAGGAACAGTAAGTTTTAATCATACTGGGAGTGATGGAGGGGGAGGAACAGTTAGTTTTAATTATACTGGGAGTGATGGAGGGGGAGGAACAGTAAGTTTTAATTATACTGGGAGTGATGGAGGGGGAGGAACAGTAAGTTTTAATTATACTGGGAGTGATGGAGGGGGAGGAACAGTACGTTTTAATTATACTGGGAGTGATGGAGGGGGAGGAACAGTAAGTTTTAATTATACTGGGAGTGATGAGGCGAGGGAAACGTTAGTAAATTTTAAAATCACGGTCCAAAGAATTGAACTCGGACCAGAAATCATTTCGTGTTTTAGCCGAATTGTTTACAAAATGCTTCTTAATCCGTGACAATACACGGGCATTTTTAAAGTCCAGGGCTGAGGTGTCGTTATTGTCTAGGTAGGATTTGGGGGATTGGGTTTGAGGACTCTGTGTGATATAATACAATTAAAAGGCAAGTTAAGCTTAAGAAAGTTTGGATGTAAAATATAATTATTTCCCCTGCTCTGTAATTGAACAAGTACATGTTCTGCAAAGTAATCTGTTCATTGGTGAATCCCTCATCGAGGCTGGTGGTTCTGTGGCAAAATTGAATTTTGAGTGTGTCTGTGTCCGTGTGAGAGAGAGAGGGCAGATGTGGGGAAGGGAAATCTGTCCTTGTGAGCTTCTCGATAAAGATGCCCCATCCCTAATCATTTCAGGATGGGTTGATGTTAGAGGGAACTGCAGCTGTTCTCTGACTGGTTTTCTGCAGAAGGTTTTTTTGATGCATGTAATTTTCATTTTATTTAATAATTAAATAAGGCACGGCTGTCTGTAAAATCAGGCTTTGTACCGTAGGGCTGTTTTAATTAACTTTCTCACCAGTAATAACCCCTCTTTGATGGGGAAACTATTACTTTCCGAGAGGTCGAATAAGAACGGAAAAAATAGACTAAATCTGTAAACTACAGACCTGAGAAATGGGGAGGAGGGATATGTTACCATACAATTAAAAAGAGATAAATAAAGTAAACGAATTAAGGAAACTTTCATTATTTTTAATAATAACACCGCCCTCTTGTTCGAAGTTATCTTTAGATTCAATTCAATGGGCGAAGAAGGTCTGTTTGCAATGAGCGTGAAGCGTTTCTCTCTCCTAAATCTGTATTTTGGTGTGAATATATTGTTGATTAATAAACAATCTGTTGGGGTGTTAGAAGGTGTCTGAATATCGGGACACGAAGTCCTGAAAAGTGCAATTAGAAATGTCTAAAGCCGATTCTAACTGGGACAGCAAACTGAATTTTTCAGGATTTTATTTATTGAGAAATAGGAATATACGTGGACATACAGAAAGTACTTGTGCATGCAGAGATTGACACTAATGGCTCGTTAGCGGGAATTGACCCATTTACAGCTCTCTGTCAAACATAATAGATTCTGGACAAGATGATAGCATTTGTAATAACATCAGTAAACAGCAGCAACAGTGTTATTGGGCAATCTGTTATCGGAACTGGCTGCAGTTCCCGCCGCCAAACAGGCAACTGTGAATAAAGGGATGATGTTTATTTCGCCGGGTTTCCTGCTGTTATAAATCTGAAGGCCAGGGGAGATTTACAGGATGAATGATGGCAACATGTACATTTGGATTTTTCTCTGTCTCCCTGAAATGGAGCAGTCGCCTTCGGTGAATTAGATGATAGAGATGCGAGTGCAGCACCTTAAATCAGGGCTAAATATTAGAATGTGTTTTGCTGTGAAAATACTGCAGATCGGATGCGGTGCACTCGTGATTCATTATTAAACTCTGAGCACAGGGCGCTTTTAAAATGTGTGCGAGAAAAAGTGTGTGCGTGAGAGAGTGTGTTAGAGTGAGAGTGTGTGTTGGAGTGTGTGTGTGAGAGAGTATGTGTTAGAGTGTGTGAGAGTGTATGTCAGAGTGTGCGTGTATGAGTGTGTGTTCGTGTGTGAGTGTGTGTGTGCAAGAGAATGTGTTAGAGAGTGTGTGAGAGTGTGCGCAAGAGTGTGTGTTAGATTGTGTGTGTGAGAGAGCGTTTGTTAGTGTGTGTTAGATTATGTGTGTGAGAGAGCGTTTGTTAGTGTGTGTCTGTAGGCAAGAGAGTGTGTGAGAGTGTGCGCAAGCGTGTGTGTTAGATTGTGTGTGTGAGAGTGTGTGTTAGAATTTGTGTGTGCTAAAGTGTGTGAATGTGTGAGGGAGTATGTGTTAGTGTGTGTGTGAGTGTGTGCACAATAGTGTGTTGTTAGAATTTGTGTGTGTTAAGAGTGTGTGTGAGTGTGTGTGAGTGTGTGTTACAGTTTGTGTTTGAGAGTGTGTGTGCGAGAGTGTGTGTTAGAATTTGTGTGCGAGAGTGTGTGTGAGGGAATATATGTTAGAGTGTGTGTGTGAGTGTATGCAAAATAGTGTGTGTTAGAATGTGTGTGTTACAGTCTGTGGGAGTGTATGTTAGAATGTGTGTGTAAGAGGGTGTGTGTTGGAGTGTTTATTAGAGAGGGTGTGTGAATGTGTGTGTTAGAGAGTGTGTGAGTGTTTGCATGTGTTAGAGTGTGTGTGAGTATGTGTGCGTGGGTGAGTGTGTGTGAGAGAATGTATGCGAGAATGTGTTCGATTGTGTGTGAGTGTCTGAGAGATTATGTGTTAGAGTGTGTGTCTGTGAGAGTGTCTGTGACAGTGTGTGTTAGAATGAGTATGTGTGAGTGTGTGTTAGTGTGCGAGTGCGTATCAAGAATGTGTGCGTTAGCTTGAGGAAGTGTGAAAGTGTGTGTATGTGTGCGTGGTAGAGTGCTTGTGTTTGAGAGTGTGTGTTTGTGTATTTGTGTGTGAGAATGTTTGTGGGTGAGGTGTGTGTGTGCCTGTTTTAATAGGCTGCAAAGAAGCATCGGTTTTTCTGTTCTATTTTAATATTGAACGAATAAACGGTAAACAACGTGAACTTCGAACCGATCATAACAACATCAATTACACAGGATACTGTACAACTAAAATCCACACTCCCGTATATCACACGCGTATATATTCCATACACACACATATATATACTTCTGCTCCAATATGATACATTTCTAGAGTAAATATATATGTGTACATATTGTCCTACATACACATGCATCGTACGTACATATATGTTTATCTCTATATTTAACACAAATATTTATTTTAAAGAAAACATTTTAAATCTCACAAACACGTGTTTAGGTATTTCCCTATTTTCCCCAACCGATGTCAATTTTTTTTTTAAATAGATATCAAACGCAGAAAAACAAATATTCATAAGGTTGGTCATTACCCGAGAGAAGACAGTTCCCAGCAAGCCTGACAGAGCACCCATCCCCTCTTCTCAGATACTGACGGCCCTACTCTGTATCCTGGCCATTTCCCGATTTTAGTTCACAGTCGCACCGTCTACGTGCTGTAACTAAACTGTTTTAAGAGGATCTTAGCGCCTAATGTCTCATCGGAGTTGTATATTTACCAACTACTGAATGTACTCCTACATGAATCATGTGTCTCCTACATGAATCGAACAAGGAGAGTTTGTAATGGGTTAACAGATAGCATTTGAAATGTTCCAGAGGATTAATAAAATAACTCAAGGGCAGGCTGGTGCATGGCGGAGCGTGAAGAATCTTGTACAGATTTGTTGCGATCACACACCTCACCTGTGCCGCTGCCAGCACTAGGAGTCTGGGCTCTGGACCCAGGGGCTGCCGGCACAGGGTGCAGTGTAAAGTGAAACCATCAGCAATTGTATGGCCTGTGACTGGACTGAACAAAATGTTCTCGACATAAGTTCCATCCATTAGGCACCGCGCACGCTCCAATATCCACTAATATTATCTGTGAGACCCACCGGAAGTCTAAGCGGAGAAATCTCCCCGTGTTACATAATTTAATCGGATAATTTAACTGCATATAATGACAGATGTATTTTTAATAAAAGAAAGACAGAAGTATTTATAAAGCGCCTTTCAGGACCACCTGACATCCCAAAGCGCTTTACAGCCAATTAAGTACTTTTGAAGTGTAGTCACTGTTGTAATGTAGGAAACGCAGCAGCCAATTTGCGCACAGCAAGCTCCCACAAACAGCAATGTGATAATGCCCGATAATCTGTTTTAGTGATGTTGGTTGAGGGATAAATATTGTCCAGGACACCACGGATAACTCCCCTGCTCTTCTTTGAAATAGTGTCATGGGATCTTTTGGGAGAGAGCAATTTAACATCTCATCCGAAGGACGGCACCTCCGACAGTGCAGCACTCCCTCAGTACTGCACCAGTGAGTCAGCCTAGATTTTCGTGCTCAAGTTTCTGTAGTGGGACTTCAACCCATAACCTTCTGACCCGATAATCACTCGCCACTTCGCTCCACCCTGAACAATGAGCACTGCACCTTGCTCTCTAGTTATTTACATTCTAGTCGGGGCCTTCAAACCACAAAACAATCCACATTTCATTCACAAACATGTCCCTAATGATCCACCCCCACAACCTTAATTACTGAACTGACCCCTCACACCACCCCATCCCCATCCACTCCACCCAAATTATAAGAACATAAGAGTATAAGAGCCTTCTCCCCATTCAATATCACGGCTGATCTTCAACATCAACTCCACTTTCCCGCCCAATCCGCATATTCCATGATTCCCATAGATCGATCATCGCAGCCTTGAGTATACTCAATGATTCAGCATCCACTGCCCTCTGGGGCAGAGAATTCTAAAGATTCTCTAAGTGAAGAAATTCTTTCTCATCTCAATCTTAAATGGCCAACCCCTTACCCTGAGACAATACCTCCTAGTTCTAGACTCTCCAGTCAGGGGAAACAATCTCTCAGCATCTGCCCTGTCAATGCCCCTCAGAATCTTGTATGTTATAATGAGATAACCTCTCATTCTTCTAAATTCCAGAGAATAGAGGCCCAATCTATTCAATCTCTCCTCATAGGACAACTCTCTCATCCCAGGAATCAATCTAGTGAATCACCGTTGCACTGTCTTTAAGGCAAGTATGTCCTTCCTCAGATAAGGAGACCAAAACCGTGCGCAGTACTCCTGGTGTGGTCTCACCAAAGCCCGGTACAATTGTAGTAAGACTTCCACTCTCTTGTATCCCAACCCGCTTGCAATAAAGGCCAACATGCCATTTGCCATTCTTATTGCTTGCTGTACCTGCATGCTAATTTTCTGTGTTTCTTGTCTAAATCTCTTTGAACACTCTAAACATTTAATAATTTCTCACCATTTAAAAAATATTCATTTTCTCTGCTCTTCTGACCAAAGTGAATTACCTCACATTTCCCAAATTATACTCCATCTGCCACCTTGTTGCCCACTCACTTAACCTGTCTCTATCCCTTTACAGGCTCTTTGTGTCCTCCACACAGCTTACTGTCCCACCTAGCTTTGTACTGTCAGAAAACTTGGATACATTGCACTCTGTCCCTTCATCAAAGTTATTAATATAGTTTGTAAATAGCTGAGGCCCCAGCACTGATCCTTGTGGCACCCCACCAGTTACAGTCTGCCAACCGGAAAATGACCTGTTTATCCCTACTCTCTGTTTTCTGTCCATTAACCCATCCTCTGTCCTTGCCAATATATTACCCCCAACCCCATGAGCTCTTATCTTGCATAGCAACCTTTTATGTGGCACCTTATTGCATATTTTTTGGAAATCCAAATAAACTACATCCATTGGTTCCCCTGTATCTACCCTGCTAGTTACCTCATCAAAAAACTCTAATAAATATGTTAAACCTGATTTCCATTTCATAAACCATATTGACTCTGCCTAATTATATTATGATTTTCTAAGTGCCCTGTTACTACTTGCTTAATAATTGATTCCAACATTTTCCCACCGACTGATGTCAGGTTACCTGGTCTGTAGTTCCCTGTTTTCTCTGCCCCTCCTTTCTTGAATAGCGGGATTACATTTGCTACCTTCCAATCTGCTGGAACCGCTCTAGAATCTAGAGCATTTTGAAATATCACAGCCAATGCATCTACTGCCTCTTCAGGCACCTCTTTTCAAACCCTACGATGTAGGCCATCTGGTGCAGATTTGTTCGCTTTCAGTCCCATTCGTTTCTCAAGTACTTTCTTTCTGCTGATATTAATTATTTTAAGTGCCTCACTCTAATTAGCCCCATGCTTCCCCATTATTTTGGTATGCTTTTTGTCTCTTCTGCTATGAAGACAGATATAAGATATTTGTTTTAAGTCTTTGCCATTATTCCCTATTAAAATTTCACCTGTCTCAGCCTCTAAGGGACCAATGTTTATTTTTGCTCTCTCTTCCGTTTTACATACTTGTAGAAGCTCTTATAATAATCTGTTTCTATATTTCTTGCGAGATTACTCTCATAATATATTTTCTCCCCTTTTACCAATTTTTTGTTCATCCTTTTCTGGTGTCTAAAACTCCCTCAATCATCAGGCTTATGATTATTCTTTGCAACATTATAAGCTTCTTCTTTAAAGCTAGTACTATCCTCTTTAGTTAGCCACAGATGGATCACTTTTCCTGTGGAATTGTTATTTCTCAATGGAATGTATATTTGTTGAGAATTTTAGAATATTTCTTTAAATGTCTGCCACTGCTTATCTACCATCATACCTTTTAAGCTAATTTCCCAATCTACCTTAGACAACTGGCCCCTCATACCTATGTAATTAGCTTTATTTAAGTTTAAAACACTCGTTTCATACTGAAGTATTTTACACTCAAACTCAATGTGAAATACTTCCTCAGAGGATCTATGAGATTACTAATTAGTGCTGTCTCATCACACAATACAAGATCTAAAATAACGTGTCCCCTGGTTGGTTCCATGACATATTGTTCTAGGAAACGGCCTCAAATGCATTCCATGAACTTGTCCTCCAGCTTACCTTTGCCAATTTAATTTGGCACTGTGTGGGCAATTAACTGCACAGGGGACACAGCAAATTGTAGAAATGCAAAGATCATAGGAGATTCGATAGTCAGCGGGATAGATAGGCATTTTTGCAACCACCAATGTGAGTCCTGCATGGTGTGTTGTCACCCTGGTGCCAGGGTAAGGCACACCACTGAGAGGATGCAGAACATTTTGAGGGGGAAAGTGGAACAGTCAGAAGTTCTGACCCATGTGGGAACCAATGACATTATAAAGGAAAAAGGTTGAGGTTCTACAGTCAGATTTTCAGGTGCTAGAGAGGAAGTTAGTAATCTTTGGATTACTCCCAGTGTCACATGCTAATGAGTAGAGAAAAATAGGATAAACAGGTTAATGCATGGGGCTGAAGAAATAGTGCAGGAGGGAGGGCTTCAGATTCCTGGGGTATTGAGACCAGTTCTGGGGCAGGAGGGACCTATTCAAGGTGGTAATATTGCACCTCAACAGAGCTGGGACTAATATCCTAGTGGGAAGTTTAACTAGTACTGTTGTGTAGGGTTTAAACTAATTTGGTAGGGGGAAGGGCACCAGGATGAAACATTAGAGAGGAAAAAACAAGGTGCACATAGGACTAAGAGAGGCAAATAGCACTAAAGAAAAGAATAATTCAGAAACAGGAGAGATCAGACTGGGGGAAAATATGACGTAGACCAGGATGGGTTTGGAATGCATGTCCATAGATGCACATAGCGTGCTCAGTAAGATTGGTGAGCTTCAGGCACAAGTCACCACATGGAACTATGATATAATGGCAATAACAAAGACCTGGCTCAAAGAAGGGGAGGATTGTAAACTTAATATTTCTGGTTACAAAGTATTCAGGATAGATAGGGAAGAAAAATTAAAACAAGTGGGTGAAAGTATTGATCAAATAAACTATTATAGCACTGAGGAGGCATGATGTAGTTGAGGAATCAAAGACACAATCTATTTGGTTAGAATTAAGGAACAATAGAAGAGTTATTACATTATTCAATATATATTATAGGCCACAAAAAATGGGAAGTAGATAGTGGACCAAATCTGCAGGAAAATTACAGAAAAATGCAAGAGTAGTGATAATGGGGGAATTCAATTATCCGAATATAGACTGGGATAGTAGCAGTATAAAGGGAAAAGAGGGGGAGGAATTCCTAAAATGCATACAAGAGAACCTCCTTGATCAGTGTGTTTCCAGCTCAACGAGGAAGGAAGCAGTCCTGGACCTAGTTCTGGGGAATTAAATGGGGCAAATGGAGCATGTTTCAGTGGGAGAGCATTTAGGGAACGGTCATCATAATAGTAGCTTGAGAATAGTTATGGAAAAGGACAAGGTGCAATCAAGTGTAAAAATACTTAACTGGAGGAGAGCTAACTTCAATGAGTTGAATAATGATATGGCCCAGGTGTAGTGGAATCGAAAATTTGTAGGCAAAACGGTAATTCAAATTATGGAATAATGTAGCACAGAATTGAACAAAGGGAAGCCTTCAATGAGGAGATTCTTCGTTTACAGAATAGACACATTTCCATAGGATTAAAGGAAGGGCATCCCAAGCTAGAGTACACTGGTGACTAAAGAGATAGAGGTTAAAATGAGACAGAAAAAGAAGATTTATGATAATTGTAAGAATCATAATACAGTAGAGATCAAAACTGAATATAGAAAGTACAGCAATCTAAAAAAGGGAATAAGGGGGACAAAGAGAATGTCTGAGGATAGATTAGAGGCCAACATAAAAGGTAACCCAAAAGTCTTTTGTAAACACATAAATTGGAAAAGGATTGTCAAAAAAGGTGGGATTGATTATGGACCAAAATGGAGATTGCATGGAGGCAGGGGCCATGGCTGAGGTACTACACAAGTACTTTGCATCTGTCTTCACTAAAGAGGATGCTATCAATGTAGCAGTATAGGAGAAGGCAGTAGTGAAATTGGATAGGATAGAAATAGATAAATAGGAGGTACTTAAAAGATTAGCAGTGCTCAAAGTAGGAAAGTCATCCAGTCTAGATGTGAGTAATCCTAGGTTGCTGAGGGAAGTGCGAGTGGAAATTCTGGAGACTCTGGCTATAATCTTCCAATCCTCCCAGATATGAGTGCTGCCAGAAGACTAGAGGATTGCAAATGTTACACCCTTGTTCAAAAAAGGGCTGTAAAAGTCAGCCTAACGTCGGTGGTGGGGAAACTTTTAGTGACAATAATCTGAGACAAAATAAATTGACATTTGGAAAAGTATGGGCTAATAAATAAAAGTCAGCATGGGTCTGTTAAAGGTAAATCATGTTTGACTAACTTGATCACATTCTTTGATGAAGTAACAGAGGGTTGATATGGGTAATAAATTTGATGTTGTGTATATGGATTTTCAAATGGTGTTTCACAAAGTAGCATATAATAGACTTGTTAGCAAAATTAAAGCCCATGGGATTAAAGGGACAGTGGCAGCATTGGTATAAAATTGGCTAAGGGACAAAAAGCAGAGAGTAGTGGTGAATGATTATTTTTCGGATTGGTGGATAATCTAAAACCAGGCTGTGTCACTTAGAAACTCATTAACTGCCATGATTTTTAAAAACACATATTCTGTTGGCAAGAATTTCTCTGGTCCCGCTGCATAATGCCATCGGAGTAAACACTTCCAGCTCGCCACTCCAGGGCAGGCATGTCAGGAAACGCAGGTCCCCGCCCATCCATTAAAGTGGATGAGGAAAGTCGTGGTGTGTGCTTGCATCTATCCCAGGCGCGGATGGTCCTCGGTGTAAGCATGTTGGTGACGATTCACTCCGTTCGCTGCTTCTAACGAAATCCTAAAGGTGCAATGCTAGAAGCAGGAAATGGAGGAACCTTCATGGAGGCGTCTACCACTTTGATACACAAGGGACAGGTTTAGATTTTCGGGGTGAACCAATTAATACAAGTCAGATTGTACCTCTCATAATTGGAACCCAAGCTGGCAGAGTGAAAATACAAAACCAGGCATATAAATAGTGTACTGACCGCCAACCCAGCGGCACTAATAATACAGCGTGTTCCAGTGACCCGCCAGTGATGTCCATTCTGAACAAAGCCATCGGAATTATTGCACTCATCCATTCACCCTTTGAAATGCATTTATTGAAACGCAAATGTAAATACTTCACATCCTGGGGAAAGAGGAAAGGCAGATTGATACACGAAATATTAGGTACATTCCTCTTTAAAGAGAGGGAAACTTTTTGTTGACTTTTTAGGCCTATTCCTTCATCAGAGAAACATCAGGCAGCTTCTGTTTCTGACTCAGATTCCAGCCTCTGTAGTGTTTTGAATGTGGTTTGAAAGGCAGTTTGATGTCACAGGTCTTGATCAGTCTGTCGGGCTCTGCCCAGGGGTCGACACACGGAACCTTACCCCATGCCATTGCACACTTTGTATTTCCAGCATTTTCAGACTTGCTGCATTTTAAGTTTGTCTTGCCCTGTTATCTGAGTGCTGACGCCTGTTTTCTGTAAGGTGAAAGGTTGCCGATGTTAAAAGGAAGATGCGTGTCTTTCACAACAGTAATGTGAAGTCATGTTTTAATCATTTACTGTTTTTGGAGGCGACCGTAAAACTGGAGGGGGAGAATTTCCTCTGGTTCGCAATTTAGTGACATTATAAGCCCTTTCTTTTCAGAATGCATTTAGGATTTGGCCAGAGATTGCCAACACGATTCCTCTGGTTGGAGAGTGAGTGAGGATTGGGTCATGAAACGAATTTGATCACTAAGAGAGCGAGGAGGGAAGTTAGAGGAATGACTATCATTGGAGCATGCGCTGTTCTCCCAGAGTGAGCGATTGACACCGGCACCATTGCATCTTTTATGGGAAAGAGATAAATATTTGAATCCGAAGAAGAGACGGGCTTGTGTGGAGACAGGAGGACAGTGGATTAGTTCTGGAGTGCTCCAGCAAAGAGCACAGATATCATGGATAAGTGTCCACCTTCTGTACTGCGGTTAAATAGAAAGCCTTCCCACATTGTGGCTAACACAGGTTACTAGAGAGCCGTTGCGATCTTTGCATTTATTTAAAGTCTCGTTTATTCTTGAATTGGCCAGCACCCGATATTTCCCCAGCTGACAGGAGCTCTCTCCCCCACCCCCGTTACTTGCAGTTTCAACCCGCACGGGAGTGGAGTTTCTTCTGTCCTGAGCCCCAATTACTCGCAGCTTTACTGTGGGCCCGTGTCATGTCCTCGGCTCGCCAAATCACCATTAACCAATAGAAATGTTTCCTTTAATGGCGCTTCATTTAGCAACCAAAACCTAAACCTGGCAAACTGCCCGTCCCATTCAGCTCTGTTTGCATTCTAATTATATGTGATTATATCGGCGCTGTGCAGTCCAGGTTCCCCCAGCACCCGTGGTTAACTGGAGGCCGCTGACTGGAGTGTCCCGCTCCAACTGAACCTCGCCCCTTCTACCCACAGGTGACGTCTGTCCTTGGATCTGAGTGACGTCTGTCCTTGGATCTGAGTGTAACCGAGTTACAGATTCGTTACTTCTTTAAAATGTAAATTGGAAAATCTTTGTCGGTGTGGATTGGGATGTGGGGTTAATAAAACAACGAATTGAAGAGATTGTAAAGTGACGAGTAGGAGCAGGTTAGAGGAAAATTGGTGTCATATTTGATCCTGAAACGAGCTTTCGACCACATATCTGCAGCATAACTAAGGCCGCCTATTTCCACCTCCATAACATCGCCTGTCTCCGCCCTTGCCTCAACTCATCCGCTGCTGAAGTCCTCATCCATGCCTTTGTTATCTCTAGACTTGACTATTCCAACACACTCCTGTCTGGCCTCCCACATTCTACCCTATGTAAACTAGAGGTGATCCAAAACTCCTAACGCGCACCAAGTCCTGCTCACCCATCACCCCTGTGCTCGCTGACCTACATTGGCTTCCGGTTAAGCAAAATTCTCATCCTTATTTTCAAATCCCTCCATGGCCTCGCCCCTCCCTATCTCTGTAATCTCCTCCAGCCCCACAACACCTCCCCACCCCCCTCCCCAGATGTCTGTGCTCCTCTAATTCTGCCCTCTTGAGCATCCCTGATTATAATCGCTCAACCATAGGTGGCTGTGCCTTCTGTTGCCTAGGCCCCAAGCTCTGGAACTCCCTCCCTAAACCTCTCCGTCTCTCTACCTCCCTGAAGACGCTCCTTAAACCATATCTCACCTGCACTAATTTCTACTGCTGCGGCTCGGTGTCAAATTTGTATCTCATAATACTCCTGTGAAGCGCCTTGGGACGTTTCACTACGTTAACGGCGCTATATAAATACAAGTTGTTGTTGTTGTTGTAAGGTGTGACCAGGTAACTGATACCTGGGATAACCTGGCTCCTTTTATACAAGGTCTGTATCGGAGGCAGAATGCCAATCTTGGAACATGACTGCAGCAACCTGTATTATTCCTGATCAGATTCCTGATCTTGCAGTGTTATAAAAGGACTTCCGTTTATTAGAATTGATTGCAGCCTATTTGAGATATTGAACCATCCATTCCTGGAGGCTTTGAAAACATTGCAATGGGGCCATTAATAGAGCGAGGTAATGCGGACCAAAATGGCTAATTGAGTAACACAGTGAGCAAGGAAGGGCTGAAAAAGCGAAGCCAAGATGGGATCCATCCCTTGCTGTTGACTGGGCCCGAGGTGTCACGGGCTGGCCTCTGATCTAACGGGGTTATTGTGTTTATCTCACCCAGGCGGCAGACGGCAGAGGAGCGAGAGGCCGAGAGACAGCAGGCCAACAGACTGATGTTACAGCTGCAACATGACGCCTTCCAGAAATCCCTCAACGATTCCATCCAACCCGATCCTCTCTGCCTCCACAACTCGTCGCTCTACGCCCTGCAGAACCTGCAGCCCTGGGCCGATGAGAACGCCAAGATCCCAGTTGTCACGTCTTTAGTGTGAGCCTAATGGGTGGGCACCCAGCAGAGCCGGACTCTCCCGGACATGTGTGTGTTCTTTTTCGTTCAAAGATGAATTGGGGGAGAGAGAGAGAAATTAGACAGAGAATCTGACCCAGGACAAGTAACCAAGCGGGTGAAGGACTCTTTTCCGAACTGAATATTTGTCAAAGTGCTCGAAGCCAGTAACGTGAGGGAGAATAACCAACAAAACATCTCCGAGAAGCATTTAAACAACAGCAACAATAGTTATAAAAGACTCCTTTTAGCACTGGGAACCCGGAGAGGGGGAGAGCGCGGAGGTAGACTTGCCGCGTCAGTTTGACTGCAAACTTCATAAACATCGCCTGCTGTCAAATCTTCGGGAATACTAAAAGGTTTTATGTTAATAATTATAATTTTTCAAAGTAGCCCTCAGGAAAAAGGGAGAATTTCAAACATGTTTTGTTCACTTGAACCACTCGAAGACTGGGCGTTAAGCTGACTTCTCCCTTTGAGTGACGTGGGTCAATTAAAGAGTTTAGGTGCCCATCTATTAAAACAAATACAAACTTTTGTGGAGTGAAACTGTAAATTTATCATCCCCTCCCGCACAGGCCCCAGGTGAGGAGCTGAACTTGCACCTCTCTGAGGATTGCGCCCTCTCAGCACTTGGCATTTTAGTTCCCGGGAGGCCCTCTCCCGGAGAGATCGGGAACCCCGCGAGGTGCGACCTCACTGGAAGCATTGCGAAATGTGAGATGGAATCCTGAACTAGCTATCTGTGGAGAGAGAGTGTGAGAATTGCAGGGACTTCATTAATGTACTTATTCACCCAACAAAACGGCACCCTTCAATTTCTTTTATTATTGAAAATTCCTGTCTTTATTTGAATTCCCTCTTGTTCACTTTAATCCAGCTTCGACCCCATCGCCTGGGCAAGGGGGCTATTAATTCATCACCTCTGTGTGAGAAGCATGCGCCAGAACATTTTTTAAATGTATGGATTCATATAACGCCATCGACTATAGGTTTGAGTGACGGTAATATAATGTATATAACAAGCACTGTACACTATTACTTTGTACTTACGAAATGTGTAAATAAAAGTCTGTTTTCTTTAAAAAAAACAATCTTCGTCGTTCTGACCAGACATCCCAAATATCACATTATTACACAACTCCACATACATAACTCCAGCCCCAATAAGCTGTTCCGCTCTGACATTCTCCCAGCTACCAATCTGCCATTAATATGGCTCAGTCTATACAGAACAGGCACATGAATACTCTTCTGTATAAATACACCACCCTCCACGATCTAGTTCCTATACTCACTGTCTTGGATTCAAAAAGACAGAAAGATTTAGATTTATATAGCGACTCTCAGCGCCTCAGGATGTCCCAAAACCAATTAAATACTTTTGAAGTGAATGTAGGAATGCAGGAATTGCAGCAGCCAATTTGTACACAGCAAGTTTCCATAATCAACAAGGCGATAATTGACAAATAATGTTTAATACAAAAAGCAAAATACTGCGGATGCTGGAATCTGAAATAAAACAGAAAATGCTGGAAATCTCAGCGGGTCAGGCAGCATCTGTGGAGAGAAACAGAGTTAATGCTTCAGGCCGGTGACTCTTGGTCAGAACCATTTTCTGCTTTTATTAATGTTTTATTAATGTTGGTTGAGGGATAAATATTGGCCAGGACACCGGGAGCACTCCCCTGCTCTTCTTCCAACACTGCCAGGGGATCTTTGATAATCACACCAGAGGGCAGTTTAACGCCTGATTAGAAAGACTGCATTCCCAACAGTGCAGCACTCCCTGAAGTGTCAGCCGAGATTATGTGCTCAAATCTCCAGAGAGAGATTTGCACCCATGAGTTCTGACTCAGAGGCAAATGTGCAAACTGAGCCAGGGCTGAATCAAGGGTTATGGAGAGCGGGCAGGGAAGTGGAGGCCAGGATCAGATCAGCCATGGTCATATTGAATGGCGGAGCAGGCTCGAGGCCTACTCCTGCTCCTATTGCTAATGTTATCTTGAACCTCTTCGAACTGTGGATCTCCTCACCTCCTTCAATTTTCATTTTCCTTCCACAGTCTTTCCTAACCCACTCCTGGCCAAATTCAATCGTCCTTTCTTGATTTATCTGCTCTTTTCAACAGTGTAATATGGCGATACTCCAATTAATAAAGTGAACACAATTCTGGTTAGTTCACTGGTTTTGCTTTTGTTTAAAAGAGAGCCTTGCAGCCTCGGTCAGCCGTCGCTTGGTCCTGTAACTCAGCACCTCATTGGTCAAAGATAAGACACTGGGGCTGATACCGGGCTCTATCAGACACTGGGGCCGATACCGGGCTCTCTCGGGGACACGGGCCGATACTGGGTTCTCTCGGGGACAGAGGCCGATACCGGGTTCTCTCAGATACTGGGGCCGGTACCGGGTTCTCTTAGACACTGGGGCCGGTACCGGGCTCTCTCAGACACTGGGGCCGATACCGGGTTCTCTCAGACACTGGGGCCGATACCGGGTTCTCTCAGACACTGGGGCCGGTACCGGGTTCTCTCGGGGACTGGGGCCGATACCGGGATCTCTCCTTTCCATATCGCCCTGTTGCTGGTGTGGCCGCGAGTAAAGTCGGCAAATATCATCCCGCTGTTCCCGAACATCCAGCCAACGAACAATTTAAATAAAATACTCTAAATTCAAGAGAAAGATAAATTGTAAGAGCAAAGTTTGGCTATTGACAGCAGAGCGGACAGTTGCGGTGCGACGACAGGTTGGTATTGTGGGTTATAATCCTCTACACCGCCCGGCACTGTTCCGAACTGATATTTCTACATGTACCTGGGAGTGTAGACAGACCTACAGCACCAGCTCTCTCCCCGCTCAACAGATATCTCTGACCTGTTGGGGGGGGCTTTAAATATTTGTTTTCGTGGGTCAGCGATTATTACAATATATTTTCTTCTCGCTGCTGCGAGCTTGGTATCAAAAATGCGGCACTTCAGTGATATTATGAACTGTTTCTGAAACACCAATTACACTCAGCAATGCACATTTTTTGGGGAAGAAAAGGTTTCTAATTTGAAAGCCGGAATACATTAGGTGGTGGCTACAATCCAAGAGATCAGTCCCAATCGCCGGGGTTCCTCGGGGACCCCTTCTCCCAGACAATAAAAATAAGTCTCCGACCGGCATCAGGGAACCGGTGCTGAGCGAATGATAAATGATGCAATAATCCGCCAGGCAAGGGGACACGACGCCGGGGCAGCCCAGCACTAGTTGGATGTCAGGGTGAGCGAGTTACTGCAGCAGAGGGACCAGATTTATTTCTGACCTTTCCATTCCCAATATTTTACTTGGAGGGAGACGCTGGCTCTGATTTCCGAGGAGGAACATGCCTTTAAAAGGGACTTGTTTAAGGGCGCGTTTACAAAGTGCCTGGTTTGGCTTTGGGTGCAGACCTGCACTGCAATTTGAACCCTGCGCCCCTCTCAGCCTGGCACCTGGAGCGATGGGGGTCAGAATCCTGCAGCTCCCTCCCTAACAGCACTGCAGGAGTACCTTCACCACACGGACTGCAGCGGTTCAAGCAGGCGGCTCACCACCACCTTCTGGAGGGCAGTTAAGGATGGGCAATAAATATCGGCCTTTCCAGTGACTCCCACATCCAGGAACGAACTGTTAATGTGACTCCTTGTCAAAACAACGCCCATGGTATCCCAGCCCAGGAGATGACCCCAACACTCGGGTATATGTGTAAATGACCCCAACAACCCCACCCCCAGCCAGCGGGAGCTCAGAGTCAGACACTCTGCGTTTTGCTGGGGATATTTGTCCCAAATTCTCATTCATTTATTTGTAATTGAATATAACTCAGAAACAAATCCTGTTAGTGTAAGTGCCATAAACATAACAGTCCAGACCATTACTATTGTAACTATAGAAAGAAATACTTGCATTTATACAGTGTCCTCCAGGACCCAAGATATCCCAAAGCGCTTTACAGCAATGAGGTACATTTGAAGTGTTGTAATGTCATCATCATCATCATCATAGACGGTCCCTCGAAACGAGGATGACTTGCTTCCACGCCAAAAAAGGGATGAGTTCACAGGTGTTTCAATGAAGGACCTAATATTCCAGATCCCGAACTACATGTTGAAGGGTGGAAGATACCTGTGTGTGGATTTTTTTAACGTATGGTGACCGTTGCACACCAGCCACCACACAGGCTTGACAGAGCTAGGTCTTGGTCCAGTGGCAAAGATTACCCAAGACTAACTGGAGACCAACTCTGCTGCAAGGACGAGTCTGAACACATATCGCAGTGTGGGCTGGCCCGTGCTGCCCCTGGGCCCTCGCCTCTTCTGGGCCCCAGATTCACACCTCTCCTGGGCCTCAGTCACTTCCCTCTACAAACTTTTGCCACTCCTTCGTCCCTCCTGCTGTGCCTGCCCGCACTGCAATCAGTGACCTGGCTTCGTAGCCGTCGCCCTCCTGCAGCAGCACGCGCTGCTCCCTGCAGTGGTATTCCGCCGCACGCTGCTCCCTCCAATGGCTCCGGCATGTTGATGGTCTTGCAGGCCGGGACCGCACTGTAATGTTGTTACACAAACAGCAACATGATTATGACCAGATAATCTGTTCTTAGTGTTGTTAAAACCACTACTGTTATGCTATAGCTATTATAATCATTCTTCATAATCGCATTGTTATTATGATTACTAGTACATAATAATTATTGGCATAGCTATTAATGCTATTATTATAATTATTATTAATATTATTAATCACGTTTCTTTAAACAAAACAGGAGGAAAATCTGGTTGGGTTAGAGGTGGGAATCGTCAGATCTCTGTCTCTGGTGTACAACTGGCAATCAGAAGTAAGGATTCTCCTGGGAATAATTGTTCTCCAGTCAAATGTGGGGAATATGGCAACAGTAAAAAAGGTTATATTCGAACTGAGAAAGGAACAGAAGGCATCGACAAATGGGAGACCATCCAAAAGGTGAATGCAGTTCAGATAATTCTTTCCCCTCTGCAATCATTACTCCTGGGTCACTCCAGTTAAAAGTTAACCAAAAAACTCATTACACAAAATGTTTTTTTTTGGAAGAGGGAAGGTTGGCTATTTATAAAAATTACAATATGAAAACTGTTTAAACCAACCTCTTCACCAGATGCAGTTTTGTTAGGAAGTTATTAATTTAATAGAAATAAGTCAAACTTTTACCACCTGTTCAATTCTCCAGAAGTCATGGCCTATTTCCATTTACACTGATTTGAATATCCACCCTTAACTCATACATAAACCTCAATATCTTGGCAAAAATCCACACAAGAAATTAGGGATGTATGCAATAAAGGTACAGCAATTATCATGGGCAAATTTGATCTACATGTTGATTGGGCTAACCAAACTGGTAGCAATGCAGTGGAGGAGGATTTCCTGGAGTGTGTTAGGGATGGTTTTCTAGACCAATATGTCAAGGAGCCAACCAGAGGGCTGGCCATCCTAGTCTGGGTGATGTGTAAATGAGAAAGGACTAATTAGCAAACTTGTTGTGTGAGGCCCCTTGGGGAAGAGTGTCCATAATATGGTAGAATTCTTTATTAAGATGGAGAGTGACACAGTTACTTCAGAGACTAGGGTCCTGAACTTAAGGAAAGGTAACTTTGATGGTATGAGACATGAACTGGCTAGAATAGACTGGCGAGTAATAGTTAAAGGGTTGACGGTGGATAGGCAATGGCAAACATTTAAAGATTACATGGATGAACTTCAACAATTGTACATCCCTGTCTGGAGTAAAAATAAAACGGGGAAGGTGGCTCAACCATGGCTAAGAAGGAAAATTAAGGATAGTGTTAAATCCAAGGAAGAAGCAAACCTGAGGACTGGGAGAAATTTAGAATTCAGCAGAGGAGGACAAAGGGTTTAATTAGGATGGGGAAAATAGAGTATGAGAGGAAGCTTGCTGGGAACATAAAAACTGACTGCAAAAGCTTCTATAGATATGTGAAGAGAAAAAGATTAGTGAAGACAAACGTAGGTCCCTTGCAATCAGATTCAGGTGAATTTATAATGAGGAACAAAGAAATGGCGGACCAGTTAAACAAATACTTTGGTTCTGTTTTCACGAAGGAAGACACAAATAACCTTCTGGAAATATTAACGGACCGAGGGTCTAGTGAGAAGGAGGAACTGAAAGAAATCTTTATTAGGCGGGAAATTGTGTTCGGGAAATTGATGGGATTGAAGGCCGATAAATCTCCGGTGCCTGATAGTCTGCCTGATAGTACTTAAGGAAGTAGCCCTAGAAATAGTGGATGCATTGGTGATCATTTTCCAACAGTCTATCGACTCTGGATCGGTTCCTATGAATTGGAGGGTAGTTAATGTAACACAACTTTTAAGAAGGGAGGGAGAGAGAAGGTGGGTAATTATAGACCAGTTAGCCTGACATCAGTAGTGGGGAAAATGTTGGAATCAATTATTAAAGATGAAATAGCAGCACATTTGGAAAGCAGTGATGGGATCGGTCAAAGTCAGCATGGATTTATGAAAGGGAAATCCTGCTTGACAAATCTTCTGGAATTTTTTGAGGATGAAACTTGTAGAGTGGACAAGGGAGAACCAGTGGATGTGGTGTATTTGGACTTTCAAAAGGTTTTTACATGGTCCCACACAAGAGATTGTTGTGCAAAATTAAAGCACATGGTATTGGGGGTAATGTACTAACATGGATAGAGAACTGGTTGGCAGACAGGAAGCAGAGAGTCGGGATAAACGGGTCCTTTTCAGAATGGCAGGCAGTGACTAGTGGGGTGCTGCAGGACTCAGTGCTGGGACCCCAGCTATTTACAATATACATTGATGATTTGGATGAGGGAATTGAGTGTAATATCTCCAAGTTTGCAGATGACACTAAGCTGGGTGGCAGTGTGAGCTGTGAGGAGGATGCTAAAAGGCTGTAGGGTTAGGTGAGTGGGCAAACGAGTGGCAGATGCAGTATAATGTGGATAAATGTGAGGTTATCCACTTTGGTGGCAAAAACACAAAGGCAGAATATTATCTGAATGGCGGGAGATTAGGAAAAGGGGAGGTGCAACGAGACCTGGGTGCCATGGTACATCAGTCATTGAAAGTTGGCATGCAGGTACAGCAGGTGGTGAAGAAGGCAAATGGTATGTTGGCCTTCATAGCTTGGGGATTTGAGCATAGGTGCAGGAGGTCTTACTGCAGTTGTACAGGGCCTTAGAGAGGCCTCACCTGGAATATTGTGTTCAGTTTTGCTCTCCTAATCTGAGGAAGGATGTTCTTGCTATTGAGGGAGTGCAGCGAAGGTTCACCACACTGATTCCTGGGATAGCAGGACTGACATATGAGGAGAGACTGGATCGACTGGGCCTGTATTCACTGGAGTTTAGAAGAATGAGAGGGGATCTCATAGAAACATATAAAATTCTGACGGGACTGGACAGGTTAGATGCAGGAAGAATATCCCCGATGTTGGGGAAGTCCAGAACCAGGGGACATAGTCTAAGGATAAGGGGTAAGCCATTTGGGACTGAGATGAGGAGAAACTTCTTCACTCAGAGAGTTGTGGAATTCCCTACCGCAGAGAGTTGTTGATGCCAGTTCTTTGGATATATTCAAGAGGGAGTTAGATATGGCCCTTATGGCCAAAGAGATCAAGGTGTATGGAGAGAAAGCAGGAACGGGGTACTGAGGTGAATAATCAGCCATGATCTTATTGAATGGTGGTGCAGGCTCGATGGGCTGAATGGCCTACTCCTGCACCTATTTTCTATGTTTCTAAGAAGAAACAGATTATCAGAAGGATTAGCTCTCTATAATCCCTTACATATGTTCTTAGGTCAGTACAGGGTTACGGTTGATTTCAATAGATAGTGTTAGCTTTAGCTAGGAGCTTATCCAATTGTTGGTTGCAATCGACATTCAGTATTAGATCTGTTTGTCTGTCTGTCTATAAATCTACCTACCCAAACCACTTAACACCCAATGAAGTACTTTTCAAATCTAATCACTGTTGCAATGTAAGAAATACGGCAGCCAATTTGTGCTCAGTATGGTCCCACAAGCAACAATGAGGCAATGACCTGATAATCTCCTTTAGTCATGTTGATTGAGGGACAAATATCGACCAGAAGTCCCCTTCTCTTCTTTAAATAGTACAATGGGGTTCTTTATTTCCAGCTGAGAGAGTAGACCAGTCCTCGGTTCGATGTTCCTCCCAAAAACAGCATCTCTGACAGTGCAGCACTCCCTCAGTACTGGACTGAAGTGTAAACCCAGCTTATGTGCTCAAGTCTCTGCAGTGGGGTGAGAATCCATAACCTTTTGTCTGGCAATGCCTTGACTTAAGTTCTCATCCTTGTTTTCAAATCCTGCCATGACTTTCCCTATCTCTGTTACTGTTACTCTCCGAGATCTTTGTGCTCCTCCAATTATAGCCTCTTGCGCAACCCCGATTTTCATCGCTTCACCATTGGCGATCGTTCCATCAGCTGCCTAGCTCCGAAGCTTCAGAATTCCCGACCAAAACCTCTTCACCTCTCTCTCCTTTAATCTTCTTCTTAGGCGGTCCCTCGTATCAAGGATTACTTGCTTCCATGCCAAAAAGAGATGAGTTCACAGGTGTTTCAATGAAGGATCTAATATTCCGGATCCCAAACTACATGTTGAAGTGTGGCAGATGTCTGTGCGTGGATTTTTTGAACGTATGGTGGCCGTTGCACACCAGCCAGCACATGGGCTTGACAGAGCTAGGTCTTGGTCCAGTGGCAAGGATTATCCAAGACAACTGGAGACCAGCTCTGCTGCACGGACCTAGTATGCACACCTATTGCAGTGTGTGCTGACCCGTGCTGCCCCTGGGCCTTCGCCTCTTCTGAGTCCTGAACTCACGCCTTCCCTGGGCCCCGATCACGTCGCTCTGCAATCTCTCATCGCTCCTTCGCTCTGACCTCACCGCTCCTGCTGTAACTGGTCGCGATCAGAGAAACCCAAGGCAAAGAACAAAAAGGGCCATTGTACAGCAAAATTCTAAAAGGACAGAGGGTGTTAAAAAAACAAGCCTAAAGGCTTTGTGTCTTAATGCAAGGAGTATCCGCAATAAGGTGGATGAATTAACTGTGCAAATAGATGTTAACAAATATGATGTGATTGGGATTACGGAGACGTGGCTCCAGGATGATCAGGGCTGGGAACTCAACATCCAGGGGTATTCAACATTCAGGAAGGATAGAATAAAAGGAAAAGGAGGTGGGGTAGCATTGCTGGTTAAGGAGGAGATTAAGGCAATAGTTAGGAAGGACATTAGCTTGGATGATGTGGAATCTATATGGGTAGAGCTGCAGAACACCAAAGGGCAAAAAACGTTAGTGGGAGTTGTGTACAGACCTCCAAACAGTAGTAGTGATGTTGGGGAGGGCATCAAACATGAAATTAGGGGTGCGTGCAATAAAGGTGCAGCAGTTATAATGGGTGACTTTAATATGCACATAGATTGGGCTAACCAAACTGGAAACAATACGGTGGAGGAGGATTTTCTGGAGTGCATAAGGGATGGTTTTTTAGACCAATATGTCGAGGAACCAACTAGGGGGGAGGCCATCTTAGACTGGGTGTTATGTAATGAGAGAGGATTAATTAGCAATCTCGTTGTGCGAGGCCCCTTGGGGAAGAGTGACCATAATATGGTGGAATTCTGCATTGGGATGGAGAATGAAACAGTTAATTCAGAGACCATGGTCCAGAACTTAAAGAAGGCTAACTTTGAAGGTATGAGGCGTGAATTGGCTGGGATGGATTGGCGAATGATACTTAAGGGGTTGACTGTAGATGGGCAATGGCAGACATTTAGAGACCGCATGGATGAACTACAACAATTGTACATTCCTGTCTGGCATAAAAATAAAAAAGGGAAGGTGGCTCAACCGTGGCTATCAAGGGAAATCAGGGATAGTATTAAAGCCAAGGAAGTGGCATACAAATTGGCCAGAAATAGCAGCGAACCTGGGGACTGGGAGAAATTTAGAACTCAGCAGAGAAGGACAAAGGGTTTGATTAGGGCAGGGAAAATGGAGTATGAGAAGAAGCTTGCAGGGAACATTAAGACGGATTGCAAAAGTTTCTATAGATATGTAAAGAGAAAAAGGTTAGTAAAGACAAACGTAGGTCCGCTGCAGTCAGAATCAGGGGAAGTCATAACGGGGAACAAAGAAATGGCGGACCAATTGAACAAGTACTTTGGTTCAGTATTCACGAAGGAGGACACGAACAACCTTCCGGTTATAAAAGGGGTCGGGGGGTCTAGTAAGGAGGAGGAACTGAGGGAAATCCTTATTAGCCGGGAAATTGTGTTGGGGAAATTGATGGGATTGAAGGCCGATAAATCCCCAGGGCCTGATGGACTGCATCCCAGAGTACTTAAGGAGGTGGCCTTGGAAATAGTGGATGCGTTGACAGTCATTTTCCAACATTCCATTGACTCTGGATCAGTTCCTATGGAGTGGAGGGTAGCCAATGTAACCCCACTTTTTAAAAAAGGAGGGAGAGAGAAAACAGGGAATTATAGACCGGTCAGCCTGACATCGGTAGTGGGTAAAATGATGGAATCAATTATTAAGGATGTCATAGCAGTGCATTTGGAAAGAGGTGACATGATAGGTCCAAGTCAGCATGGATTTGTGAAAGGGAAATCATGCTTGACAAATCTTCTGGAATTTTTTGAGGATGTTTCCAGTAGAGTGGATGAGGGAGAACCAGTTGATGTGGTATATTTGGACTTTCAGAAGGCGTTCGACAAGGTCCCACACAAGAGATTGATGTGCAAAGTTAGAGCACATGGGATTGGGGGTAGTGTACTGACATGGATTGAGAACTGGTTGTTAGACAGGAAGCAAAGAGTAGGAGTAAATGGGTACTTTTCAGAATGGCAGGCAGTGACTAGTGGGGTACCGCAAGGTTCTGTGCTGGGGCCCCAGCTGTTTACACTGTACATTAATGATTTAGATGAGGGGATTAAATGTAGTATCTCCAAATTTGTGGATGACACTAAGTTGGGTGGCAGTGTGAGCTGCGAGGAGGATGCTGTGAGGCTGCAGAGCGACTTGGATAGGTTAGGTGAGTGGGCAAATGCATGGCAGATAAAGTATAATGTGGATAAATGTGAGGTTATCCACTTTGGTGGTAAAAACAGAGAGACAGACTATTATCTGAATGGTGACAGATTAGGAAAAGGGGAGGTGCAAAGAGACCTGGGTGTCATGGTACATCAGTCATTGAAGGTTGGCATGCAGGTGCAGCAGGCGGTTAAGAAAGCAAATGGCATGTTGGCCTTCATAGCAAGGGGATTTGAGTATAGGGGCAGGGAGGTGTTGCTACAGTTGTACAGGGCATTGGTGAGGCCACACCTGGAGTATTGTGTACAGTTTTGGTCTCCTAACTTGAGGAAGGACATTCTTGCTATTGAGGGAGTGCAGCGAAGGTTCACCAGACTGATTCCCGGGATGGTGGGACTGACCTATCAAGAAAGACTGGATCAACTGGGCTTGTATTCACTGGAGTTCAGAAGAATGAGAGGGGACCTCATAGAAACATTTAAAATTCTGACGGGGTTAGACAGGTTAGATGCAGGAAGAATGTTCCCAATGTTGGGGAAGTCCAGAACCAGAGGTCACAGTCTAAGGATAAGGGGTAAGCCATTTAGGACCGAGATGCGGAGGAACATCTTCACCCAGAGAGTGGTGAACCTGTGGAATTCTCTACCACAGAAAGTTGTTGAGGCCAAATCACTAAATATATTCAAAAAGGAGTTAGATGAGGTCCTTACTACTAGGGGGATCAAGGGGTATGGCGAGAAAGCAGGAATGGGGTACTGAAGTTGAATGTTCAGCCATGAACTCATTGAATGGCGGTGCAGGCTAGAAGGGCCAAATGGCCTACTCCTGCACCTATTTTCTATGTTTCTATGTTTCTATGATCCAATCAATGACCTGGATTATAGTAACATCCATTCCAGTCGCCCTCTTCACTGCCGTTGCCCTGCTACACCAGCATGCGCTGCTCTCTGGAATGGTATGCTCCTTTTAAGGCCCCGACCTGCTGCAGATGTTCCTCGCAGGTCCTTTAATACATTCCTTAAAACCTAACTCTTTGAACAAGCACCTGGTCTAATATATCTTTCTGTGGCCTAGTGTTATATTTTATTTGAGAATCACTCGTGAAGCATCTTGGGGCGTTTTACTACATTGAAGGTGCTTTATAAATGCAAGTTTATGTTGTTGCTGTTGATAAAGAAAAAAAGTGCTACCTCTAAACCAAGGCTGACACCTGTCTGTTGATCTACAGTCCCATAGATTGAGAAAAAACAGACACTTTGGAAGAAGTACAGTAAACAAACAATCAAAACACAGGAATTTTCACAAAAAGGGAGATAAAAACCTGGAATCTTCTCACCCAAAAGACTAAGGGACAGACTTTCCCGAAAGGCCCTCAGCACCCGATTGCCCACTGAGAAGCAACGCTACGTTCAGCGAAAAAAGCTGCCGAGAAATTCC
The DNA here is from genome assembly GCF_044704955.1 of Pristiophorus japonicus. Taxonomy (NCBI): domain Eukaryota; kingdom Metazoa; phylum Chordata; class Chondrichthyes; family Pristiophoridae; genus Pristiophorus; species Pristiophorus japonicus. The sequence continues at coordinate 143,490,926 of NC_091980.1, forward strand.
ATTTTAAAGGTAAAAGTAAGTAAAACTAATCTCCCGCCGAGAAAATGGGCATTGTACACTCATTCTCGGCGGGAAAGTGGAAAGTTAGCCAAATGGGCAGTCGTTACTGGAATGAATGGTAAGTAGTGAAATTTAGTCCGAGGCTGAGGTTGGGCCGGGGGAGGGGTGAAAACTTAAAAAAAAAAATGGCATTAAAAAAATTAATAAACACTTACAAAGCAATCCCAAGACAGTTTTGACTCTAATCGCCGTGTTAAAATTTAAAAAAAAATGAAATAACCTTTAACTTACCTTTCTTTGCAGCTTTTACAGGGCGGGTCTCTCGGCGATCTGGACGCAGGCGGTTGAGTCCAAACTTACGCCCGGTGGTTGATCTCGGCATTGCACGTGGGCAGTCTGGTCCTGGTGGGTGCCTTCAGATGTGGGCGACAACGTTCAAAAACTTACTTGGAAATTCCCACCGGGCGAAAAACCAGCTGTAACACCAAGAAAATCGGCGACAATGAAGCCGAAATTCTGGCTCTAAGGGTGCTAGGACAATTGGAGCTATTAGGACAGAAATTGATAGATTTTTGTTGGGTAAGGGTTTCAAAGGAGAATAGTTATGACAGGAAAATGCAGTTGAGGACAGATCAGCCCTCATCTAATTTAATGGCGGAATAGGCTCAGGACATTGCATGGCCGACTCCTGTTCCTATCAATTCCTTTATGCTAGGGCAACGCAGCAGCTCAGAGAAGTTCAACAATATTCGAACTGGCTGTGCTTAAATGATATTGGAGCTGGGTGCAGTTTATGATATTGAGGCCGGGTGCAGTTTATGATATTGGGGCTGGGTGCATTTATGATATTGAGGCTGGGTGCAGTTTATGATATTGGGGCTGGGTGCAATTTATGATATTGGGGCTGGGTGCAGTTTATTAATAGTGGGGCTGGGTGTAGTTTATAATATTGGGGCCGGGTGCAGTTTATGATATTGGGGCTGGGTGAATTTATGATATTGAGGCTGGGTGCAGTTTATGATATTGGGACTGGGTGCAGTTTATGATATTAGGGCTGGATGCATTTATGATATTGGAGCTAGGTGCAGTTTATGATATTGAGGCTGGGTGCAGTTTATGATATTGGGACTGGGTGCAGTTTATGATATTGGGACTGGGTGCAGTTTCTTAATATTGGGACTGGGTGCAGTTTATGATATTGGGACTGGGTGCAGTTTATGAAATTGGGGCTGGGTGCAGTTTATTAATAGTGGGGCTGGGTGCAGTTTACGTTATTGGGACTGGGTGCAGTTTATGATATTGGGACTGGGTGCAGATTATTAATATTGGGGCCAGGTGCTGTTTATGATATTGGAACTGGGTGCAGTTTATTAACATTGAGGCCGGATGCAGTTTATGCGATTGGGACTGGGTGCAGTTTATGCTATTGGGACTGGGTGTAGTTTATGATACTGGCACTGGGTGCAGTTTATTAATATTAAGGCCAGATGCAGTTTATGATATTGGGACTGGGTGCAGTTTATGATATTGGGACAGGGTGCAGTTTATTCATATTGGGGCCAGGTGCAGTTTAGGATATTGGGACTGGGTGCAGTTTATGATATTGGGATTGGGTGCAGTTTATTAACAATGGGGCCGGGTGCAGTTTATGATATTGGGACTGGGTGCAGTTTATGATATTGGGATTGGGTGCAGTTTATGATATTAGGGCTGGGCGCAGTTTTTGATATTGGGGCCTGGTACAGTTTATGATATTGGGGCCAGGTGCAGTTTGTGATATGGGGACCAGGTGCAGTTTATGATATTGGGACTGGTGCAGTTAATTAATATTGGGTCTGGGTGCAGTTTATGATATTGCGACTGGATGCAGTTTATGATATTGGGAATGGGCACAGTTTATGATATTGGGTCTGGTTGCAGTTTATGATATTGGGACGAGGTGCAGTTTATTAATATTGGGCCCAGATGCAGTTTATGATATTGGGACAGGGTGCAGTTTATGGTATTGGGACTGGGTGCAGTTTATTAATACTAGGGCCAGGTGCAGTTTTTGATATTGGGACTGGGTGCAGTTTATGATAGTGGGACTGGGTGCAGTTTATGATATTGGGGCTGGGTGCAGTTTATGATTTTAGGACTAGGTGCAGTTTATTATATTGAAACTGGGTGCAGTTTATTAATATTTGGGCCGGGTGCAGTTTATGATCTTGGGACTGGGTGCAGTTTATGATAATGGCACTGGGTGCAGTTTATTATATTGCGACTGGGTGCAGTTTATAACATTGTGGCCAGGTGCAGTTTACGATATGGGTTCCGGGTGCAGCTTCTGATATTGGGACTGGGTGCAGTTTATTATATTGGGATTGTGTGCAGTTTATGATGTTGGGACTGGGTGCCGTTTATGATATTGTGTCTGGATGCAGTTTATTAATATTGGGGCTGGGTGCAGTTTATGATATTAGGACTGGGTGCAGTTTCTGATATTGGAAGTGGATGCAGTTTATGATATTGGGAGTGGATGCAGTTTGTTAATATTGGGGCTCGGTGCAGTTTATGATATTGGGACTGCGTGCAGTTTATTAATATAGGGGCCGGGTGCAGTTTATGATATTGCGACTGGGTGCAGTTTATGATATTGGGGCTGGGTGCAGTTTACGATATTGGGACTGGGTGCAGTTTATTAAACTGGGACTGGGTGCAGTTTATGATATTGCGACTTGCATGCAGTTTATTAATATCGGGGCCGGGTGCAGTTTATGATATTGGGACTGAATGCAGTTTATGATATTGGGGTAGGGTGAAGTTTATGATATTAGGGCTGGGTGCAGTTTATGATATTGGAACTGGGTGCAGTTTATGATATTGGAACTGGGTGCAGTTTATGATATTGGGACTGCGTGCAGTTTATTAATATTGTGGCCAGGTACAGTTTATGATATTGCGACAGGGTGCAGTTTATGATATTGGGACTGGATGCAGTTTATTAATATTGGGGATGGGTGCAGTTTATGATATTGGGACTGGGTGCAGTTTATTAATATTGGGGCCCAGTGCTGTTTATGACATTGGGACTGTGTGCAGTTTATGATATTGGGACTAGTGCAGTTTATTAATATTGGGGCTGGGTGTAGATTATAATATTGGGGCAGGGTGCAGTTTATGATATTGGGGCTGGGTGCAGTTTATGATATTGGGACTGGGTGCAGTTTATTAATATTGGGGCCCAGTGCTGTTTATGACATTGGGACTGTGTGCAGTTTATGATATTGGGACTAGTGCAGTTTATTAATATTGGGGCTGGGTGTAGATTATAATATTGGGGCAGGGTGCAGTTTATGATATTGGGGCTGGGTGCAGTTTATGATATTGGGACTGGGTGCAGTTTATTAATATTGGGGCCCGGTGCTGTTTATGACATTGGGACTGTGTGCAGTTTATGATATTGGGACTGGGTGCAGTTTATGATATTGGGGCTGTGAGCAATTTATGATATTGGTGCTGGGTGCAGTTTATTAATATTGGGGCTGGGTGTAGTTCATAATATTGGGGACGGGTGCAGTTTATGATATTGGGCCTGGGTGCAGTTTATGAGATTGGGACTGGATGCAGTTTATTAATATTGGGGCAGGGTGCAGTTTATGATATTGGGGCTGGGTGCAGCTTATGATATTGGGACTGGGTGCAGTTTATGATATTGGGGCCGGGTGCAGTTTATGATATTGCGACTGGGTGCAGTTTATGATATTGGGGCCAGGTGCAGTTTATAATATTTGGACTGGGTGCAGTTTATGATATTGTGTCCGAGTGCAGTTTATGATATTGGGACTGCGTGCAGATTATTAATATTTGGGTCGAGTGCAGTTTATGATATTGGGACTGGGTGCAGTTTGTGATAATGGGACTGGGTGCAGTTTATGATATTGGGACTGGGTGCAGTTTATGATATTGGGGCCGAGTGCAGTTTATGATTTTGGGAGTTAGTGCAGTTTATGATATTGGGACTGGATGCAGTTTATTAATATTGGGGCTGGGTGCGGTTTTTGATATTAGGACTGGGTGCAGTTTATGATATTGCGACTGGGTGCAGTTTATGATATTGGGACTGAATGCAGTTTATTAATATTGGGGATGGGTGCAGTTTATGATATTAGGACTGGGTGCAGTTTATGATATTGGGACTGGGTGCAGTTTATTCATATTGGGGACCTGTGCTGTTCATGATATTGGGACTGCGTGCAGTTTATGCTATTGGGGCTGGGTGCAGTTTATGATATTGGGACTGGGTGCAGTTTATTAATATTGGGGCTGGGTGTAGTTTATAATATTGGGGCCGGGTGCAGTTTATGATATTGGGGCTGGGTGCAGTTTATGATATTGGGACTGGGTGCAGTTTATTAATATTGGGGCCCTGTGCTGTTTATGACATTGGGACTGTGTGCAGTTTATGATATTGGGACTGGGTGCAGTTTATGAGATTGGGACTGAATGCAGTTTATTAATATTGGGGATGGGTGCAGTTTATGATATTAGGACTGGGTGCAGTTTATGATATTGCGACTGGGTGCAGTTTATGATATTGGGACTGAATGCAGTTTATTAATATTGTGGATGGGTGCAGTTTATGATATTAGGACTGGGTGCAGTTTATGATATTGGGACTGGGTGCAGTTTATTCATATTGGGGACCTGTGCTGTTCATGATATTGGGACTGCGTGCAGTTTATGCTATTGGGGCTGGGTGCAGTTTATGATATTGGGACTGGGTGCAGTTTATTAATATTGGGGCTGGGTGTAGTTTATAATATTGGGGCCGGGTGCAGTTTATGATATTGGGGCTGGGTGCAGTTTATGATATTGGGACTGGGTGCAGTTTATTAATATTGGGGCCCTGTGCTGTTTATGACATTGGGACTGTGTGCAGTTTATGATATTGGGACTGGGTGCAGTTTATGATATGAGGACTGGGTGCAGTTTATTATATTGTGACTGGGTTGCAGTTTCTGATTTTGGGGCTGGGTGCAATTTATGATATTGAGACTGGGTGCAGTTTATGATATTGGGGCTGGGTGCAGTTGATTAATATTGGTGCTGGGTGTAGTTTATAATATTGGGGCCAGGTGTAGTTTATGATATTGGGACTGGATGCAGTTTATTAATATTGGGGCTGGTTGCAGTTTATGATATTGGGACTGGGTGCAGTTTATGATATTGGGATTGGGTGCAGTTTATGATATTGGGGCTGGGTGCAGTTGATTAATATTGGTGCTGGGTGTAGTTTATAATATTGGGGCCTGGTGCAGTTTATGATATTGGGGCCAGGTGCAGTTTGTGATATGGGGACCGGGTGCAGTTTATGATATTGGGACCGGTGCAGTTAATTAATATTGGGTCTGGGTGCAGTTTATGATATTGCGACTGGATGCAGTTTTTGATATTGGAGCCGGGTGCAGTTTATGACATTGCGACTGGGTGCAGTTTATGATATTGGGAATGGGCGCAGTTTATTATATTGGTATTGGGTGCAGTTTATGATGTTGGGACTGGGTGCAGTTTATGATATTGTGTCTGGATGCAGTTTATTAATATTGGGGCTGGGTGCAGTTTATGATATTAGGACTGGGTGCAGTTTCTGATATTAGAAGTGGATGCAGTTTATGATATTGGGGCCGGGTGCAATTTATGATATTGGGACTGGGTGCAGATTATGATATTGGGACTGGATGCAGTTTGTTAATATCGGGGCCGGGTGCAGTTTATGATATTGCGACTGGGTGCAGTTTATGATATTGGGGCTGGGTACAGTTTATGATATTGGGACTGGGTGCAGTTTATTAAATTGAGACTGTGTGCAGTTTATGATATTGCGACCTGCATGCAGTTTATTAATATCGGGGCCGGGTACAGTTTATGATATTGGGACTGAATGCAGTTTATGATATTGGGGCTGGGTGCAGTTTATGATATTGGGACTGGGTGCAGTTTATGATATTGGGACTGGGTGCAGTTTATGATATTGGGACTGGATGCAGTTTCTTAATATTGGGCAAGGGTGAAGTTTATGATATTAGGGCTGGGTGCAGTTTATGATATTGGGACTGGGTGCAGTTTATGATATTGGGACTGGGTGCAGTTTATTAATATTGGGCTGGGTGTAGTTTATAATATTGGAGCCGGGTGCAGTTTATGATATTGGGGCTGGGTGCAGTTTATGATATTGGGACTGGGTGCAGTTTATTAATATTGGGGCCCGGTGCTGTTTATGACATTGGGACTGGGTGCAATTTATGATATTGGGGCTGGGTGCAGTGTATTAATATTGGGGCTGGGTGTAGTTTTGTATATTGGGGACTGGTGCAGTTTATGATATTGGGGCTGGGTGCAGCTTATGATATTGGGACTGGGTGCAATATATGATATTGGGGCCGGGTGCAGTTTATGATATTGTGACTGGGTGCAGTTTATGATATTTGGGACAGGTACAGTTTATAATATTGGGACTGGGTGCAGTTTATGATATTGTGTCCGGGTGCAGTTTATGATATTTGGACTGGGTGCAGTTTATTAATATTTGGGTCGAGTGCAGTTTATGATTTTGGGACTGGGTGCAGTTTGTGATAATGGGACTGGGTGCAGTTTATGATATTGGGACTGGGTGCAGTTTATGATATTGGGACTGGATGCAGTTTATTAATATTGGGGTCCTGTGTTGTTGATGATATTGGGACTGCGTGTAGTTTATGCTATTGGGGCTGGGTGCAGTTTATGATATTGGGACTGGGTGCAGTTTATTAATATTGGGGCTGGGTGTAGTTTATAATATTGGGGCCGGGTGCAGTTTATGATATTGGGGCTGGGTGCAGTTTATTAATATTGGGGCCCGGTGCTGATTATGACATTGGGACTGTGTGCAGTTTATGATATTGGGACTGGTTGCAGTTTATGATATTGGGGCTGGGTGCAATTTATGATATTGGGGCTGGGTGCAGTTTATTAATATTGGGGCTGGGTGTAGTTTATAATATTGGGGACGGGTGCAGTTTATGATATTGGGCCTGGGTACAGTTTATGAGATTGGGACTGGATGCAGTTTATTAATATTGGGGCAGGGTGCAGTTTATGATATTGGGGCTGGGTGCAGCTTATGATATTGGGACTGGGTGCAATTTATGATATTGGGGCCGGGTGCAGTTTGTGATATTGTGACTGGGTGCAGTTTATGATATTGGGGACAGGTACAGTTTATAAAATTGGGACTGGGTGCAGTTTATGATATTGTGTCCGGGTGCAGTTTATGATATTTGGACTGGGTGCAGTTTATTAATATTTGGGTCGAGAGCAGTTTATGATTTTGGGACTGGGTGCAGTTTGTGATAATGGGACTGGGTGCAGTTTATGATATTGGGGCCGAGTGCAGTTTATGATTTTGGAAGTGGGTGCAGTTTATGATATTGGGACTGGATGCAGTTTATTATTATTGAGACTGGGTGCGGTTTTTGATATTAGGACTGGGTGCAGTTTATTATATTGTGACTGGGTTGCAGTTTCTGATATTAGGGCTGTGTGCAATTTATGATATTGAGACTGGGTGCAGTTTATGATATTGGGACTGAATGCAGTTTATTAATATTGGGGATGGGTACAGTTTATGATATTAGGACTGGGTGCAGTTTATGATATTGGGACTGGGTGCAGTTTATTCATATTGGCGCTGGGTGTAGTTTATAATATTGGGGCCGGGTGCAGTTTATGATATTGGGGCTGGGTGCAGTTTATGATATTGGGACTGGGTGCAGTTTATTAATATTGGGGCCCGGCGCTGTTTATGACATTGGGATTGTGTGCAATTTATGATATTGGGACTGGGTGCAGTTTATGATATTAGGACTGGGTGCAGTTTATTATATTGTGACTGGGTTGCAGTTTCTGATATTGGGGCTGGGTGCAATTTATGATATTGAGACTGGGTGCAGTTTATGATATTGGGGCTGGGTGCAGCTGATTAATATTGGTGCTGGGTGTAGTTTATAATATTGGGGCCGGGTGCAGTTTATGATATTGGGACTGGATGCAGTTTATTAATATTGGGACTGGTTGCAGTTTATGATATTGGGACTGGGTGCAATTTATGATATTGGAACTTGGTGAAGTTTATTAACATTGGGGCCGTGTGCGGTTTATGATAGTGGGACTGTGTGCAGTTTATTATATTGATACCGGGTGCAGTTTATTAATATTGGGGCCAGGTGAAGTTTATGATACTGGGACTGGGCGCAGTTTATTAATATTGTGGCCAGGTGCAATTTATGACATTGCGACTGGGTGTAGTTTATTAATATTGGGGCCAGGTGCATTTTATGATATTGGGACTGGGTGCAGTTTTTTAATATTGGGACCGGGCCCAGTTTATAATATTGAGGGTGGGTGCTGTTTATGATATTGGGGCCGGATGCAGTTTATGATATTGAGGCCAGGTGCAGTTTATGATATTGGGACTGGGTGCAGTTTATGATATTGGGAGTGGGTACAGTTTATTAATATTGGGGCCAGGTGCAGTTTATGATATTGGGACTGGGTGCAGTTTATGATGTTGGGACTGGCTGCAGTTTATTAATATTGGAGCCGGGTGCAGTTTCTGATATTGGGACTGGATGCAGTTTATGATATTGGGACTGTGTTCAATTTTTTAACATTGGGGCCGGGTGCAGCTTATGATATTGGCTCTGGGATGCAGTTTATGATATTGGGACTGGGTGAAGTTTATGATATTGGGACTGGGTGAAGTTTATGAGATTGGGACTGGGTGCAGTTTATTAATATTGGGACTGAGTGCGGTTTATGATATTGGGGCCGGGTGCAGCTTATGATATTGAGGTCAAGTGAAGTTTGGGAGATTGTGACTGGATGCAGTTTATGATATTGGGACTGGGTGCAGTTTATGATATTGGGACTGGGTGCAGTTTATTTATATTGGGGCCGGGTGCAGTTTATGATATTGCGTCTGGGAGCAGTTTATTCATATTGGGGCCGGGTGCAGTTTATGATATAGGGACTAGGTGCAGTTTATGTTATTGGGACTAGGTGCAGTTTATTAATATTGGGGCCGGTTGCAGTTTATGATATGACTCTGGGATGCAGTTTATGATATTGGGACTGGGTGAAGATTACGATATTGGGACTGGGTGAAGTTTATGAGATTGGGACTGGGTGCAGTTTATTCATATTGGGACTGAGTGCAGTTTATGATATTGGGGCCGGGTGCAGTTTATGATATTGGGGCTAGGTGCTGTTTATGATATTGGGACTGAGTGCAGTTTATTAATATGGGGCCGGTTGCAGTTTTTGATATTGGGGCCCAATGCAGTTTGTGATATTGGAGCCGGGTGCAGTTTTTGATATTGGGACTAGGTGCAGTTTATTAATATTGAGACCGGGTGCAGTTTATGATATTGGGACTCGGTGAAGTTTATTATATTGGGACTGAATGCAGTTCATGATATTGGATCTGGGTGCAGTTTATGATATTGGGGTCATGTTAAGTTTATGGTATTGGGACTGGATGCAGTTTATGATATTGGGACTCCGTGCAGTTTATTAATATTGGGGCCAGGTTCAGTTTGTGATATTGGAACTGGGTACAGTTCATGATATTGGGACTTCGTGCAGTTTATTAATATTGGGGCCGGGAGCAGTTTATGATATTGGGACTGGATGCAGTTTATTAATATTGGGGCCGGGTGCGGTTTATGATATTGGTTTGGATGCAGTTTACGATATCGGGTCTGGGTGCAGTTTATTAATATTGGGACCAGGTGCAGTTTATGATATTGGGACTGGGTGCAGTTTATTAATATTGGGGCCGGTTGCCATTTATGATATTGCGACTGGGTGCAATTATGATATTGGGACTGGGTGAAGTTTATTAATATTGGGGCCGTGTGCGGTTTATGATAGTGGGACTATGTGCAGTTTATTATATTGGTACCGGGTGCAGTTTATTAATATTGGGGCCAGGTGAAGTTGATGATACTGGGATGGGTGCAGTTTATTTATATTGGGGCTGGGTGCAGTTTATGATTTTGCGACTGGGTGCAGTTTATGATATTTGGACTGGGTGCAGTTTATTAATAATGTGGCCGGGTGCAGTTTATGATATTGGGACTGGATGCAATTTACGATATTGGGACTGGGTGCAGTTTATTAATATTGGGGCCAGGTGCGGTTTATGATATTGGGACTGGGTCTGTTTATGATATTGGGACTGGGCGCAGTTTATTCATAATATGGCCGGGTGCAGTTTATGATTTTGCGCCTGGGTGCAGTTCATGATATTGGGGCTGGGTGCATTTTACGATATTTGGACTGGATGCAGTTTACAATATTGGGGCCGGGTGCAGTTTACGATATTGGGACTGGGTGCAGTTTATTAATATTGGGGCCGTGTGCAGTTTATGATATTGGGGCTGGGTGCAGTTTATTAATATGGGGCCGGGTGCAGTTTATGATATTGGGAATGAGTGAAGTTTATTATATTGGGTCCGGGTTCAGTTTATGACGTAGGTGTCGGGTGCAGTTTATGATATTGGGGCCGGACGTCGTTTTTGATATTGGGGCCAGATTCAATTTATGATGTTGGTGTCGGGTGCATTTTATGATATTGGGATCTGGTGCAGTTTATGATATTGACACTGGGTACAGTTTATTAATATTGCGACTGGGTGCTGTTTATGATATTGGGTCTGGGTGCAGTTTATTAATATTGCGGCCGGGTGCAGTTTATGATATTGGAATTGGGTGCAGTTTATTAATATTGCGACTGGGTGCTGTTTTTGATATTGGGTCTGGGTGCAGTTTATTAATATTGGGACTGGGTGCAGTTTATGATATTAGGACTGGGTGCAATTTATTAATATTGGGGCTGGTGTTGTTTATGATATTGGGTATTGGTGCAGTTTATTAATTTTGGGGCTAGGTGCAGTTTATGATATTGGGCCCGGGTGCAGTTTATGTTATTGGGACCGGATGCAGTTTTTGATATTGTGACTGCGTGCAGTTTATTAATATTGGGGCCGGGTGCAGTTTATGATATTGGGACTGGCTGCAGTTATTGATGTCGGGACTGGGTGTAGTTTATGATTATGGGGCCGGGTGCAGTTTATCATAAGTGGGGCCGGGTGCAGTTTATGATATTGAGACTGAATGCGGTTCATGATATTGGATCTGGGTGCCTTTTATGATCTTGGGGCCGGGTGCAGTTTATGCTATTGGGACAGTGTACAGTTTATGCTATTTGGACTGGGTGCAGCTTATGATATTGAGACTGGTTGCATTTTATGATATTGGGGCCTGTGCAGTTTATGATAATGGGCTGGGTACAGTTTTTGATATTGGGACTGAGTGCAGTTTATAATTTTGGGGCTGGGTGCAGTTTATGATATTGGGACTGGGTGCAGTTTATGATATTGGGACTAGGTGCAGTTTATGTTATCGGGACTAGGTGCAGTTTATTAATATTGGGGCTGGTTGCAGTTTATGATATTGGCTCTAGGATACAGTTGATGATATTGGGACTGGGTGCAGTTTGTGATATTGTGACTGGGTGCAGTTTATGATATTTGGACTGGGTGCAGTTTATTAATAATGTGGCCGGGTGCAGTTTATGATATTGGGACTGGATGCAATTTACGATATTGGGACTGGGTGCAGTTTATTAATATTGGGGCCAGGTGCGGTTTATGATATTGGGACTGGGTCTGTTTATGATATTGGGACTGGGCGCAGTTTATTCATAATATGGCCGGGTGCAGTTTATGATTTTGCGCCTGGGTGCAGTTCATGATATTGGGGCTGGGTGCATTTTACGATATTTGGACTGGATGCAGTTTACAATATTGGGGCCGGGTGCAGTTTACGATATTGGGACTGGGTGCAGTTTATTAATATTGGGGCCGTGTGCAGTTTATGATATTGGGGCTGGGTGCAGTTTATTAATATGGGGCCGGGTGCAGTTTATGATATTGGGAATGAGTGAAGTTTATTATATTGGGTCCGGGTTCAGTTTATGACGTAGGTGTCGGGTGCAGTTTATGATATTGGGGCCGGACGTCGTTTTTGATATTGGGGCCAGATTCAATTTATGATGTTGGTGTCGGGTGCATTTTATGATATTGGGATCTGGTGCAGTTTATGATATTGACACTGGGTACAGTTTATTAATATTGCGACTGGGTGCTGTTTATGATATTGGGTCTGGGTGCAGTTTATTAATATTGCGGCCGGGTGCAGTTTATGATATTGGAATTGGGTGCAGTTTATTAATATTGCGACTGGGTGCTGTTTTTGATATTGGGTCTGGGTGCAGTTTATTAATATTGGGACTGGGTGCAGTTTATGATATTAGGACTGGGTGCAATTTATTAATATTGGGGCTGGTGTTGTTTATGATATTGGGTATTGGTGCAGTTTATTAATTTTGGGGCTAGGTGCAGTTTATGATATTGGGCCCGGGTGCAGTTTATGTTATTGGGACCGGATGCAGTTTTTGATATTGTGACTGCGTGCAGTTTATTAATATTGGGGCCGGGTGCAGTTTATGATATTGGGACTGGCTGCAGTTATTGATGTCGGGACTGGGTGTAGTTTATGATTATGGGGCCGGGTGCAGTTTATCATAAGTGGGGCCGGGTGCAGTTTATGATATTGAGACTGAATGCGGTTCATGATATTGGATCTGGGTGCCTTTTATGATCTTGGGGCCGGGTGCAGTTTATGATATTGGAACTGGGTGCAGTTTATGATATTGGAACTGGGTGCAGTTTATGATATTGGGACTGCGTGCAGTTTATTAATATTGTGGCCAGGTACAGTTTATGATATTGCGACAGGGTGCAGTTTATGATATTGGGACTGGATGCAGTTTATTAATATTGGGGATGGGTGCAGTTTATGATATTGGGACTGGGTGCAGTTTATTAATATTGGGGCCCAGTGCTGTTTATGACATTGGGACTGTGTGCAGTTTATGATATTGGGACTAGTGCAGTTTATTAATATTGGGGCTGGGTGTAGATTATAATATTGGGGCAGGGTGCAGTTTATGATATTGGGGCTGGGTGCAGTTTATGATATTGGGACTGGGTGCAGTTTATTAATATTGGGGCCCAGTGCTGTTTATGACATTGGGACTGTGTGCAGTTTATGATATTGGGACTAGTGCAGTTTATTAATATTGGGGCTGGGTGTAGATTATAATATTGGGGCAGGGTGCAGTTTATGATATTGGGGCTGGGTGCAGTTTATGATATTGGGACTGGGTGCAGTTTATTAATATTGGGGCCCGGTGCTGTTTATGACATTGGGACTGTGTGCAGTTTATGATATTGGGACTGGGTGCAGTTTATGATATTGGGGCTGTGAGCAATTTATGATATTGGTGCTGGGTGCAGTTTATTAATATTGGGGCTGGGTGTAGTTCATAATATTGGGGACGGGTGCAGTTTATGATATTGGGCCTGGGTGCAGTTTATGAGATTGGGACTGGATGCAGTTTATTAATATTGGGGCAGGGTGCAGTTTATGATATTGGGGCTGGGTGCAGCTTATGATATTGGGACTGGGTGCAGTTTATGATATTGGGGCCGGGTGCAGTTTATGATATTGCGACTGGGTGCAGTTTATGATATTGGGGCCAGGTGCAGTTTATAATATTGGGACTGGGTGCAGTTTATGATATTGTGTCCGAGTGCAGTTTATGATATTGGGACTGCGTGCAGATTATTAATATTTGGGTCGAGTGCAGTTTATGATATTGGGACTGGGTGCAGTTTGTGATAATGGGACTGGGTGCAGTTTATGATATTGGGACTGGGTGCAGTTTATGATATTGGGGCCGAGTGCAGTTTATGATTTTGGGAGTTAGTGCAGTTTATGATATTGGGACTGGATGCAGTTTATTAATATTGGGGCTGGGTGCGGTTTTTGATATTAGGACTGGGTGCAGTTTATGATATTGCGACTGGGTGCAGTTTATGATATTGGGACTGAATGCAGTTTATTAATATTGGGGATGGGTGCAGTTTATGATATTAGGACTGGGTGCAGTTTATGATATTGGGACTGGGTGCAGTTTATTCATATTGGGGACCTGTGCTGTTCATGATATTGGGACTGCGTGCAGTTTATGCTATTGGGGCTGGGTGCAGTTTATGATATTGGGACTGGGTGCAGTTTATTAATATTGGGGCTGGGTGTAGTTTATAATATTGGGGCCGGGTGCAGTTTATGATATTGGGGCTGGGTGCAGTTTATGATATTGGGACTGGGTGCAGTTTATTAATATTGGGGCCCTGTGCTGTTTATGACATTGGGACTGTGTGCAGTTTATGATATTGGGACTGGGTGCAGTTTATGAGATTGGGACTGAATGCAGTTTATTAATATTGGGGATGGGTGCAGTTTATGATATTAGGACTGGGTGCAGTTTATGATATTGCGACTGGGTGCAGTTTATGATATTGGGACTGAATGCAGTTTATTAATATTGTGGATGGGTGCAGTTTATGATATTAGGACTGGGTGCAGTTTATGATATTGGGACTGGGTGCAGTTTATTCATATTGGGGACCTGTGCTGTTCATGATATTGGGACTGCGTGCAGTTTATGCTATTGGGGCTGGGTGCAGTTTATGATATTGGGACTGGGTGCAGTTTATTAATATTGGGGCTGGGTGTAGTTTATAATATTGGGGCCGGGTGCAGTTTATGATATTGGGGCTGGGTGCAGTTTATGATATTGGGACTGGGTGCAGTTTATTAATATTGGGGCCCTGTGCTGTTTATGACATTGGGACTGTGTGCAGTTTATGATATTGGGACTGGGTGCAGTTTATGATATGAGGACTGGGTGCAGTTTATTATATTGTGACTGGGTTGCAGTTTCTGATTTTGGGGCTGGGTGCAATTTATGATATTGAGACTGGGTGCAGTTTATGATATTGGGGCTGGGTGCAGTTGATTAATATTGGTGCTGGGTGTAGTTTATAATATTGGGGCCAGGTGTAGTTTATGATATTGGGACTGGATGCAGTTTATTAATATTGGGGCTGGTTGCAGTTTATGATATTGGGACTGGGTGCAGTTTATGATATTGGGATTGGGTGCAGTTTATGATATTGGGGCTGGGTGCAGTTGATTAATATTGGTGCTGGGTGTAGTTTATAATATTGGGGCCTGGTGCAGTTTATGATATTGGGGCCAGGTGCAGTTTGTGATATGGGGACCGGGTGCAGTTTATGATATTGGGACTGGTGCAGTTAATTAATATTGGGTCTGGGTGCAGTTTATGATATTGCGACTGGATGCAGTTTTTGATATTGGAGCCGGGTGCAGTTTATGACATTGCGACTGGGTGCAGTTTATGATATTGGGAATGGGCGCAGTTTATTATATTGGTATTGGGTGCAGTTTATGATGTTGGGACTGGGTGCAGTTTATGATATTGTGTCTGGATGCAGTTTATTAATATTGGGGCTGGGTGCAGTTTATGATATTAGGACTGGGTGCAGTTTCTGATATTAGAAGTGGATGCAGTTTATGATATTGGGGCCGGGTGCAATTTATGATATTGGGACTGGGTGCAGATTATGATATTGGGACTGGATGCAGTTTGTTAATATCGGGGCCGGGTGCAGTTTATGATATTGCGACTGGGTGCAGTTTATGATATTGGGGCTGGGTACAGTTTATGATATTGGGACTGGGTGCAGTTTATTAAATTGAGACTGTGTGCAGTTTATGATATTGCGACCTGCATGCAGTTTATTAATATCGGGGCCGGGTACAGTTTATGATATTGGGACTGAATGCAGTTTATGATATTGGGGCTGGGTGCAGTTTATGATATTGGGACTGGGTGCAGTTTATGATATTGGGACTGGGTGCAGTTTATGATATTGGGACTGGATGCAGTTTCTTAATATTGGGCAAGGGTGAAGTTTATGATATTAGGGCTGGGTGCAGTTTATGATATTGGGACTGGGTGCAGTTTATGATATTGGGACTGGGTGCAGTTTATTAATATTGGGCTGGGTGTAGTTTATAATATTGGAGCCGGGTGCAGTTTATGATATTGGGGCTGGGTGCAGTTTATGATATTGGGACTGGGTGCAGTTTATTAATATTGGGGCCCGGTGCTGTTTATGACATTGGGACTGGGTGCAATTTATGATATTGGGGCTGGGTGCAGTGTATTAATATTGGGGCTGGGTGTAGTTTTGTATATTGGGGACTGGTGCAGTTTATGATATTGGGGCTGGGTGCAGCTTATGATATTGGGACTGGGTGCAATATATGATATTGGGGCCGGGTGCAGTTTATGATATTGTGACTGGGTGCAGTTTATGATATTTGGGACAGGTACAGTTTATAATATTGGGACTGGGTGCAGTTTATGATATTGTGTCCGGGTGCAGTTTATGATATTTGGACTGGGTGCAGTTTATTAATATTTGGGTCGAGTGCAGTTTATGATTTTGGGACTGGGTGCAGTTTGTGATAATGGGACTGGGTGCAGTTTATGATATTGGGACTGGGTGCAGTTTATGATATTGGGACTGGATGCAGTTTATTAATATTGGGGTCCTGTGTTGTTGATGATATTGGGACTGCGTGTAGTTTATGCTATTGGGGCTGGGTGCAGTTTATGATATTGGGACTGGGTGCAGTTTATTAATATTGGGGCTGGGTGTAGTTTATAATATTGGGGCCGGGTGCAGTTTATGATATTGGGGCTGGGTGCAGTTTATTAATATTGGGGCCCGGTGCTGATTATGACATTGGGACTGTGTGCAGTTTATGATATTGGGACTGGTTGCAGTTTATGATATTGGGGCTGGGTGCAATTTATGATATTGGGGCTGGGTGCAGTTTATTAATATTGGGGCCAGGTGTAGTTTATAATATTGGGGACGGGTGCAGTTTATGATATTGGGCCTGGGTACAGTTTATGAGATTGGGACTGGATGCAGTTTATTAATATTGGGGCAGGGTGCAGTTTATGATATTGGGGCTGGGTGCAGCTTATGATATTGGGACTGGGTGCAATTTATGATATTGGGGCCGGGTGCAGTTTGTGATATTGTGACTGGGTGCAGTTTATGATATTGGGGACAGGTACAGTTTATAAAATTGGGACTGGGTGCAGTTTATGATATTGTGTCCGGGTGCAGTTTATGATATTTGGACTGGGTGCAGTTTATTAATATTTGGGTCGAGAGCAGTTTATGATTTTGGGACTGGGTGCAGTTTGTGATAATGGGACTGGGTGCAGTTTATGATATTGGGGCCGAGTGCAGTTTATGATTTTGGAAGTGGGTGCAGTTTATGATATTGGGACTGGATGCAGTTTATTATTATTGAGACTGGGTGCGGTTTTTGATATTAGGACTGGGTGCAGTTTATTATATTGTGACTGGGTTGCAGTTTCTGATATTAGGGCTGTGTGCAATTTATGATATTGAGACTGGGTGCAGTTTATGATATTGGGACTGAATGCAGTTTATTAATATTGGGGATGGGTACAGTTTATGATATTAGGACTGGGTGCAGTTTATGATATTGGGACTGGGTGCAGTTTATTCATATTGGGGACCTGTGCTGTTTATGATATTGGGACTGCGTGCAGTTTATGCTATTGGGGCTGGGTGCAGTTTATGATATTGGGACTGGGTGCAGTTTATTAATATTGGCGCTGGGTGTAGTTTATAATATTGGGGCCGGGTGCAGTTTATGATATTGGGGCTGGGTGCAGTTTATGATATTGGGACTGGGTGCAGTTTATTAATATTGGGGCCCGGCGCTGTTTATGACATTGGGATTGTGTGCAATTTATGATATTGGGACTGGGTGCAGTTTATGATATTAGGACTGGGTGCAGTTTATTATATTGTGACTGGGTTGCAGTTTCTGATATTGGGGCTGGGTGCAATTTATGATATTGAGACTGGGTGCAGTTTATGATATTGGGGCTGGGTGCAGCTGATTAATATTGGTGCTGGGTGTAGTTTATAATATTGGGGCCGGGTGCAGTTTATGATATTGGGACTGGATGCAGTTTATTAATATTGGGACTGGTTGCAGTTTATGATATTGGGACTGGGTGCAATTTATGATATTGGAACTTGGTGAAGTTTATTAACATTGGGGCCGTGTGCGGTTTATGATAGTGGGACTGTGTGCAGTTTATTATATTGATACCGGGTGCAGTTTATTAATATTGGGGCCAGGTGAAGTTTATGATACTGGGACTGGGCGCAGTTTATTAATATTGTGGCCAGGTGCAATTTATGACATTGCGACTGGGTGTAGTTTATTAATATTGGGGCCAGGTGCATTTTATGATATTGGGACTGGGTGCAGTTTTTTAATATTGGGACCGGGCCCAGTTTATAATATTGAGGGTGGGTGCTGTTTATGATATTGGGGCCGGATGCAGTTTATGATATTGAGGCCAGGTGCAGTTTATGATATTGGGACTGGGTGCAGTTTATGATATTGGGAGTGGGTACAGTTTATTAATATTGGGGCCAGGTGCAGTTTATGATATTGGGACTGGGTGCAGTTTATGATGTTGGGACTGGCTGCAGTTTATTAATATTGGAGCCGGGTGCAGTTTCTGATATTGGGACTGGATGCAGTTTATGATATTGGGACTGTGTTCAATTTTTTAACATTGGGGCCGGGTGCAGCTTATGATATTGGCTCTGGGATGCAGTTTATGATATTGGGACTGGGTGAAGTTTATGATATTGGGACTGGGTGAAGTTTATGAGATTGGGACTGGGTGCAGTTTATTAATATTGGGACTGAGTGCGGTTTATGATATTGGGGCCGGGTGCAGCTTATGATATTGAGGTCAAGTGAAGTTTGGGAGATTGTGACTGGATGCAGTTTATGATATTGGGACTGGGTGCAGTTTATGATATTGGGACTGGGTGCAGTTTATTTATATTGGGGCCGGGTGCAGTTTATGATATTGCGTCTGGGAGCAGTTTATTCATATTGGGGCCGGGTGCAGTTTATGATATAGGGACTAGGTGCAGTTTATGTTATTGGGACTAGGTGCAGTTTATTAATATTGGGGCCGGTTGCAGTTTATGATATGACTCTGGGATGCAGTTTATGATATTGGGACTGGGTGAAGATTACGATATTGGGACTGGGTGAAGTTTATGAGATTGGGACTGGGTGCAGTTTATTCATATTGGGACTGAGTGCAGTTTATGATATTGGGGCCGGGTGCAGT
This sequence comes from Pristiophorus japonicus, assembly GCF_044704955.1. Lineage (NCBI taxonomy): Eukaryota > Metazoa > Chordata > Chondrichthyes > Pristiophoridae > Pristiophorus > Pristiophorus japonicus. The sequence continues at coordinate 143,510,223 of NC_091980.1, forward strand.
TTATGATATTGGGGCTAGGTGCTGTTTATGATATTGGGACTGAGTGCAGTTTATTAATATGGGGCCGGTTGCAGTTTTTGATATTGGGGCCCAATGCAGTTTGTGATATTGGAGCCGGGTGCAGTTTTTGATATTGGGACTAGGTGCAGTTTATTAATATTGAGACCGGGTGCAGTTTATGATATTGGGACTCGGTGAAGTTTATTATATTGGGACTGAATGCAGTTCATGATATTGGATCTGGGTGCAGTTTATGATATTGGGGTCATGTTAAGTTTATGGTATTGGGACTGGATGCAGTTTATGATATTGGGACTCCGTGCAGTTTATTAATATTGGGGCCAGGTTCAGTTTGTGATATTGGAACTGGGTACAGTTCATGATATTGGGACTTCGTGCAGTTTATTAATATTGGGGCCGGGAGCAGTTTATGATATTGGGACTGGATGCAGTTTATTAATATTGGGGCCGGGTGCGGTTTATGATATTGGTTTGGATGCAGTTTACGATATCGGGTCTGGGTGCAGTTTATTAATATTGGGACCAGGTGCAGTTTATGATATTGGGACTGGGTGCAGTTTATTAATATTGGGGCCGGTTGCCATTTATGATATTGCGACTGGGTGCAATTATGATATTGGGACTGGGTGAAGTTTATTAATATTGGGGCCGTGTGCGGTTTATGATAGTGGGACTATGTGCAGTTTATTATATTGGTACCGGGTGCAGTTTATTAATATTGGGGCCAGGTGAAGTTGATGATACTGGGATGGGTGCAGTTTATTTATATTGGGGCTGGGTGCAGTTTATGATTTTGCGACTGGGTGCAGTTTATGATATTTGGACTGGGTGCAGTTTATTAATAATGTGGCCGGGTGCAGTTTATGATATTGGGACTGGATGCAATTTACGATATTGGGACTGGGTGCAGTTTATTAATATTGGGGCCAGGTGCGGTTTATGATATTGGGACTGGGTCTGTTTATGATATTGGGACTGGGCGCAGTTTATTCATAATATGGCCGGGTGCAGTTTATGATTTTGCGCCTGGGTGCAGTTCATGATATTGGGGCTGGGTGCATTTTACGATATTTGGACTGGATGCAGTTTACAATATTGGGGCCGGGTGCAGTTTACGATATTGGGACTGGGTGCAGTTTATTAATATTGGGGCCGTGTGCAGTTTATGATATTGGGGCTGGGTGCAGTTTATTAATATGGGGCCGGGTGCAGTTTATGATATTGGGAATGAGTGAAGTTTATTATATTGGGTCCGGGTTCAGTTTATGACGTAGGTGTCGGGTGCAGTTTATGATATTGGGGCCGGACGTCGTTTTTGATATTGGGGCCAGATTCAATTTATGATGTTGGTGTCGGGTGCATTTTATGATATTGGGATCTGGTGCAGTTTATGATATTGACACTGGGTACAGTTTATTAATATTGCGACTGGGTGCTGTTTATGATATTGGGTCTGGGTGCAGTTTATTAATATTGCGGCCGGGTGCAGTTTATGATATTGGAATTGGGTGCAGTTTATTAATATTGCGACTGGGTGCTGTTTTTGATATTGGGTCTGGGTGCAGTTTATTAATATTGGGACTGGGTGCAGTTTATGATATTAGGACTGGGTGCAATTTATTAATATTGGGGCTGGTGTTGTTTATGATATTGGGTATTGGTGCAGTTTATTAATTTTGGGGCTAGGTGCAGTTTATGATATTGGGCCCGGGTGCAGTTTATGTTATTGGGACCGGATGCAGTTTTTGATATTGTGACTGCGTGCAGTTTATTAATATTGGGGCCGGGTGCAGTTTATGATATTGGGACTGGCTGCAGTTATTGATGTCGGGACTGGGTGTAGTTTATGATTATGGGGCCGGGTGCAGTTTATCATAAGTGGGGCCGGGTGCAGTTTATGATATTGAGACTGAATGCGGTTCATGATATTGGATCTGGGTGCCTTTTATGATCTTGGGGCCGGGTGCAGTTTATGATATTGGAACTGGGTGCAGTTTATGATATTGGAACTGGGTGCAGTTTATGATATTGGGACTGCGTGCAGTTTATTAATATTGTGGCCAGGTACAGTTTATGATATTGCGACAGGGTGCAGTTTATGATATTGGGACTGGATGCAGTTTATTAATATTGGGGATGGGTGCAGTTTATGATATTGGGACTGGGTGCAGTTTATTAATATTGGGGCCCAGTGCTGTTTATGACATTGGGACTGTGTGCAGTTTATGATATTGGGACTAGTGCAGTTTATTAATATTGGGGCTGGGTGTAGATTATAATATTGGGGCAGGGTGCAGTTTATGATATTGGGGCTGGGTGCAGTTTATGATATTGGGACTGGGTGCAGTTTATTAATATTGGGGCCCAGTGCTGTTTATGACATTGGGACTGTGTGCAGTTTATGATATTGGGACTAGTGCAGTTTATTAATATTGGGGCTGGGTGTAGATTATAATATTGGGGCAGGGTGCAGTTTATGATATTGGGGCTGGGTGCAGTTTATGATATTGGGACTGGGTGCAGTTTATTAATATTGGGGCCCGGTGCTGTTTATGACATTGGGACTGTGTGCAGTTTATGATATTGGGACTGGGTGCAGTTTATGATATTGGGGCTGTGAGCAATTTATGATATTGGTGCTGGGTGCAGTTTATTAATATTGGGGCTGGGTGTAGTTCATAATATTGGGGACGGGTGCAGTTTATGATATTGGGCCTGGGTGCAGTTTATGAGATTGGGACTGGATGCAGTTTATTAATATTGGGGCAGGGTGCAGTTTATGATATTGGGGCTGGGTGCAGCTTATGATATTGGGACTGGGTGCAGTTTATGATATTGGGGCCGGGTGCAGTTTATGATATTGCGACTGGGTGCAGTTTATGATATTGGGGCCAGGTGCAGTTTATAATATTGGGACTGGGTGCAGTTTATGATATTGTGTCCGAGTGCAGTTTATGATATTGGGACTGCGTGCAGATTATTAATATTTGGGTCGAGTGCAGTTTATGATATTGGGACTGGGTGCAGTTTGTGATAATGGGACTGGGTGCAGTTTATGATATTGGGACTGGGTGCAGTTTATGATATTGGGGCCGAGTGCAGTTTATGATTTTGGGAGTTAGTGCAGTTTATGATATTGGGACTGGATGCAGTTTATTAATATTGGGGCTGGGTGCGGTTTTTGATATTAGGACTGGGTGCAGTTTATGATATTGCGACTGGGTGCAGTTTATGATATTGGGACTGAATGCAGTTTATTAATATTGGGGATGGGTGCAGTTTATGATATTAGGACTGGGTGCAGTTTATGATATTGGGACTGGGTGCAGTTTATTCATATTGGGGACCTGTGCTGTTCATGATATTGGGACTGCGTGCAGTTTATGCTATTGGGGCTGGGTGCAGTTTATGATATTGGGACTGGGTGCAGTTTATTAATATTGGGGCTGGGTGTAGTTTATAATATTGGGGCCGGGTGCAGTTTATGATATTGGGGCTGGGTGCAGTTTATGATATTGGGACTGGGTGCAGTTTATTAATATTGGGGCCCTGTGCTGTTTATGACATTGGGACTGTGTGCAGTTTATGATATTGGGACTGGGTGCAGTTTATGAGATTGGGACTGAATGCAGTTTATTAATATTGGGGATGGGTGCAGTTTATGATATTAGGACTGGGTGCAGTTTATGATATTGCGACTGGGTGCAGTTTATGATATTGGGACTGAATGCAGTTTATTAATATTGTGGATGGGTGCAGTTTATGATATTAGGACTGGGTGCAGTTTATGATATTGGGACTGGGTGCAGTTTATTCATATTGGGGACCTGTGCTGTTCATGATATTGGGACTGCGTGCAGTTTATGCTATTGGGGCTGGGTGCAGTTTATGATATTGGGACTGGGTGCAGTTTATTAATATTGGGGCTGGGTGTAGTTTATAATATTGGGGCCGGGTGCAGTTTATGATATTGGGGCTGGGTGCAGTTTATGATATTGGGACTGGGTGCAGTTTATTAATATTGGGGCCCTGTGCTGTTTATGACATTGGGACTGTGTGCAGTTTATGATATTGGGACTGGGTGCAGTTTATGATATGAGGACTGGGTGCAGTTTATTATATTGTGACTGGGTTGCAGTTTCTGATTTTGGGGCTGGGTGCAATTTATGATATTGAGACTGGGTGCAGTTTATGATATTGGGGCTGGGTGCAGTTGATTAATATTGGTGCTGGGTGTAGTTTATAATATTGGGGCCAGGTGTAGTTTATGATATTGGGACTGGATGCAGTTTATTAATATTGGGGCTGGTTGCAGTTTATGATATTGGGACTGGGTGCAGTTTATGATATTGGGATTGGGTGCAGTTTATGATATTGGGGCTGGGTGCAGTTGATTAATATTGGTGCTGGGTGTAGTTTATAATATTGGGGCCTGGTGCAGTTTATGATATTGGGGCCAGGTGCAGTTTGTGATATGGGGACCGGGTGCAGTTTATGATATTGGGACTGGTGCAGTTAATTAATATTGGGTCTGGGTGCAGTTTATGATATTGCGACTGGATGCAGTTTTTGATATTGGAGCCGGGTGCAGTTTATGACATTGCGACTGGGTGCAGTTTATGATATTGGGAATGGGCGCAGTTTATTATATTGGTATTGGGTGCAGTTTATGATGTTGGGACTGGGTGCAGTTTATGATATTGTGTCTGGATGCAGTTTATTAATATTGGGGCTGGGTGCAGTTTATGATATTAGGACTGGGTGCAGTTTCTGATATTAGAAGTGGATGCAGTTTATGATATTGGGGCCGGGTGCAATTTATGATATTGGGACTGGGTGCAGATTATGATATTGGGACTGGATGCAGTTTGTTAATATCGGGGCCGGGTGCAGTTTATGATATTGCGACTGGGTGCAGTTTATGATATTGGGGCTGGGTACAGTTTATGATATTGGGACTGGGTGCAGTTTATTAAATTGAGACTGTGTGCAGTTTATGATATTGCGACCTGCATGCAGTTTATTAATATCGGGGCCGGGTACAGTTTATGATATTGGGACTGAATGCAGTTTATGATATTGGGGCTGGGTGCAGTTTATGATATTGGGACTGGGTGCAGTTTATGATATTGGGACTGGGTGCAGTTTATGATATTGGGACTGGATGCAGTTTCTTAATATTGGGCAAGGGTGAAGTTTATGATATTAGGGCTGGGTGCAGTTTATGATATTGGGACTGGGTGCAGTTTATGATATTGGGACTGGGTGCAGTTTATTAATATTGGGCTGGGTGTAGTTTATAATATTGGAGCCGGGTGCAGTTTATGATATTGGGGCTGGGTGCAGTTTATGATATTGGGACTGGGTGCAGTTTATTAATATTGGGGCCCGGTGCTGTTTATGACATTGGGACTGGGTGCAATTTATGATATTGGGGCTGGGTGCAGTGTATTAATATTGGGGCTGGGTGTAGTTTTGTATATTGGGGACTGGTGCAGTTTATGATATTGGGGCTGGGTGCAGCTTATGATATTGGGACTGGGTGCAATATATGATATTGGGGCCGGGTGCAGTTTATGATATTGTGACTGGGTGCAGTTTATGATATTTGGGACAGGTACAGTTTATAATATTGGGACTGGGTGCAGTTTATGATATTGTGTCCGGGTGCAGTTTATGATATTTGGACTGGGTGCAGTTTATTAATATTTGGGTCGAGTGCAGTTTATGATTTTGGGACTGGGTGCAGTTTGTGATAATGGGACTGGGTGCAGTTTATGATATTGGGACTGGGTGCAGTTTATGATATTGGGACTGGATGCAGTTTATTAATATTGGGGTCCTGTGTTGTTGATGATATTGGGACTGCGTGTAGTTTATGCTATTGGGGCTGGGTGCAGTTTATGATATTGGGACTGGGTGCAGTTTATTAATATTGGGGCTGGGTGTAGTTTATAATATTGGGGCCGGGTGCAGTTTATGATATTGGGGCTGGGTGCAGTTTATTAATATTGGGGCCCGGTGCTGATTATGACATTGGGACTGTGTGCAGTTTATGATATTGGGACTGGTTGCAGTTTATGATATTGGGGCTGGGTGCAATTTATGATATTGGGGCTGGGTGCAGTTTATTAATATTGGGGCCAGGTGTAGTTTATAATATTGGGGACGGGTGCAGTTTATGATATTGGGCCTGGGTACAGTTTATGAGATTGGGACTGGATGCAGTTTATTAATATTGGGGCAGGGTGCAGTTTATGATATTGGGGCTGGGTGCAGCTTATGATATTGGGACTGGGTGCAATTTATGATATTGGGGCCGGGTGCAGTTTGTGATATTGTGACTGGGTGCAGTTTATGATATTGGGGACAGGTACAGTTTATAAAATTGGGACTGGGTGCAGTTTATGATATTGTGTCCGGGTGCAGTTTATGATATTTGGACTGGGTGCAGTTTATTAATATTTGGGTCGAGAGCAGTTTATGATTTTGGGACTGGGTGCAGTTTGTGATAATGGGACTGGGTGCAGTTTATGATATTGGGGCCGAGTGCAGTTTATGATTTTGGAAGTGGGTGCAGTTTATGATATTGGGACTGGATGCAGTTTATTATTATTGAGACTGGGTGCGGTTTTTGATATTAGGACTGGGTGCAGTTTATTATATTGTGACTGGGTTGCAGTTTCTGATATTAGGGCTGTGTGCAATTTATGATATTGAGACTGGGTGCAGTTTATGATATTGGGACTGAATGCAGTTTATTAATATTGGGGATGGGTACAGTTTATGATATTAGGACTGGGTGCAGTTTATGATATTGGGACTGGGTGCAGTTTATTCATATTGGGGACCTGTGCTGTTTATGATATTGGGACTGCGTGCAGTTTATGCTATTGGGGCTGGGTGCAGTTTATGATATTGGGACTGGGTGCAGTTTATTAATATTGGCGCTGGGTGTAGTTTATAATATTGGGGCCGGGTGCAGTTTATGATATTGGGGCTGGGTGCAGTTTATGATATTGGGACTGGGTGCAGTTTATTAATATTGGGGCCCGGCGCTGTTTATGACATTGGGATTGTGTGCAATTTATGATATTGGGACTGGGTGCAGTTTATGATATTAGGACTGGGTGCAGTTTATTATATTGTGACTGGGTTGCAGTTTCTGATATTGGGGCTGGGTGCAATTTATGATATTGAGACTGGGTGCAGTTTATGATATTGGGGCTGGGTGCAGCTGATTAATATTGGTGCTGGGTGTAGTTTATAATATTGGGGCCGGGTGCAGTTTATGATATTGGGACTGGATGCAGTTTATTAATATTGGGACTGGTTGCAGTTTATGATATTGGGACTGGGTGCAATTTATGATATTGGAACTTGGTGAAGTTTATTAACATTGGGGCCGTGTGCGGTTTATGATAGTGGGACTGTGTGCAGTTTATTATATTGATACCGGGTGCAGTTTATTAATATTGGGGCCAGGTGAAGTTTATGATACTGGGACTGGGCGCAGTTTATTAATATTGTGGCCAGGTGCAATTTATGACATTGCGACTGGGTGTAGTTTATTAATATTGGGGCCAGGTGCATTTTATGATATTGGGACTGGGTGCAGTTTTTTAATATTGGGACCGGGCCCAGTTTATAATATTGAGGGTGGGTGCTGTTTATGATATTGGGGCCGGATGCAGTTTATGATATTGAGGCCAGGTGCAGTTTATGATATTGGGACTGGGTGCAGTTTATGATATTGGGAGTGGGTACAGTTTATTAATATTGGGGCCAGGTGCAGTTTATGATATTGGGACTGGGTGCAGTTTATGATGTTGGGACTGGCTGCAGTTTATTAATATTGGAGCCGGGTGCAGTTTCTGATATTGGGACTGGATGCAGTTTATGATATTGGGACTGTGTTCAATTTTTTAACATTGGGGCCGGGTGCAGCTTATGATATTGGCTCTGGGATGCAGTTTATGATATTGGGACTGGGTGAAGTTTATGATATTGGGACTGGGTGAAGTTTATGAGATTGGGACTGGGTGCAGTTTATTAATATTGGGACTGAGTGCGGTTTATGATATTGGGGCCGGGTGCAGCTTATGATATTGAGGTCAAGTGAAGTTTGGGAGATTGTGACTGGATGCAGTTTATGATATTGGGACTGGGTGCAGTTTATGATATTGGGACTGGGTGCAGTTTATTTATATTGGGGCCGGGTGCAGTTTATGATATTGCGTCTGGGAGCAGTTTATTCATATTGGGGCCGGGTGCAGTTTATGATATAGGGACTAGGTGCAGTTTATGTTATTGGGACTAGGTGCAGTTTATTAATATTGGGGCCGGTTGCAGTTTATGATATGACTCTGGGATGCAGTTTATGATATTGGGACTGGGTGAAGATTACGATATTGGGACTGGGTGAAGTTTATGAGATTGGGACTGGGTGCAGTTTATTCATATTGGGACTGAGTGCAGTTTATGATATTGGGGCCGGGTGCAGTTTATGATATTGGGGCTAGGTGCTGTTTATGATATTGGGACTGAGTGCAGTTTATTAATATGGGGCCGGTTGCAGTTTTTGATATTGGGGCCCAATGCAGTTTGTGATATTGGAGCCGGGTGCAGTTTTTGATATTGGGACTAGGTGCAGTTTATTAATATTGAGACCGGGTGCAGTTTATGATATTGGGACTCGGTGAAGTTTATTATATTGGGACTGAATGCAGTTCATGATATTGGATCTGGGTGCAGTTTATGATATTGGGGTCATGTTAAGTTTATGGTATTGGGACTGGATGCAGTTTATGATATTGGGACTCCGTGCAGTTTATTAATATTGGGGCCAGGTTCAGTTTGTGATATTGGAACTGGGTACAGTTCATGATATTGGGACTTCGTGCAGTTTATTAATATTGGGGCCGGGAGCAGTTTATGATATTGGGACTGGATGCAGTTTATTAATATTGGGGCCGGGTGCGGTTTATGATATTGGTTTGGATGCAGTTTACGATATCGGGTCTGGGTGCAGTTTATTAATATTGGGACCAGGTGCAGTTTATGATATTGGGACTGGGTGCAGTTTATTAATATTGGGGCCGGTTGCCATTTATGATATTGCGACTGGGTGCAATTATGATATTGGGACTGGGTGAAGTTTATTAATATTGGGGCCGTGTGCGGTTTATGATAGTGGGACTATGTGCAGTTTATTATATTGGTACCGGGTGCAGTTTATTAATATTGGGGCCAGGTGAAGTTGATGATACTGGGATGGGTGCAGTTTATTTATATTGGGGCTGGGTGCAGTTTATGATTTTGCGACTGGGTGCAGTTTATGATATTTGGACTGGGTGCAGTTTATTAATAATGTGGCCGGGTGCAGTTTATGATATTGGGACTGGATGCAATTTACGATATTGGGACTGGGTGCAGTTTATTAATATTGGGGCCAGGTGCGGTTTATGATATTGGGACTGGGTCTGTTTATGATATTGGGACTGGGCGCAGTTTATTCATAATATGGCCGGGTGCAGTTTATGATTTTGCGCCTGGGTGCAGTTCATGATATTGGGGCTGGGTGCATTTTACGATATTTGGACTGGATGCAGTTTACAATATTGGGGCCGGGTGCAGTTTACGATATTGGGACTGGGTGCAGTTTATTAATATTGGGGCCGTGTGCAGTTTATGATATTGGGGCTGGGTGCAGTTTATTAATATGGGGCCGGGTGCAGTTTATGATATTGGGAATGAGTGAAGTTTATTATATTGGGTCCGGGTTCAGTTTATGACGTAGGTGTCGGGTGCAGTTTATGATATTGGGGCCGGACGTCGTTTTTGATATTGGGGCCAGATTCAATTTATGATGTTGGTGTCGGGTGCATTTTATGATATTGGGATCTGGTGCAGTTTATGATATTGACACTGGGTACAGTTTATTAATATTGCGACTGGGTGCTGTTTATGATATTGGGTCTGGGTGCAGTTTATTAATATTGCGGCCGGGTGCAGTTTATGATATTGGAATTGGGTGCAGTTTATTAATATTGCGACTGGGTGCTGTTTTTGATATTGGGTCTGGGTGCAGTTTATTAATATTGGGACTGGGTGCAGTTTATGATATTAGGACTGGGTGCAATTTATTAATATTGGGGCTGGTGTTGTTTATGATATTGGGTATTGGTGCAGTTTATTAATTTTGGGGCTAGGTGCAGTTTATGATATTGGGCCCGGGTGCAGTTTATGTTATTGGGACCGGATGCAGTTTTTGATATTGTGACTGCGTGCAGTTTATTAATATTGGGGCCGGGTGCAGTTTATGATATTGGGACTGGCTGCAGTTATTGATGTCGGGACTGGGTGTAGTTTATGATTATGGGGCCGGGTGCAGTTTATCATAAGTGGGGCCGGGTGCAGTTTATGATATTGAGACTGAATGCGGTTCATGATATTGGATCTGGGTGCCTTTTATGATCTTGGGGCCGGGTGCAGTTTATGCTATTGGGACAGTGTACAGTTTATGCTATTTGGACTGGGTGCAGCTTATGATATTGAGACTGGTTGCATTTTATGATATTGGGGCCTGTGCAGTTTATGATAATGGGCTGGGTACAGTTTTTGATATTGGGACTGAGTGCAGTTTATAATTTTGGGGCTGGGTGCAGTTTATGATATTGGGACTGGGTGCAGTTTATGATATTGGGACTAGGTGCAGTTTATGTTATCGGGACTAGGTGCAGTTTATTAATATTGGGGCTGGTTGCAGTTTATGATATTGGCTCTAGGATACAGTTGATGATATTGGGACTGGGTGCAGTTTGTGATATTGTGACTGGGTGCAGTTTATGATATTGGGACTGGGTGCAGTTTGTGATATTGGGGCTGGGTGCAGTTTATGATATTGGGACTGGCTGCAGTTTGTGATATTGGGACTGGGTGCAGTTTATGATATTGGGAGTGGGTACAGTTTATTAATATTGGGGCCGGGTGCAGTTTATGATATTGGGACTGGGTGCAGTTTATGATGTTGGGACTGGCTGCAGTTTATTAATATTGGAGTCGGGTGCAGTTTCTGATATTGGGACTGGGTGCAGTTTATGATATTGGGACTGTGTGCAATTTATTAACATTGGGGCCGGGTGCAGTTTATGATATTGGCTCTGGGATGCAGTTTATGATATTGGGCCTGGGTGAAGTTTATGATATTGGAACTGGGTGCAGCTTATGAAATTGGGGATAGGTGCAGTTTATAATATTGGGGCTGGGTGCAGTTTATGATATTGGGACTGGGTGCAGTTTATGATATTGTGGCCGTGTGCAGTTTATGATATTGGGACTGGGTGCAGTTTACGATATTGGGACTGGGTGCAGTTTATGATATTGGGGCCGTGTGCAGTTTCTGATATTGCGGCTCGATGCAATTTATTAATGTGGGGCTGGGTGCGGTTTATGATATTGGGATTGGCTGCAGTTTATTAATATTGGGGCTGCGCGCAGTTTTTGATATTGGAGCCGTGTGCAGTTTATGACATTGGGACTAGTGCAGATTATGATAATGAGGCCGGGTGCAGTTCATGATATTGGGTCAGGATGCAGTTATGATATTGGGTCTGGCTGCGGTTTGTGATAATGGGAATGAGTGCAGTTTGTAATATTGGGGCTGGGTGAGGTTTATCATATTGGGACTGGGTGCAGTTTATGATATTGGGCCCGGTGCAGTTTGTGATATTGGGGCTGGGTGCAGTTTATTATATTGCGACTGGATGCAGTTTATTAATATTGAGGCTGGCTGCAGTTTATGATATTGGGGCCGGGTGCTGTTGATGATATTGGGACAGGGTGCAGTTTATGATATTGTGACAAGGTGCAGTTTAAGATATTGGGGCTGCGAGCAGTTTAAGATATTGGGGCTGCGAGCAGTTTATGATATTGGGGCCGGGTGCAGTTTATGATATTGGGACTGTGTGCAGTTTATGATATTGGAACTGGGTGCAGTTTATGATATTGGGGCTGCGAGCAGTTTATGATATTGGGGCCGTGTGCAGTTTATGATATTGGGGCTGCGAGCAGTTTATGATATTGCGACAGGGTGCAGTTTATGATATTGGGGCCAGGTGCAGCTTATGATATTGGGGCTTGGTGCAGTTTGTGATATTGGGACTGGGTGCTGTTTATGATATTGGGACTGGGTGCTGTTTATGATATTGGGACTGAGTGCAATTTATTTACATTTGGGACGGGTGCAGTTTATGATATTGGGCCTGGGTGCAGTTTCCGATATTGGGGCTGGGTGCAGCTTATTATATTGGGACTGGGTGCAGCTTATTAATATTGGGGCCAAGTGCAATTTATGATATTGGGACTGGGTGCGGTTTATGATATTGGGACTGGGTGCAATTTATGATATTGGGACTGGATGCATTTATTAATAATGGGGCCGGGTGCGGTTTATGATATTGGGACTGGTTGCAGTTGATGATATTGGAGCCGGGTGCAGTTTATGATATTCGGACTGGGTGTAGTTTATCAACAGTGGGGCAGGGTGCGGTTTATGATATCGGAATTGGGTGCAGTTTATGATATTGGGGTTGAGCGCAGTTTTTGATATTGGGGCCGGGTGCAGTTTATGATATTGGGGCCGGGTGCAGTTTGTGATATTGGGACTGGGTGCATTTTATGATATTGAAATTTGGTGCAGTATATTAATATTGGGGCCAGGTGCAGTTTATGATATTGCGACTGGGTGCAGTTTATGATATTGAGACTGGGTACAGTTTACAATATTGGGGCTGGGCGCAGTTTATTATTTTGCGACTGGATACAGTTTATTAATATTGGGGGTGGCTGCAGTTTATAATATTGGGTCCCGGTGCAGTTGATGACAATGGGACAGAGTGCAGTTTATGATATTGCGACAAGGTGCATTTTATGATATCGGGGCCGGGTGCAGTTTATGATATTGGGACTGGGTGCAGTTTATTAATATTGGGGCCCGGTGCAGTTTATGATATTTTACATATTGGGACTGGGTGCAGTTTATGATTTTGGCTCTGGGATGCAGTTTATGATATTGGGACTGGGTGCAGTTTACGATATTGGGGCTGGGCGCAGTTTATTATATTGCGACTGGATGCAGTTTATTAAAATTGAGGCTGGCTGCAGTTTATGATATTGGGGCCGGGTGCTGTTGATGATATTGGGACAGAGTGCAGTTTATGATATTGTGACAAGGTGCAGTTTATGATATTGGGGCCGGGTGCAGTTTATGATACTGGGACTGGGTGCAGTTTATTAATATTGCGACTCAGTGCAGTTTAATAATAATGTGGCCGGGTGCAGTTTATGATATTGGGACTGGGTGCAGTTTATTAATATTGGGACTGAATGCAGTTTATGACATTGAGGCCGGGTGCAGGTTATGATATTGAGGCCGGGTGCAATTCATGATATTGGGTCAGGATGCAGTTATGATATTGGGTCTGGCTGCGGTTTGTGATAATGGGAATGAGTGCAGTTTGTGATATTGGGGCTGGGCGCAGTTTATTATATTGCGACTGGATGCAGTTTATTAATATTGAGGCTGGCTGCAGTTTATGATGTTGGGGCCGGTGCAGTTTATGATACTGGGACTGGGTGTAGTTTGTGATATTGCGACTCAGTGCAGTTTAATAATAATGTGGCCAGGTGCAGTTTATGATATTGGGACTGGGTGCAGTTTATTAATATTGGGGTAGGGTGCAGTTTATGATATTGGGACTGGGTGCAGTTTACATATTGGGACTGGGTGCAGTTTACGATATTGGGGCTGGGTGCATTTTTGATATTGGGACTGGGTGCAGTTTATGATATTGGGACTGGGTGCAGTTCATGATATTGGGACCGGGTGCAGTTTATGATATTGGGGGTGGGTGCTGTTTATGATATTGGGATTGGCTGCAGTTTATGATATTGGGGGTGGGTGCTGTTTATGATATTGGGGCCGGGTGCAGTTTATGATATTGAGGCCAGGTGCAGTTTATAATATTGGGACTGGGTGCAGTTTATGATATTGGGACTGGGTGCAGTTTATGATATTGGGACTGTGTGCAATTATTTAACATTGGGGCCGGGTGCAGTTTATGATATTGGCTCTGGGATGCAGTTTATGATATTGGGCCTGGGTGAAGTTTATGATATTGGAACTGGGTGAAAGTTATGAGATTGGGACTGGGTGCAGTTTTTAATATTGGGACTGTGTGCAGTTTATGATATTGGGGCCGGGTGCAATTTATGATATTGAGACCAAGTGAAATTTCGGAGATTGGGACTGGGTGCAGTTTATGATATTGGGACTGGGTGCAGCTTATGATATTGGGGATAGGTGCAGTATATAATATTGGGGCTGGGTGCAGTTTATGATATTGGGACGGGGTGCAGTTTATGATATTGCGTCTGGGTGCAGTTTATTAATATTGGGGCCGGGTGCAGTTTATGATGTAGAGACTGTGTGCAGTTTATTATATTGGGACTGGGTGCTGTTTATGATATCGGGACTAGATGCAGTTTATGTTATCGGGACTAGGTGCAGTTTATTAATATTGGGGCTGGTTGCAGTTTATGATATTGGCTCTGGGATGCAGTTGATGATATTGGGACTGGGTGCAGTTTGTGATATTGTGACTGGGTGCAGTTTATGATATTGGGACTGGGTGCAGTTTGTGATATTGGGGCTGGGTGCAGTTTATGATATTGGGACTGGCTGCAGTTTGTGATATTGGGACTGGGTGCAGTTTATGATATTGGGAGTGGGTACAGTTTATTAATATTCGGGCCGGGTGCAGTTTATGATATTGGGACTGGGTGCAGTTTATGATATTGGGACTGGCTGCAGTTTATTAATATTGGAGCCGGGTGCAGTTTCTGATATTGGGACTGGGTGCAGTTTATGATATTGGGATTGTGTGCAATTTATTAACATTGGGGCCGCGTGCAGTTTATGATATTGGCTCTGGGATGCAGTTTATGATATTGGGCCTGGGTGAATTTTATGATATTGGAACTGGGTGCAGCTTATGAAATTGTGGATAGGTGCAGTTTATAATATTGGGGCTGGGTGCAGTTTATGATATTGGGACTGGATGCAGTTTACGATATTGGGACTGGGTGCAGTTTATGATATTGGGGCCGTGTGCAGTTTCTGATATTGCGGCTTGGTACAATTTATTAATGTGGGGCTGGGTGCGGTTTATGATATTGGGATTGGCTGCAGTTTATTAATATTGGGGCTGCACCCAGTTTTTGATATTGGGGCTGTGTGTAGTTTATGACATTGGGACTGGTGCAGATTATGATAATGAGGCCGGGTGCAGTGCATGATATTGGGTCAGGATGCAGTTATGATATTGGGTCTGGCTGCGGTTTGTGATAATGGGAATGAGTGCAGTTTGTAATATTGGGGCTGGGTGAGGTTTATCATATTGGGACTGGGTGCAGTTCATCATAGAAACATAGAAACATAGAAAATAGGTGCAGGAGTAGGCCATTCGGCCCTTCTAGCCTGCACCGCCATTCAATGAGTTCATGGCTGAACATTCAACTTCAGTACCCCATTCCTGCTTTCTCGCCATACCCCTTGACCCCCCTAGCAGTAAGGACCTCATCTAACTCCTTTTTGAATATATTTAGTGAATTGGCCTCAACAACTTTCTGTGGTAGAGAATTCCACAGGTTCACCACACTCTGGGTGAAGAAGTTCCTCCGCATCTCGGTCCTAAATGGCTTACCCCTTATCCTTAGACTGTGACCCCTGGTTCTGGACTTCCCCAACATTGGGAACATTCTTCCTGCATCTAACCTGTCTAACCCCGTCAGAATTTTATATGTTTCTATGAGGTCCCCTCTCATTCTTCTGAACTCCAGTGAATACAAGCCCAGTTGATCCAGTCTTTCTTGATAGGTCAGTCCCGCCATCCCGGGAATCAGTCTGGTGAACCTTCGCTGCACTCCCTCAATAGCAAGAATGTCCTTCCTCAGGTTAGGAGACCAAAACTGTACACAATACTCCAGGTGTGGCCTCACCAATGCCCTGTACAACTGTAGCAACACCTCCCTGCCCCTGTACTCAAATCCCCTTGCTATGAAGGCCAACATGCCATTTGCTTTCTTAACCGCCTGCTGCACCTGCATGCCAACCTTCAATGACTGATGTACCATGACACCCAGGTCTCTTTGCACCTCCCCTTTTCCTAATCTGTCACCATTCAGATAATAGTCTGTCTCTCTGTTTTTACCACCAAAGTGGATAACCTCACATTTATCCACATTATACTTCATCTGCCATGCATTTGCCCACTCACCTAACCTATCCAAGTCGCTCTGCAGCCTCACAGCATCCTCCTCGCAGCTCACACTGCCACCCAACTTAGTGTCATCCGCAAATTTGGGCCCGGTTCAGTTTGTGATATTGGGGCTGGGTGCAGTTTATTATATTGCGACTGAATGCAGTTTATTAATATTGAGGCTGGCTGCAGTTTATGATATTGGGGCCGGGTGCTGTTGATGATATTGGGACAGGGTGCAGTTTATGATATTGTGACAAGGTGCAGTTTAATAATAATGTGGCCGGGTGCAGTTTATGATATTGGGACTGTGTGCAGTTTATTAATATTGGGGTAGGGTGCAGTTTATGATATTGGGACTGGGTGCATTTTACATATTGGGACTGGGTGCAGTTTATGATATTGGGGCCGGGTGCATTTTTGATATTGGGACTGGGTGCAGTTTACGATATTGGGACTGGGTGCAGTTCATGATATTGGGACCGGGCGCAGTTTATGATATTGGGGGTGGCTGCTGTTTATGATATTGGGATTGGCTGTAGTTTGTGATATTGTGACTGGGTGCAGTTTGTGATATTGCGATTGGTGCAGTTTGTGATATTGGGAGTGGGTGCAGTTTATTAATATTGGGGCCGGGTGCAGTTTATGATATTGGGACTGGGTGCAGTTTATGATGTTGGGACTGGCTGCAGTTTATTAATATTGGAGCCGGGTGCAGTTTATGATATTGGGACTGTGTGCAATTTATTAACATTGGGGCCGTTGCAGTTTATGATATTGGTTCTGGAATGCAGTTTATGATATTGGGCCTGGGTAAAGTTTATGATATTGGAACTGGGTGCAGTTTATGATATTGGGGATAGGTGCAGTTTATAATATTGGGACTGGGTGCAGTTTACGATATTGGGGCCGGGTGCATTTTTGATATTGGGACTGGGTGCAGTTTACGATATTGGGACTGGGTGCAGTTCATGATATTGGGACCGGGCGCAGTTTATGATATTGGGGGTGGCTGCTGTTTATGATATTGGGATTGGCTGCAGTTTGTGATATTGTGACTGGGTGCAGTTTGTGATATTGCGATTGGTGCAGTTTGTGATATTGGGAGTGGGTGCAGTTTATTAATATTGGGGCCGGGTGCAGTTTATGATATTGGGACTGGGTGCAGTTTATGATGTTGGGACTGGCTGCAGTTTATTAATATTGGAGCCGGGTGCAGTTTATGATATTGGGACTGAGTACAGTTTATTAATATTTGGGACGGGTGCAGTTTATGATATTGGGCCTGGGTGCAGTTTCCGATATTGGGGCTGTGTGCAGCTTATTATATTGCGACTGGGTGCAGCTTATTAATATTGGGGCCAGGTGCAATTTATGATATTGGGACTGGGTGCGGTTTATGATATTGGGACTGGGTCCAATTTATGATATTGGGACTGGATGCAGTCTATTAATCTTGAGGCTGGGAGCAATTGATGATATTGGGACTGAGTGCAGTTTATTAATATTTGGGACGGGTACAGTTTATGACATTGGGCCTGGGTGCAGTTTCCGATATTGTGGCTGGGTGCAGCTTATTATATTGCGACTGGGTGCAGCATATTAATATTAGGGCCAGGTGCAATTTATGATATTGGCACTGGGTGAAGTTTATGATATTGGGACTGGGTGCATTTATTAATAATGGGGCTGGGTGCGGTTTATGAAATTGGGAATGGTTGCAGTTTATGATATTGGAGCCGGGTGCAGTTTATGATATTCGGACTGGGTGTAGTATATCAACAGTGGGGCAGGGTGCGGTTTATGATATCGGAATTGGGTGCAGTTTATGATATTGGGGTTGAGCGCAGTTTTTGATATTGGGGCCGGGTGCAGTTTATGATATTGAAATTGGGTGCAGTATATTAATATTGGGGCCAGGTGCAGTTTATGATATTGCGACTGGGTGCAGTTTATGATATTGAGACTGGGTACAGTTTACAATATTGGGGCTGGGCGCAGTTTATTAATATTGGGGCTGGCTGCAGTTTATAATATTGGGTCCCGGTGCAGTTGATGATAATGGGACAGGGTGCAGTTTATGATATTGCGACAAGGTGCAGTTTATGATATCGGGGCCGGGTGCAGTTTATGATATTGGGACTGGGTGCAGTTTATTAATATTGGGGCCTGGTGCAGTTTATGATATTGGGACTGGGCGCATTTTACATATTGGGACTGGGTGCAGTTTATGATATTGGCTCTGGGATGCAGTTTATGATATTGGGATTGGGTGAAGTTTTTTAATTTTGGGGCCGGGTGCAGTTGATGATATTGGGGCCGGGTGCAGTTTGTGATATTGGGACTGGGTGCAGTTTATGATATTGGGGCTGGGCGCAGTTTATTATATTGCGACTGGATGCAGTTTATTAATATTGAGGCTGGCTGCAGTTTATGATATTGGGGCCGGGTGCTGTTGATGATATTGGGACAGGGTGCAGTTTATGATATTGTGACAAGGTGCAGTTTATGATATTGGGGCCGGGTGCAGTTTATGATACTGGGATTGGGTGCAGTTTATTAATATTGTGACTCAGTGCAGTTTAATAATAATGTGGCCGGGTGCAGTTTATGATATTGGGACTGGGTGCAGTTTATTAATATTGGGGCCGGGTGCAGTTTATGATATTGGGACTGGGTGAAGTTTATTAATATTGGGGTAGGGTGCAGTTTATTATATTGCGACTGGGTGCAGTTTACGATATTGGGGCCTGGTGTATTTTTGATATTGGGACTGGTTGCAGTTTACGATATTGGGACTGGGTGCAGTTTATGATATTGGGGCCGTGTGCAGATTATGATTTTGGGACTGGGTGCAGTTTACGATATTGGGACTGGGTGCAGTTTATGATATTGTGGCCGTGTGCAGTTTCTGATATTGCGGCTCGGTGCAATTTATTAATGTGGGGCTGGGTGCGGTTTATGATATTGGGATTGGCTGCAGTTTATTAATATTGGAGCTGCGCGCAGTTTTTGATATTGGGGCCGTGTGCAGTTTATGACATTGGGACTGGTGCAGTTTATTAATATTGCTGCCGGGTGCAGTTTATAATATTGGGACTGAATGCAGTTTATGACATTGAGGCCGGGTGCAGTTTATGACATTGAGGCCGGGTGCAGTTCATGATATTGGGTCAGGATGCAGTTATGATATTGGGTCTGGCTGCGGTTTGTGATAATGGGAATGAGTGCAGTTTGTGATATTGGGGCTGGGCGCAGTTTATTATATTGCGACTGGATGCAGTTTATTAATATTGAGGCTGGCTGCAGTTTATGATATTGGGGCCGGATGCTGTTGATGATATTGGGACAGGGTGCAGTTTATGGTATTGTGACAAGGTGCAGTTTATGATGTTGGGGCCGGTGCAGTTTATGATACTGGGACTGGGTGTAGTTTGTGATATTGCGACTCAGTGCAGTTTAATAATAATGTGGCCGGGTGCAGTTTATGATATTGGGACTGGGTGCAGTTTATTAATATTGGGGTAGGGTGCAGTTTATGATATTGGGACTGGGTGCATTTTACATATTGGGACTGGGTGCAGTTTACGATATTGGGGCCGGGTGCATTTTTGATATTGGGACTGGGTGCAGTTTACGATATTGGGACTGGGTGCAGTTTATGATATTGGGACTGGGTGCAGTTTATGATATTGGAACTGTGTGCAATTTTTTTACATTGGGACCGGGTGCAGTTTATGATACTGGCTCTGGGATGCAGTTTATGATATTGGGTTGGGTGAAGTTTATGATATTGGAACTGGGTGAAATTTATGAGATTGGGACTGGGTGCAGTTTATTAATATTGGGACTGAGAGCAGTTTATGATATTGGGGCCGGGTGCAATTTATGATAGTGAGGCCAAGTGAAATTTCGGAGATTGGGACTGGGTGCAGTTTATGATATTGGGACTGGGTGCAGCTTATGATATTGGGGATAGGTGCAGTATATAATATTGGGGCTGGGTGCAGTTTATGATATTGGGACTGGGTGCAGTTTATGATATTGCGTCTGGGTGCAGTTTATTAATATTGGGGCCGGGTGCAGTTTACGATGTAGGGACTGTGTGCAGTGTATTATATTGGGACTGGGTGCTGTTTATGATATCGGGACTAGGTGCAGTTTATGTTATCGGGACTAGGTGCAGTTTATTAATATTGGGGCTGGTTGCAGTTTATGATATTGGCTCTGGGATGCAGTTGATGATATTGGGACTGGGTGCAGTTTGTGATATTGTGACTGGGTGCTGTTTATGATATTGGGACTGGGTGCAGTTTGTGATATTGGGGCTGGGTGCAATTTATGATATTGGGACTGGCTGCAGTTTGTGATATTGGGACTGGGTGCAGTTTATGATATTGGGAGTGGGTACAGTTTATTAATATTGGGGCCGGGTGCAGTTTATGATATTGGGACTGGGTGCAGTTTATGATGTTGGGACTGGCTGCAGTTTATTAATATTGGAGCCGGGTGCAGTTTCTGATATTGGGACTGGGTGCAGTTTATGATATTGGGATTGGCTGCAGTTTATTAATATTGGGGCTGCGCCCAGTTTTTGATATTGGGGCCGTGTGCAGTTTATGACATTGGGACTGGTGCAGATTATGATAATGAGGCCGGGTGCAGTTCATGATATTGGGTCAGGATGCAGTTATGATATTGGGTCTGGCTGCGGTTTGTGATAATGGGAATGAGTGCAGTTTGTAATATTGGGGCTGGGTGAGGTTTATCATATTGGGACTGGGTGCAGTTTATGATATTGGGCCCGGTGCAGTTTGTGATATTGGGGCTGGGCGCAGTTTATTATATTGCGACTGGATGCAGTTTATTAATATTGAGGCTGGCTGCAGTTTATGATATTGGGGCCGGGTGCTGTTGATGATATTGGGACAGGATGCAGTTTATGATATTGTGACAAGGTGCAGTTTAATAATAATGTGGCCGGGTGCAGTTTATGATATTGGGACTGTGTGCAGTTTATTAATATTGGGGTAGGGTGCAGTTTATGATATTGGGACTGGGTGCATTTTACATATTGGGACTGGGTGCAGTTTACGATATTGGGGCCGGGTGCATTTTTGATATTGGGACTGGGTGCAGTTTATGATATTGGGATTGGCTGCAGTTTGTGATATTGTGACTGGGTGCAGTTTGTGATATTACGACTGGGTGCTGTTTGTGATATTGGGAGTGGGTACAGTTTATTAATATTGGGGCCGGGTGCAGTTTATGATATTGGGGCTGCGAGCAGTTTATGATATTGGGACTGTGTGCAGTTTATGATATTGCGACAGGGTGCAGTTTATGATATTGGGGCCAGGTGCAGCTTATGATATTGGGGCTTGGTGCAGTTTGTGATATTGGGACTGGGTGCTGTTTATGATATTGGGACTAGGTGCTGTTTATGATATT
Source organism: Pristiophorus japonicus (assembly GCF_044704955.1). Taxonomy (NCBI): domain Eukaryota; kingdom Metazoa; phylum Chordata; class Chondrichthyes; family Pristiophoridae; genus Pristiophorus; species Pristiophorus japonicus. The sequence goes on from NC_091980.1 coordinate 143,532,014, forward strand.
GGGACTGAGTGCAGTTTATTAATATTTGGGACGAGTGCAGTTTATGATATTGGGCCTGGGTGCAGTTTCCGATATTGGGGCTGGGTGCAGCTTATTATATTGCGACTGGGTGCAGCTTATTAATATTGGAGCCAGGTGCAATTTATGATATTGGGACTGGGTGCGGTTTATGAATAATGTGGCCGGGTGCAGTTTATGATATTGGGACTGGGTGCAGTTTATTAATATTGGGACTGGGTGCAGTTTATGATATTGGGGCTGGGCGCAGTTTATTATATTGCGACTGGATGCAGTTTATTAATATTGAGACTGGCTGCAGTTTATGATATTGGGGCCGGGTGCTGTTGATGATATTGGGACAGGGTGCAGTTTATGATATTGTGACAAGGTGCAGTTTATGATATTGGGGCCGGGTGCAGTTTATGATACTGGGATTGGGTGCAGTTTATTAATATTGTGACTCAGTGCAGTTTAATAATAATGTGGCCGGGTGCAGTTTATGATATTGGGACTGGGTGCAGTTTATTAATATTGGGGCCGGGTGCAGTTTATGATATTGGGACTGGGTGAAGTTTATTAATATTGGGGTAGGGTGCAGTTTATTATATTGCGACTGGGTACAGTTTACGATATTGGGGCCTGGTGCATTTTTGATATTGGGACTGGGTGCAGTTTACGATATTGGGACTGGGTGCAGTTTATGATATTGGGGCCGTGTGCAGATTATGATTTTGGGACTGGGTGCAGTTTACGATATTGGGACTGGGTGCAGTTTATGATATTGTGGCCGTGTGCAGTTTCTGATATTGCGGCTCGGTGCAATTTATTAATGTGGGGCTGGATGCGGTTTATGATATTGGGATTGGCTGCAGTTTATTAATATTGGAGCTGCGCGCAGTTTTTGATATTGGGGCCGTGTGCAGTTTATGACATTGGGACTGGTGCAGTTTATTAATATTGCTGCCGGGTGCAGTTTATAATATTGGGACTGAATGCAGTTTATGACATTGAGGCCGGGTGCAGTTTATGACATTGAGGCCGGGTGCAGTTCATGATATTGGGTCAGGATGCAGTTATGATATTGGGTCTGGCTGCGGTTTGTGATAATGGGAATGAGTGCAGTTTGTGATATTGGGGCTGGGCGCAGTTTATTATATTGCGACTGGATGCAGTTTATTAATATTGAGGCTGGCTGCAGTTTATGATATTGGGGCCGGATGCTGTTGATGATATTGGGACAGGGTGCAGTTTATGGTATTGTGACAAGGTGCAGTTTATGATGTTGGGGCCGGTGCAGTTTATGATACTGGGACTGGGTGTAGTTTGTGATATTGCGACTCAGTGCAGTTTAATAATAATGTGGCCGGGTGCAGTTTATGATATTGGGACTGGGTGCAGTTTATTAATCTTGGGGTAGGGTGCAGTTTATGATATTGGGACTGGGTGCAGTTTACGATATTGGGACTGGGTGCAGTTTATGATATTGGGACTGGGTGCAGTTTATGATATTGGAACTGTGTGCAATTTTTTAACATTGGGGCCGGGTGCAGTTTATGATACTGGCTCTGGGATGCAGTTTATGATATTGGGCCTGGGTGAAGTTTATGATATTGGAACTGGGTGAAATTTATGAGATTGGGACTGGGTGCAGTTTATTAATATTGGGACTGAGAGCAGTTTATGATATTGGGGATAGGTGCAGTATAAAATATTGGGGCTGGGTGCAGTTTATGATATTGGGACTGGGTGCAGTTTATGATATTGGGGCCGTGTGCAGATTATGATTTTGGGACTGGGTGCAGTTTACGATATTGGGACTGGGTGCAGTTTATGATATTGTGGCCGTGTGCAGTTTCTGATATTGCGGCTCGGTGCAATTTATTAATGTGGGGCTGGATGCGGTTTATGATATTGGGATTGGCTGCAGTTTATTAATATTGGAGCTGCGCGCAGTTTTTGATATTGGGGCCGTGTGCAGTTTATGACATTGGGACTGGTGCAGTTTATTAATATTGCTGCCGGGTGCAGTTTATAATATTGGGACTGAATGCAGTTTATGACATTGAGGCCGGGTGCAGTTTATGACATTGAGGCCGGGTGCAGTTCATGATATTGGGTCAGGATGCAGTTATGATATTGGGTCTGGCTGCGGTTTGTGATAATGGGAATGAGTGCAGTTTGTGATATTGGGGCTGGGCGCAGTTTATTATATTGCGACTGGATGCAGTTTATTAATATTGAGGCTGGCTGCAGTTTATGATATTGGGGCCGGATGCTGTTGATGATATTGGGACAGGGTGCAGTTTATGGTATTGTGACAAGGTGCAGTTTATGATGTTGGGGCCGGTGCAGTTTATGATACTGGGACTGGGTGTAGTTTGTGATATTGCGACTCAGTGCAGTTTAATAATAATGTGGCCGGGTGCAGTTTATGATATTGGGACTGGGTGCAGTTTATTAATATTGGGGTAGGGTGCAGTTTATGATATTGGGACTGTGTGCATTTTACATATTGGGACTGGGTGCAGTTTACGATATTGGGGCCGGGTGCATTTTTGATATTGGGACTGGGTGCAGTTTACGATATTGGGACTGGGTGCAGTTTATGATATTGGGACTGGGTGCAGTTTATGATATTGGAACTGTGTGCAATTTTTTAACATTGGGGCCGGGTGCAGTTTATGATACTGGCTCTGGGATGCAGTTTATGATATTGGGCCTGGGTGAAGTTTATGATATTGGAACTGGGTGAAGTTTATGAGATTGGGACTGGGTGCAGTTTATTAATATTGGGACTGAGAGCAGTTTATAATATTGGGGCCGGGTGCAATTTATGATATTGAGGCCAAGTGAAATTTCGGAGATTGGGACTGGGTGCAGTTTATGATATTGGGACTGGGTGCAGCTTATGATATTGGGCATAGGTGCAGTATATAATATTGGGGCTGGGTGCAGTTTATGATATTGGGACTGGGTGCAGTTTATGATATTGCGTCTGGGTGCAGTTTATTAATATTGGGGCCGGGTGCAGTTTACGATGTAGGGACTGTGTGCAGTGTATTATATTGGGACTGGGTGCTGTTTATGATATCGGGACTAGGTGCAGTTTATGTTATCGGGACTAGGTGCAGTTTATTAATATTGGGGCTGGTTGCAGTTTATGATATTGGCTCTGGGATGCAGTTGATGATATTGGGACTGGGTGCAGTTTGTGATTTTGTGACTGGGTGCAGTTTATGATATTGGGACTGGGTGCAGTTTGTGATATTGGGGCTGGGTGCAGTTTATGATATTGGGACTGGCTGCAGTTTGTGATATTGGGACTGGGTGCAGTTTATGATATTGGGAGTGGGTACAGTTTATTAATATTGGGGCCGGGTGCATGTTATGATATTGGGACTGGGTGCAGTTTATGATGTTGGGACTGGCTGCAGTTTATTAATATTGGAGCCGGGTGCAGTTTCTGATATTGGGACTGGGTGCAGTTTATGATATTGGGATTGGCTGCAGTTTATTAATATTGGGGCTGCGCCCAGTTTTTGATATTGGGGCCGTGTGCAGTTTATGACATTGGGACTGGTGCAGATTATGATAATGAGGCCGGGTGCAGTTCATGATATTGGGTCAGGATGCAGTTATGATATTGGGTCTGGCTGCGGTTTGTGATAATGGGAATGAGTGCAGTTTGTAATATTGGGGCTGGGTGAGGTTTATCATATTGGGACTGGGTGCAGTTTATGATATTGGGCCCGGTGCAGTTTGTGATATTGGGGCTGGGCGCAGTTTATTATATTGCGACTGGATGCAGTTTATTAATATTGAGGCTGGCTGCAGTTTATGATATTGGGGCCGGGTGCTGTTGATGATATTGGGACAGGATGCAGTTTATGATATTGTGACAAGGTGCAGTTTAATAATAATGTGGCCGGGTGCAGTTTATGATATTGGGACTGGGTGCAGTTTATTAATATTGGGGTAGGGTGCAGTTTATGATATTGGGACTGGGTGCATTTTACATATTGGGACTGGGTGCAGTTTACGATATTGGGGCCGGGTGCATTTTTGATATTGGGACTGGGTGCAGTTTACGATATTGGGACTGGGTGCAGTTCATGATATTGGGACCGGATGCAGTTTATGATATTGGGGGTGGCTGCTGTTTATGATATTGGGATTGGCTGCAGTTTGTGATATTGTGACTGGGTGCAGTTTGTGATATTACGACTGGGTGCTGTTTGTGATATTGGGAGTGGGTACAGTTTATTAATATTGGGGCCGGGTGCAGTTTATGATATTGGGGCTGCGAGCAGTTTATGATATTGGGACTGTGTGCAGTTTATGATATTGCGACAGGCTGCAGTTTATGATATTGGGGCCAGGTGCAGCTTATGATATTGGGGCTTGGTGCAGTTTGTGATATTGGGACTGGGTGCTGTTTATGATATTGGGACTGGGTGCTGTTTATGATATTGGGACTGGGTGCTGTTTATGATATTGGGACTGAGTGCAGTTTATTAATATTTGGGACGAGTGCAGTTTATGATATTGGGCCTGGGTGCAGTTTCAGATATTGGGGCTGGGTGCAGCTTATTATATTGCGACTGGGTGCAGCTTATTAATATTGGAGCCAGGTGCAATTTATGATATTGGGACTGGGTGCGGTTTATTAATATTGGGATAGGGTGCAGTTTATGATATTGGGACTGGGTACAGTTTACGATATTGGGGCCTGGTGCATTTTTGATATTGGGACTGGGTGCAGTTTACGATATTTGGACTGGGTGCAGTTTATGATATTGGGGCCGTGTGCAGATTATGATTTTGGGACTGGGTGCAGTTTACGATATTGGGACTGGGTGCAGTTTATGATATTGTGGCCATGTGCAGTTTTTAATATTGCGGCTCGGTGCAATTTATTAATGTGGGGCTGGGTGCGGTGTATGACATTGGGATTGGCTGCAGTTTATTAATATTGGAGCTGCGCGCAGTTTCTGATATTGGGGCCGTGTGCAGTTTATGACATTGGGACTGGTGCAGTTTATTAATATTGCTGCCGGGTGCAGTTTATAATATTGGGACTGAATGCAGTTTATGACATTGAGGCCGGGTGCAGTTTATGACAGTGAGGCCGGGTGCAGTTCATGATATTGGGTCAGGATGCAGTTATGATATTGGGTCTGGCTGCGGTTTGTGATAATGGGAATGAGTGCAGTCTGTGATATTGGGGCTGGGCGCAGTTTATTATATTGCGACTGGATGCAGTTTATTAATATTGAGGCTGGCTGCAGTTTATGATATTGGGGCCGGATGCTGTTGATGATATTGGGACAGGGTGCAGTTTATGATATTGTGACAAGGTGCAGTTTATGATGTTGGGGCCGGTGCAGTTTATGATACTGGGACTGGGTGTAGTTTGTGATATTGCGACTCAGTGCAGTTTAATAATAATGTGGCCGGGTGCAGTTTATGATATTGGGACTGGGTGCAGTTTATTAATATTGGGGTAGGGTGCAGTTTATGATATTGGGACTGGGTGCAGTTTACATATTGGGACTGGGTGCAGTTTACGATATTGGGGCCGGGTGCATTTTTGATATTGGGACTGGGTGCAGTTTACGATATTGGGACTGGGTGCAGTTCATGATATTGGGACCGGGCGCAGTTTATGATATTGGGGGTGGGTGCTGTTTATGATATTGGGATTGGCTGCAGTTTGTGATATTGTGACTGGGTGCAGTTTGTGATATTGCGACTGGGTGCAGTTTGTGATATTGGGGCTGGGTGCAGTTTATGATATTGGGGCCGGGTGCAGTTTATGATATTGAGGCCAGGTGCAGTTTATGATATTGGCTCTGGGATGCAGTTTATGATATTGGGCCTGGGTGAAGTTTATGATATTTTAACTGGGTGAAATTTATGAGATTGGGACTGGGTGCAGTTTATTAATATTGGGACTGAGAGCAGTTTATGATATTGGGGCCGGGTGCAATTTATGATATTGAGGCCAAGTGAAATTTCGGAGATTGGGACTGGGTGCAGTTTATGATATTGGGACTGGGTGCAGCTTATGATATTGGGGATAGGTGCAGTATATAATATTGGGGCTGGGTGCAGTTTATGATATTGGGACTGGGTGCAGTTTCTGATATTGTGTCTGGGTGCAGTTTATTAATATTGGGGCTGGGTGCAGTTTATGATGTAGGGACTGTGTGCAGTGTATTATATTGGGACTGGGTGCTGTTTATGATATCGGGACTAGGTGCAGTTTTTGTTATCGGGACTACGTGCAGTTTATTAATATTGGGGCTGGTTGCAGTTTATGATATTGGCTCTGGGATGCAGTTGAAGATATTGGGACTGGGTGCAGTTTGTGATATTGTGACTGGGTGCAGTTTATGATATTGGGACTGGGTGCAGTTTGTGATATTGGGGCTGGGTGCAGTTTATGATATTGGGACTGGCTGCAGTTTGTGATATTGGGACTGGGTGCAGTTTATGATATTGGGACTGGCTGCAGTTTATTAATATTGGAGCCGGGTGCAGTTTCTGATATTGGGGCTCGGTGCAGTTTATGATATTGGGACTGTGTGCAATTTATTAACATTGGGGCCGGGTGCAGTTTATGATATTGGCTGTGAGATGCAGTTTATGATATTGGGCCTGGGTGAAGTTTCTGATATTGGAACTGGGTGCAACTTATGAAATTGGGGATAGGTGCAGTTTATAATATTGGGGCTGGGTGCAGTTTATGATCTTGGGACTGGGTGCAGTTTATGATATTGGGGCCGTGTGCAGTTTGTGATATTAGGACTGGGTGCAGTTTACGATATTGGGACTGGGTGCAGTTTATGATATTGGGGCCGTGTGCAGTTTCTGATATTGCGGCTCGGTGCAATTTATTAATGTGGGGCTGGGTGCGGTTTATGATATTGAGATTGGCTGCAGTTTATTAATATTGGGGCTGCGCCCAGTTTTTGATATTGGGGCCGTGTGCAGTTTATGGCATTGGGACTGGTGCAGATTATGATAATGAGGCCGGGTGCAGTTCATGATATTGGGTCAGGATGCAGTTATGATATTGGGTCTGGCTGCGGTTTGTGATAATGGGAATGAGTGCAGTTTGTAATATTGGGGCTGGGTGAGGTTTATCATATTGGGACTGGGTGCAGTTTATGATATTGGGCCCGGTGCAGTTTGTGATATTGGGGCTGGGCGCAGTTTATTATATTGCGACTGGATGCAGTTCATTAATATTGAGGCTGGCTGCAGTTTATGATATTGGGGCCGGGTGCTGTTGATGATATTGGGACAGGGTGCAGTTTAATAATAATGTGGCCGGGTGCAGTTTATGATATTGGGACTGGGTGCAGTTTATTAATATTGGGGTAGGGTGCAGTTTATGATATTGGGACTGGGTGCAGTTTATTAATATTGGGGTAGGGTGCAGTTTATGATATTGGGACTGGGTGCATTTTACATATTGGGACTGGGTGCAGTTTACGATATTGTGGCCGGGTGCATTTTTGATATTGGGACTGGGTGCAGTTTACGATATTGGGACTGGGTGCAGTTCATGATATCGGAACCGGGCGCAGTTTATGATATTGGGGGTGGCTGCTGTTTATGATGTTGGGATTGGCTGCAGTTTGTAATATTGTGACTGGGTGCAGTTTGTGATATTACGACTGGGTGCAGTTTGTGATATTGGGAGTGGGTACAGTTTATTAATATTGTGGCCGGGTGCAGTTTATGATATTGGGACTGGGTGCAGTTTATGATGTTGGGACTGGCTGCAGTTTATTAATATTGGAGCCGGGTGCAGTTTATGATATTGGGACTGTGTGCAATTTATTAACATTGGGGCCGGGTGCAGTTTATGATATTGGCTCTGGGATGCAGTTTATGATATTGGGCCTGGGTGAAGTTTATGATATTGGAACTGGGTGCAGTTTATGATATTGGGGATAGGTGCAGTTTATAATATTGGGACTGGGTGCAGTTTATGATATTGGGACTGGGTGCAGTTTATGATATTGGGGCCGTGTGCAGTTTATGATATTGCGACTGGGTGCAGTTTATGATATTGGGGCCGTGTGCAGTTTACGATATTGGGACTGGGTGCAGTTTATGATATTGGGGCCGTGTGCAGTTTCTGATATTGCGGCTCGGTGCAATTTATTATTGTGGGGCTGGGTGCGGTTTATGATATTGGGATTGGCTGCAGTTTATTAATATTGGAGCTGCGCGCAGTTTTTGATATTGGGGCCGTGTGCAGTTTATGACATTGGGATTGGTGCAGATTATGATAATGAGGCCGCGTGCAGTTCATGATATTAGGTAAGGATGCAGTTATGATATTGGGTCTGGCTGCGGTTTGTGATAATGGGAATGAGTGCAGTTTGTAATATTGGGGCTGGGTGAGGTTTATCATATTGGGACTGGGTGCAGTTTATCATATTGGGCACGGTGCAGTTTGTGATATTGGGGCTGGGCGCAGTTTATTATATTGCGACTGGATGCAGTTTATTAATATTGAGGCTGGCTGCAGTTTATGATATTGGGGCCGGGTGCTGTTGGTGATATTGGGACAGGGTGCAGTTTATGATATTGTGACAAGGTGCAGTTTAATAATAATGTGGCCGGGTGCAGTTTATGATATTGGGACTGTGTGCAGTTTATTAATATTGGGGTAGGGTGCAGTTTATGATATTGGGACTGGGTGCATTTTACATATTGGGACTGGGTGCAGTTTACGATATTGTGGCCGGGTGCATTTTTGATATTGGGACTGGGTGCAGTTTACGATATTGGGACTGGGTGCAGTTCATGATATTGGGACCGGGCGCAGTTTATGATATTGGGGGTGGCTGCTGTTTGTGACATTGGGATTGGCTGCAGTTTGTGATATTGTGACTGGGTGCAGTTTGTGATATTGTGACTGGGTGCAGTTTGTGATATTGGGAGTGGGTGCAGTTTGTGATATTGGGGCTGGGTGCAGTTTATGATATTGGGTCTGGCTGCAGTTTGTGATATTAGGACCGGGCGCAGTTTATGATATTGGGGGTGGCTGCTGTTTGTGATATTGTGACTGGCTGCAGTTTGTGATATTGGGACTGGGTGCAGTTTATGATTTTGGGACTGGGTACAGTTTATGACATTGCGTCTGGGTGCAGTTTATTAATATTGGGGCCGGGTGCAGTTTATGATATCGGGACTAGATGCAGTTTATGTTAGCGGGACTAGGTGCAGTTTATTAATATTGGGGCTGGTTGCAGTTTATGATATTGGCTCTGGGATGCAGTTGATGATATTGGGACTGGGTGAAGTTTGTGATATTGTGATTGGGTGCAGTTTGTGATATTGGGACTGGGTGCAGTTTATGATATTGGGGCTGGGTGCAGTTTATGATATTAGGACCGGGCGCAGTTCATGATTTTGGGGGTGGGTGCTGTTTATGATATTGGGGCCGGGTGCAGTTTCTGATATTGAGGCCAAGTGCAGTTTATAATATTGGGACTGGATGCAGTTTATGATATTGGGAGTGGGTACAGTTTATTAATATTGGGGCCGGGTGCAATTTATGATATTGGGACTGGGTGCAGTTTATGATGTTGGGACTGGCTGCAGTTTATTAATATTGGAGCCGTGTGCAGTTTCTGATAATGGGGCCGGGTGCAGTTTATGATATTGGCTCTGGGATGCAGTTTATGATATTGGGCCTGGGTGAAGTTTATGATATTGGAACTGGGTGAAATTTATGAGATTGGGACTGGGTGCAGTTTATTAATATTGGCACTGAGTGCAGTTTATGATATTGGGGCCGGGTGCAATTTATGATATTACGGCCAAGTGAAGTTTCGGAGATTGGGACTGGGTGCAGTTTATGATATTGGTACTGGGTGCAGCTTATGATATTGGGGATAGGTGCAATTTATAATATTGGGGCTGGGTGCAGTTTATGATATTGGGACTGGGTGCAGTTTATGATATTGCGTCTGGGTGCAGTTTATTAATATTGGGGCCGGGTGCAGTTTATGATGTAGGGACTGTGTGCAGTGTATTATATTGGGACTGGGTGCTGTTTATGATATCGGAACTAGGTGCAGTTTATGTTATCGGGACTAAGTGCAGTTTATTAATATGGGGCCGGTTGCAGTTTATGATATTGGAACCCGATGCACTTTGTGATATTGGAGCCGGGTGCAGTTTATAATATTGGGGCTAGGTGCTGTTTATTAATATTGAGACCGGGTGCAGTTTATGATATTGGGACTGTGTGCAATTTTTTAACATTGGGGCCGGTTGCAGTTTATGATATTGGCTCTGGGATGCAGTTTATGATATTGGGACTGGGTGAAGTTTATGATATTGGGACTGGGTGAAGTTTATGAGATTGGGACTGGGTGCAGTTTATTAATATTGGGACTGAGTGCAGTTTATGATATTGGGGCCGGGTGCAGTTTATGATATTGAGGCCAAGTGAAGTTTCGGAGATTAGGACTGGGTGCAGTTTATGATATTGGGACTGGGTACAGCTTATGATATTGGGGCTAAGTGCAGTTTATGATATTGGGGCTGGGTGCAGTTTATGATACTGGGACTGGGTGCAGTTTATGATATTGGGGCTAGGTGCAGTTTATGATGTAGGGACTGTGTGCAGTGTATTATATTGTGACTGGGTGCAGTTTATGATATCGGGACTAGGTGCAGTTTATGATATTGGGACTGAGTGCAGTTTATTAATATGGGGCCGGTTGCAGTTTATGATATTGGAGCCCGATGCACTTTGTGATATTGGAGCCGGGTGCAGTTTATGATATTGGGACTAGGTGCTGTTTATTAATATTGAGACCGGGTGCAGTTTATGATATTGGGACTGGGTGAAGTTTATTATATTGGGGCTGGGTCAGTTTATGATATTGGGACTGGGTGCAGGTTATAATATTGGGGCTGGGCGCAGTTTCTTATATTGCGACTGGATGCAGTTTATTAATATTGAGGTTGGCTGCAGTTTATGATATTGGGGCCGGGTGCTGTTGATGATATTGGGACAGGGTGCAGTTTATGATATTGTGACAAGTTGCAGTTTATGATATCGGGGCCGGGTGCAGTTTATGATACTGGGACTGGGTGCAGTTTATGATATTGCGATTCAGTGCAGTTTAATAATAATGTGGCCGGGTGCAGTTTATGATATTGGGACTGGGTGCAGTTTATTAATATTGGGGTAGGGTGCAGTTTATGATATTGGGACTGGGTGCAGTTTATTAATATTGGGGTAGGGTGCAGTTTATGATATTGTGACTGGGTGCATTTTACATATTGGGACTGGGTGCAGTTTACGATATTGGGGCTGGGTGCATTTTTGATATTGGGACTGGGTGCAGTTTACGATATTGGGACTGGGTGCAGTTTATGATATTGCGGATAGGTGCAATTTATTAATTTGTGTCCGGGTGCGATTTATGATATTGGGATTAGCTGCAATTTATTAATATTGGGACTGCGCGCAGTTTTTGATATTGGGGCCGTGTGCAGTTTATGACATTGGGACTGGTGCAGTTTATTAATATTGTTGCCGGGTGCCGTTTATAATATTGGGACTGAATGCAGTTTATGACATTGAGGCCGGGTGCAGATTATGATATTGGGGCCGGGTGCAGTTCATGATATTGGGTCAGGATACAATTATGATATTGGGTTTGGCTGCGGTTTGTGATATTGGGACTGAGTGCAGTTTGTAATATTGGGGGCTGGGTGCGGTTTATCATATTGGGACTGAGTGCAGTTTATGATATTGGGCCTGGCGCAGTTTGTGATATTGGTGCTGGGTGCAGTTTATGATATTGTGGCTGGTTGCAGTTTATGATATTAGGACTGGGTGCAGTTTGTGATATTGGGACTGGGTGCAGTTATGATGTAAGGACTGGGTGCAGTTTATGATATTGGGACCTTGCGCAGTTTATGATATTGGGACCGGGTGCAGTTTATGATATTGGTTTGGGTGCAGTTTATGGTTTTGGGACTGGGTGCAGTATATGATATTGGGACTGGGTGCAGTTTATGATATTGGGACTGGGTGCAGTTTATGATATTGGGACTGGGTGCAGTTTATGATATTGGGACTGGGTGCAGTTTAAGATATTGGGACTGCGTGCAGTTTATGATTTTGGCACTGGATGCAGTTATGATATTGGGACTGGCTGCAGTTTGTGATATTAGGACCGGGCGCAGTTTATGATATTGGGGGTGGGTGCTGTTTATTAATATTCGGGCTGGGTGCAGTTTATGATATTGTGACTGGGTGTTGTTCATTAATATTGGGGCTGGGTGCAGTTTATGATATTGGGACTGGGCGCAGTTTATGATATTGGGCCTGGGTGCAGTTTTTGAAAATGGTACTGGGTGCAGTTTATGAATATTGGGGCCGGGTGCAATTTATGATATTGGGGCTGGGTGCAGTTTATGAAATTTGGACTGGGCGCAGTTTATGATATTGGGACTGGGTGCAGTTTATGAATATTGGGGCCGGGTGCAATTTATGATATTGGGGCCGGGTGCTGTTTATATTGGGACTGAGTGTTGCTAAATTATTTTGTGACTGGGTACTGCTGTGCTTTTTCATATTTTCACCGTGTCTGGAACACTCAGTGACTAATTGCATCATTTTAACAACTTCAAGACTGATTCTTAAATCCAGCTCTTTAAATTAGTTCCGTGGAAACTGGATTTAATTGTTCCATTTGAATATGTTTCAGATGAGTGTGAATTGATGACATTTATTGATTTGAATTAAGAAATAGGACGGCAGAATATCAGTGGAATAAATCATGCACCAGCCCTTCAAAAATTATATCAATTAGAATCCAGAAATGCATTTGCTGCTCTCGAGCTGGTTGGCACAGTGCACCCACATCCTTTAAATCCCGATCAGCTGAAATTAAAACAGTATTTTATTTCTGATGGAGGGCTGCTCAAAGATTATTTGCAAATTAATAAGATGAACTACAAGGCATTTCCAGTGTCTGTAATTACTGGATCTGATCTGGACCAAGCGAAAAGCGGAGCTGCTGTTTCCTGTATCCTCCACATTTTTCAATGGTACTAAATGCCAATCCAACTTTGAAACACAAGTTTAATAGAATAAAATTGAAGATAAGGTCATTTGTTTGAAGTCCTAATATAGAGCCTTGTAAAGGTTGTTAAAAGCATCAGAAAGATTTTATGTTAAAAGTGGTTTGATAATTATAGCTCCATTTGTTATCTCCCAAGTCCAGAGCCAGATTTTAATGACTATTATAATTCAAAATTTCCGAAATCCCTTAAGACCCCAGGGTACAGATGATTAACACAGGGACATTCAAATGTGTTTTAAAATAAGCTAATATTGGCCATTATTTGCTGGAACATGTCTGCATTTCAGGGCTATTAGTAACAGAAGTTGGTGCTAAATGTTGGAATCTTTTCCCCATTGATGTAACTCTATGTAATTGCCTTTATGGCCTCCAGTTAAAATGGCAATATCCGATGTAAAAGGCATTAAAAGAAAACCTGCTTTTTAAACATTATGATTAGACAGAGGTTAAATTAAATTGCAGTCTGAAACTTAATTTACATGTGCCACCCTGTCTAGTGATTTAAAAAGGCTAAGGCCAGCGAACAAAACAAACTGTGACAGACCAGACTGTGACAGACCAGACTGTGACAGGGACCAGATTGTGACAGACCAGGCTGTGACAGATCAGACTTTAACAGACTAGACTGTGACAGGTACCAGACTGTGACAGGTACCAGACTATTAATAAACTGCACCCAGTCCCAATATCATAAACTGCAGCCAGTCCCAATATCATAAATTGCATCCGGCCTCAATATTAATAAACTGCACCCAGTCCCAATATCATAAACTGAACCCAGTTCCAATATCATAAACTGCACCCGGCACCAATATTAATAAACTGCACCCAGTCCCATTATCATAAACTGCACCCGGCCCCAATATTAATAAACTGCACCCAGTCCCAATATCATAGACTACACCTGGCCCCAATATTAATAAACTGCACCCAGTCCCATTACCATAAACTGCACACAGTCCCAATATCATAAACTGCTCCCGGCTCCAATATTAATAAACCGCACCCAGTCCCAATATCATAAACTGCACCCAGTCCCAATATCATAAACTGCACCCGGCCCCAATACAATTAACTGCACCTGACCTCAATACCATTAACTGCAACCGGCCCCAATATATAGACTGCACCCAGCCCCAATATCATAAACTGCTCCCAGTCGCATTATCATAAACTGCACCCAGACCCAATCGCACAAACTGCACCCAGTCCCAATATCATAAATTGCACCCAGCCCCAATATGATAAAATGCACCCAGTCCCAATATGATAAAATGCACTCAGTCTCAATATCATAAACTGCACCTGGCCCCAATATTAATAAACTGCAGCACATCGCAATTTCATAAACTGCACCCAGCCCGAATATCATAAACTGCACTGGGCCCCAATATTAATAAACTGCACCCAGTCCCAATATCATAAACTGCACCAAGTCCCAACAAGAATAAACTGCACCCAATCCCAATATCATAAACTGCACTCAGGCCCAATGTCATAAACTGCACCCTGTCACAATATCATAAACTGCACCAGACACCAATATTAATAAACTGCACTCAGTCCCAATATCATGAACTGCACTCGGCCCCAATACTAATAAAGCACTCCCAGTCATAATATCATAAACTGCGCCCAGTCCCAAATTCATAAACTGCACCCAGTCCCAATAACATAAACTGCACCCAGTCCCAATAACATAAACTGCACCCGTCCCCAATGTCAAAAACTGCAACCAGTCCCAATATTAATAAAGCACTCCCAGTCATAATATCATAAACTGAATCCAGTCCCAATGTCATAAACTGCTCCCAGTCCCAATATCATAAAATGCACCCAGCCCCAATATTATTAAACTGTACCCAGTCCCCTTGTCATAAACTGCAAC
The DNA here is from genome assembly GCF_044704955.1 of Pristiophorus japonicus. NCBI lineage: Eukaryota > Metazoa > Chordata > Chondrichthyes > Pristiophoridae > Pristiophorus > Pristiophorus japonicus. The sequence continues at coordinate 143,547,038 of NC_091980.1, forward strand.
CGGCCCCAATATTAATAAACTGCGCACAGTCCCAATATCATAGACTGCACCCGGCCCTGATATTAATAAACAACCTCCAATTCCAATATCATAAACTGTACCCGGTCCCAATATCATAAACTGCACCCAGTCGCAATATTAATAAACAGCACCCAATCCTAATATCATGACCTGCACTGAGTCCCAATATCATAAACTGCAGCCAGTCCCAATATCATAAACTGCACCAGGCCCCAATATCATAAACTGCAGCCAGTCCCAAAATAAAAAACTGCACCAGGCCCCAATATCATCAACTGCACCTGGCCCCAATATCATAAACTGCATCCGGCCCCAATATTAATAAACTGCAACCAGTCCCAATATCATAAACTGCACCCAGTCGCAATATCATAAACTTCACCTGGCCACAATATTAATAAACTGCACCCGGGACCAATATAATAAACTGCACACAGTCCCACTATCATAAACCGCACACGGCCCTAATATTAATAAACTTCACCCAGTACCAATATCATAAATTTCACCCAGTCGCAATATCATAAATTGCACCCAGTCCCAATATTAATAAACTGCACCCAGACCCGATATCGTAAACTGCATCCAAACCAATATCATAAACCGCACCCGGCCCCAATATTAATAAACTGCATCCAGTCCCAATATCATAAACTGCACCCGGACCCAATATTAATAAACTGCACCCAGTCCCAATTTAATAAACTGCACCCAATCCCATTATCATAAACTTCACCTGGCCCCAATATTAATAAACTGCATCCGGTACCAATATAATAAACTGCATACAGTCCCACTATCATAAACCGCACACGGCCCCAATATTAATAAACTTCACCCAGTCCCAATATCATAAATTGCACCCAGTCCCAATATCATAAACTGCACTCGGTCCCAATATTAATAAACTGCACCCAGACCCGATATTGTAAACTGCATCCAAACCAATATCATAAACCGCACCCGGCCCCAATATTAATAAACTGCATCCAGTCCCAATATCATAAACTGCACCCGGGCCCAATATTAATAAACTGCACCCAGACCCGATATCGTAAACTGCATCCAAACCAATATCATAAACCACACCCGGCCCCAATATTAATAAACTGCATCCAGTCCCAATATAATAAACTGCACCCGGGCCCAATTTAATAAACTGCACCCAGTCCCATTATCATAAACCGCACACGGCCCCAATATTAATAAACTTCACCCAGTCCCAATATCATAAATTGCACCCAGTCACAATATCATAAACTGCACCCGGCCCCAATATTAATAAACTACACCCAGTCCCAATATCATAAATTGCACCCGGTCCCAATATTAATAAACTGCACCTAGTCCCGATATCATAAACTGCACCCAGTCCCAACATGATAAACTGCACCCGGCCCCAATATTAATAAACTGCATCCAGTCCCAATATAATAAACAGCACCCAGTCCAATTATCATAAATTGCACCCAGTCCCAATAACATAAACTGCACCCGGCCCCAATATCAGAAACAGCATCTGGCCCCAATATCATAAACTGTACACAGGAGCAATATCATAAACTGCACCCAGTCCCAATATCATAAATTGCACCCGGCCCCAATATTAATAAACTGCACCCAGTCCCAATATCATCAACTGTGCCCAGTGCTAATATCATAGACTGCACCCAGTCCCAATATCATAAACTGCACTCAGTCCCAATGTTAAGAAACTGCACCCAGTCTCAATATCATAAACTGCATCCAGTCCCAATATCATAAAGTGTACTCAGTCCCAATATCATAAACTGCACCCAGCCCCAATATCATATGCTGCACCCAGTCGCAAAAACACAAACTGCACCCGGCCCCAATATCATAAAATGCACCCAGTCCCAGCATCATAAACTGCACTCAGTCCCAATATTTATAAACTGCACCCAGTCCCAATATCATAAACTACACCCGGTCCCAATATTAATAAACTGCACCCAGTCCCAATATCATAAGCTCCATCCAGTCTCAATATAATACACCCTGTCCCAATATCATAAACTGCTCTTGGCCCCAATATTAATAAACTGCACGGAGTCCCACGATCATGAACTGCACCCAGCCCCAATATTAATAAACTGCACCAATACCCAATATCATAAACAACACCAGCCCCAATATTAATAAACTGCACCCAGTCCTAATATCATAGACTGCACCCAGCCGCAATATTAATAAACTGCACCGGGCCGCAATATTAATAAACTGCACCCAGTGTCAATATCATAAACTGCACACAGTCACAATATCATAAACTGCAGCAGTCCCAATATCATAAACTGCACACGGCCCCAATATCATGAACTGCACCCAGATCCAATATCATGAACTGCACCCAGTCGCAATATCATAAACGGCACCCGGCCCCAATAACATGAACTTCACCTGGCCCCAATATCGTAAACTGCATCCAGTCCAAATATCGTAAAATGCACACAGTCCCATTATCATAAACTGCACCCGGCCCCACGATGATAAACTGCACCCGGCCCCACAATCATAAACTGCACCCAGTCCCAACATCAATAACTGCAACCAGTCCTAATATCATAAACTGCACCCAGCCTCAATATTAATAAACTGCACCCAGTCCCAATATCATAAACTGCACCCGGCCGCAATATTAATAAACTGCACCCAGTGTCAATATCATAAACTGCACACAGTCACAATATCATAAACTGCAGCAGTCCCAATATCATAAACTGCACACGGCCCCAATATCATGAACTGCACCCAGATCCAATATCATGAACTGCACCCAGTCGCAATATCATAAACTGCACCCGGCCCCAATAACATGAACTTCACCTGGCCCCAATATCGTAAACTGCATCCAGTCCAAATATCGTAAAATGCACACAGTCCCATTATCATAAACTGCACCCGGCCTCACGATGATAAACTGCACCCGGCCCCATAATCATAAACTGCACCCAGTCCCAACATCAATAACTGCAACCAGTCCCAATATCATAAACTGCACCCGACCCCAATATTAATAAACTGCACGCAGTCACAATATCAAAAACTGCATCCGGTCCCAATAACATAAACTGCATCCGGCCCCAATATCATAAACTGCACCCAGTCCCAATATCATAAACTGCACCGGGTCCCAATATCATAAAATGCACCCGACACCAACATCATAAACTGAACCTGGCCCCAATATCAAAAACTACGTCCAGCCCCAATATCATAAACTGCACCCGACACCAACATCATAAACTGAACCCGGCTCCAATATCATAAACTGACCCAGTCCCAATATCATAAACTGTACCCGGCCCCTATACTAATAAACTGCACCCCGTCCCAATATCATTAACTGCACCCAGTCCCAATATCATAAACTTCACCTGGCCCCAAAATGAATAAACTGCACCCAGTCCCAATATCGTAAAATGCACCCAGTCCCAATATCATGAACTGCACCCGGCCCTAATATTAATGAACTCCACCTAGTCCCAATATCATGAACTGCACCCAGTTCCAATATCACGAACTGAACCTGGCCCCAATATTAATAAACTGCACGGAGTCCCAATATCATAAACTGCTTCCAATCCCAATACCATAAACTTAACCCGATCCCAATGTCAAAAACTGCACCCAGTATCAATATCATAAACTGCACCCAGTCCCAATATCATAAACTGCACCCAGCCCCAAAATTATAAACTGCACTCAGTCCCAATATCATAAACTGTACCCAGACCCATTATCATAAACTGCACAGGCCCCAATATCATAAACTGCAACCAGTCTCAAAATCATAAGCTGCACCCAGTCCAAATAGCATAAACTGTACACTGTCCCAATAGCATAAACTGAACTCGGCCCTAAGATCATAAAAGGCACCCAGATCCAATATCATGAACTGCATTCAGTCCCAATATCATAAACTGCACCCGGCCCCACTAAGATAAACTGCACCCGGCCCCTTAATCATAAACTGCACCCAGTCCCGACATCAATAACTGCAGCCAATCCCAATATCATAAGCTGCACCCGGCCCCAAAATTAATAAACTGCACGCAGTCACAATATCAAAAACTGCATCCGGTCCCAATGACATAAACTGCACCCGGTCCCAATATCATAAACTGCACCTAGCCTCAAAATTAATAAACTGCACCAATACCCAATATCATAAAGAACACCAGCCCCAATATTAATAAACTGCACCCAGTTCCAATATCATAAACTGCACCCAGCCGCAATATAAAAAAACTGCACCCTGTGTCAATATCATAAACTGCACACAGTCACAATATCATAAACTGCACCAAGTCCCAATATCATAAACTGCACCGGGTACCAATATCATAAAATGCAGCCGACACCAACATCAAAAATTAAATCTGGCCCCAATATCAAAAACGACGTCCAGCCCCAATATCATAAACTGCACCCGACACCAACATCATAAACTGAACCCGGCCCCAATATAATAAACTTCACCCAGTCCCAATATCATAAACCGCACCCGGCCCCAGATTAATAAACTGCACCCAGCCCCAATATCATAAACTGCACACGGCCCCAATATCATGAACTGCACCCAGTCGCAATATCATAAACTGACCCAGTCCCAATATCATAAACTGCCCCCGGCCCCGATACTAATAAACTGCACCCCGTCCCAATATCATAAACTTCACCTGGCCCCAATATTAACAAACTGCATCCAGTCCCAATATCGTAAACTGCACCCAGTCCCAATATCATAAACTGCACCCGACCCCAATATCGTAAACTGCATCCAGTCTAAATATCGTAAAATGCACCCAGCCCCAATATCAACTGCACCCGGCCCTAATATGAATAAACTGGACCAAGTCCAAATATCATAAACTGCACCCAGTCGCAAAATCATAAACTGCACCCGGCCATATTATTAATAAAATGCGCCCAGTCCCAATAACATAAACAGACCCAGTCCCAATATCATAAACCGCACCTGGCCCCAATATTAATAAACTGCACCCAGTCCAAATATCATAAACTACACCCAGTCACAAAATCATAAACTGCACCCGGCCACATTATTAATAAACTGCACACAGTCCCAATATCATAAACTGCACCCAGTCGCAATATCATAAACTGCACCTGGCCCCAATATTGATAAACTGCATCCAGTCCCAATATCATAAACCGCACACGGCCCCAATATTAATAAACTTCACCCAGTCCCAATATCATGAACTGCACCTGGCCCCAATATTAATAAACTGCACCAATACCCAATATCATAAACAACACCAGTCCCAATATTAATAAACTGCACCCAGTCCTAATATCATAAACTGCACCCAGCCGCAATATTAATAAACTGCACCCAATCCCAATATCATAAACTGCACACAGTCGCAATATTAATAAACTGCACCCGGCCGCAATATTAATAAACTGCACCCAGTGTCAATATCATAAACTGCACACAGTCACAATATCATAAACTGCAGCAGTCCCAATATCATAAACTGCACACGGCCCCAATATCATGAACTGCACCCAGTCGCAATATCATAAACTGCACCCGGCCCCAATAACATGAACTTCACCTGGCCCCAATATCGTAAACTGCATCCAGTCCAAATATCATAAAATGCACACAGTCCCATTATCATAAACTGCACCCGGCCTCACGATGATAAACTGCACCCGGCCCCATAATCATAAACTGCACCCAGTCCCAACATCAATAACTGCAACCAGTCCCAATATCATAAACTGCACCCGACCCCAATATTAATAAACTACACGCAGTCACAATATCAAAAACTGCATCCGGTCCCAATAACATAAACTGCACCCGGCCCCAATATCATAAACTGCACCCAGTCCCAATATCATAAACTGCACCGGGTCCCAATATCATAAAATGCACCCGACACCAACATCATAAACTGAACCTGGCCCCAATATCAAAAACGACGTCCAGCCCCAATATCATAAACTGCACCCGACACCAACATCATAAACTGAACCCGGCTCCAATATCATAAACTGACCCAGTCCCAATATCATAAACTGTACCCGGCCCCTATACTAATAAACTGCACCCCGTCCCAATATCATTAACTGCACCCAGTCCCAATATCATAAACTTCACCTGGCCCCAAAATGAATAAACTGCACCCAGTCCCAATATCGTAAAATGCACCCAGTCCCAATATCATGAACTGCACCCGGCCCTAATATTAATGAACTCCACCTAGTCCCAATATCATGAACTGCACCCAGTTCCAATATCACGAACTGAACCTGGCCCCAATATTAATAAACTGCACGGAGTCCCAATATCATAAACTGCTTCCAATCCCAATACCATAAACTTAACCCGATCCCAATGTCAAAAACTGCACCCAGTATCAATATCATAAACTGCACCCAGTCCCAATATCATAAACTGCACCCAGTCGCAAAATCATAAACTGCACCCGGCCATATTATTAATAAAATGCGCCCAGTCCCAATAACATAAACAGACCCAGTCCCAATATCATAAACCGCACCTGGCCCCAATATTAATAAACTGCACCCAGTCCAAATATCATAAACTACACCCAGTCACAAAATCATAAACTGCACCCGGCCACATTATTAATAAACTGCACACAGTCCCAATATCATAAACTGCACCCAGTCGCAATATCATAAACTGCACCTGGCCCCAATATTGATAAACTGCATCCAGTCCCAATATCATAAACCGCACACGGCCCCAATATTAATAAACTTCACCCAGTCCCAATATCATGAACTGCACCTGGCCCCAATATTAATAAACTGCACCAATACCCAATATCATAAACAACACCAGTCCCAATATTAATAAACTGCACCCAGTCCTAATATCATAAACTGCACCCAGCCGCAAAATCATAAACTGCACCCGGCCATATTATTAATAAAATGCGCCCAGTCCCAATAACATAAACAGACCCAGTCCCAATATCATAAACCGCACCTGGCCCCAATATTAATAAACTGCACCCAGTCCAAATATCATAAACTACACCCAGTCACAAAATCATAAACTGCACCCGGCCACATTATTAATAAACTGCACACAGTCCCAATATCATAAACTGCACCCAGTCGCAATATCATAAACTGCACCTGGCCCCAATATTGATAAACTGCATCCAGTCCCAATATCATAAACCGCACACGGCCCCAATATTAATAAACTTCACCCAGTCCCAATATCATGAACTGCACCTGGCCCCAATATTAATAAACTGCACCAATACCCAATATCATAAACAACACCAGTCCCAATATTAATAAACTGCACCCAGTCCTAATATCATAAACTGCACCCAGCCGCAATATTAATAAACTGCACCCAATCCCAATATCATAAACTGCACACAGTCGCAATATTAATAAACTGCACCCGGCCGCAATATTAATAAACTGCACCCAGTGTCAATATCATAAACTGCACACAGTCACAATATCATAAACTGCAGCAGTCCCAATATCATAAACTGCACACGGCCCCAATATCATGAACTGCACCCAGTCGCAATATCATAAACTGCACCCGGCCCCAATAACATGAACTTCACCTGGCCCCAATATCGTAAACTGCATCCAGTCCAAATATCATAAAATGCACACAGTCCCATTATCATAAACTGCACCCGGCCTCACGATGATAAACTGCACCCGGCCCCATAATCATAAACTGCACCCAGTCCCAACATCAATAACTGCAACCAGTCCCAATATCATAAACTGCACCCGACCCCAATATTAATAAACTACACGCAGTCACAATATCAAAAACTGCATCCGGTCCCAATAACATAAACTGCACCCGGCCCCAATATCATAAACTGCACCCAGTCCCAATATCATAAACTGCACCGGGTCCCAATATCATAAAATGCACCCGACACCAACATCATAAACTGAACCTGGCCCCAATATCAAAAACGACGTCCAGCCCCAATATCATAAACTGCACCCGACACCAACATCATAAACTGAACCCGGCTCCAATATCATAAACTGACCCAGTCCCAATATCATAAACTGTACCCGGCCCCTATACTAATAAACTGCACCCCGTCCCAATATCATTAACTGCACCCAGTCCCAATATCATAAACTTCACCTGGCCCCAAAATGAATAAACTGCACCCAGTCCCAATATCGTAAAATGCACCCAGTCCCAATATCATGAACTGCACCCGGCCCTAATATTAATGAACTCCACCTAGTCCCAATATCATGAACTGCACCCAGTTCCAATATCACGAACTGAACCTGGCCCCAATATTAATAAACTGCACGGAGTCCCAATATCATAAACTGCTTCCAATCCCAATACCATAAACTTAACCCGATCCCAATGTCAAAAACTGCACCCAGTATCAATATCATAAACTGCACCCAGTCCCAATATCATAAACTGCACCCAGTCGCAAAATCATAAACTGCACCCGGCCATATTATTAATAAAATGCGCCCAGTCCCAATAACATAAACAGACCCAGTCCCAATATCATAAACCGCACCTGGCCCCAATATTAATAAACTGCACCCAGTCCAAATATCATAAACTACACCCAGTCACAAAATCATAAACTGCACCCGGCCACATTATTAATAAACTGCACACAGTCCCAATATCATAAACTGCACCCAGTCGCAATATCATAAACTGCACCTGGCCCCAATATTGATAAACTGCATCCAGTCCCAATATCATAAACCGCACACGGCCCCAATATTAATAAACTTCACCCAGTCCCAATATCATGAACTGCACCTGGCCCCAATATTAATAAACTGCACCAATACCCAATATCATAAACAACACCAGTCCCAATATTAATAAACTGCACCCAGTCCTAATATCATAAACTGCACCCAGCCGCAATATTAATAAACTGCACCCAATCCCAATATCATAAACTGCACACAGTCGCAATATTAATAAACTGCACCCGGCCGCAATATTAATAAACTGCACCCAGTGTCAATATCATAAACTGCACACAGTCACAATATCATAAACTGCAGCAGTCCCAATATCATAAACTGCACACGGCCCCAATATCATGAACTGCACCCAGTCGCAATATCATAAACTGCACCCGGCCCCAATAACATGAACTTCACCTGGCCCCAATATCGTAAACTGCATCCAGTCCAAATATCATAAAATGCACACAGTCCCATTATCATAAACTGCACCCGGCCTCACGATGATAAACTGCACCCGGCCCCATAATCATAAACTGCACCCAGTCCCAACATCAATAACTGCAACCAGTCCCAATATCATAAACTGCACCCGACCCCAATATTAATAAACTACACGCAGTCACAATATCAAAAACTGCATCCGGTCCCAATAACATAAACTGCACCTGGCCCCAATATCATAAACTGCACCCAGTCCCAATATCATAAACTGCACCGGGTCCCAATATCATAAAATGCACCCGACACCAACATCATAAACTGAACCTGGCCCCAATATCAAAAACGACGTCCAGCCCCAATATCATAAACTGCACCCGACACCAACATCATAAACTGAACCCGGCTCCAATATCATAAACTGACCCAGTCCCAATATAATAAACTGCACCCGGCCCCTATACTAATAAACTGAACCCCGTCCCAATATCATTAACTGCACCCAGTCCCAATATCATAAACTTCACCTGGCCCCAATATTAATAAACTGCACCCAGTCCCAATATCGTAAACTGCACCCAGTCCCAATATCATGAACTGCACCCGGCCCCAATATTAATGAACTGCACCTAGTCCCAATATCATGAACTGCACCCAGTTCCAATATCACGAACTGAACCTGGCCCCAATATTAATAAACTGCACGGAGTCCCAATATCATAAACTGCTTCCAATCCCAATACCATAAACTTAACCCGATCCCAATGTAAAAACTGCACCCAGTATCAATATCATAAACTGCATCCAGCCCCAAAATTATAAACTGCACTCAGTCCCAATATCATAAATTGTACCCAGCCCCATTATCATAAACTGCATAGGCCCCAATATCATAAACTGCAACCAGTCTCAATATTAATAAACTGCACCCAGTCCCAATATCATAAACTGCGCCTGGCCCCTATACTAATAAACTGCACCCCGTCCCAATATCATTAACTGCACCCAGTCACAATATCATAAACTGCACCCGGCCCCAATTTCTTAAACTGCATCCAGTCTAAATATCGTAAAATGCACCCAGCCCCAATATCATGAACTGCACCTGGCCCTAATATTAATAAACTGCACCAAGTCCAAATATCATAAACTGCACCCAGTCGCAAAATCATAAACTGCACCCGGCCATATTATTAATAAACTGTGCCCAGTCCCAATATCATAAACAGACCCAGTCCCAATATCATAAACCGCACCTGGCCCCAATATTAATAAACTGCACCCAGTCCCAATATCATAAACTGCACCGGGTCCCAATATCATAAACTGCACCCAGTCCCAATATCATAAACGGCACCCGGTCTCAATATTAATAACCTGCACCGAGTCCCAATATGATAAACTGCAACAGGCCCCAATGATAAAAAATTGCACACAGTTCCAATATCAAAAACTGCACCTGGCCCCAATATTAATAAACTGCACCTAGTCCCGAGAACATAAACTGCACCGAGTCCCGATATCATAAACTGCACCCAGTCCCAATATAATACAGTGCACACAGTCCCCACATCATAAACTGCACCCGGCCCCAATATTAATAAACTGCACCCAAATGCAATATCATAAACTGCACCCAGTCCCAATATCATAAACTGCACCCGGTCTCAATATTAATAGACTGCACCGAGTCCCAATATCATAAACTGCAACCGACCCCAATGATAAAAAATTGCACCCAGTCCCAATATCATAAACTGCATCCAGTCCCAAAATCAGAAACTGCACCCGGCTCCAATATAAATAAACTGCAGCCAGTCCCAACATCATAAACTGCACCCAGTCCCTATATCATAAACTGCACCCGGCCCTAATATTAATAAACTGTACCCACTCCCAATATCATAAGCTGCACCCAGTCCCAATATCATAAACTGCACCTGGCCTCAATATCATAAACTGCACCCAGCCCCAATATCATAAACATCACCCACCCCCAATATCATAAACTGCACCCGGCCCCAATATTAATAAACTGCACCCAGTTCCAATATCGTAAACTGCATCCAGTCCCAATATCATAAAATGCACCTGGCCCCAATATTAATAAACTACACCCAGTCGCAATGTCATAAACTGCACCCGGCCACATTATTAATAAACGGCACCCAGTCCCAATATCATAAACTGCACCTGGCCCCTGTATCTTAAACTGCATACAGTCTAAATATCGTAAAATGCACCCAGCCCCAATATCATTAACTGCACCTGGCCCTAATATTAATAAACTGCACCGAGTCCCAATATCATAAACTGCACCGAGTCCCAATATCATAAACTGCAACCGGCCCCAATGATAAAAAATTGCACACAGTCCCAATATCATAAACTGCACCTGGCCCCAATATTAATAAACTGCACCTAGTGCCGATAACATAAACTGCACCGAGTCCCGACATCATAAACTGCACCCAGTCCCAATATAATACACTGCACACAGTCCCCACATCATAAACTGCACCCGGCCCCTATATTAATAAACTGCACCCGGCCCCAATATCATAAATCCGAAATCAGTCCCAATATTAATAAACTGCACCCAGTCCCAATCTCATAAACTTCACCCAGTCCCAATATCATAAACTTCACCCAGTCCCAATATTAATAAACTGCACCCAGTCCCAATATCATAGACTTCACATGGCCCCAAGATTAATAAACTGCACCCAGTCCCAATATCATAAACTGCATCCAGTCCCAAAATCAGAAACTGCACCCGGCTCCAATATAAATAAACTGCAGCCAGTCCCAACATCATAAACTGCACCCAGTCCCAATATCATAAACTGCACCCGGCCCCAATATTAATAAACTGTACCCACACCCACTATCATAAATTGCACCCAGTCGCAATATCATAAACTGCACCCGGCCCCAATAGTAATCAACTGCACCCAGTCCCAATATCATAAACTGCACCCGGCCCCTGTATCTTAAACTGCATCCAGTCTAAATATCGTAAAATGCACCCAGCCCCAATATCATGAACTGCACCTGGCCCTAATATTAATAAACTGCACCAAGTCCAAATATCATAAACTGCACCCAGTCGCAAAATCATAAACTGCACCCGGCCATATTATTAATAAACTGTGCCCAGTCCTAATATCATAAACAGACCCAGTCCCAATATCATAAACCGCACCTGGCCCCAATATTAATAAACTACACCCAGTCGCAATGTCATAAACTGCACCCGGCCACATTATTAATAAACTGCGCCCAGTCCCAATATCATAAACTGCACCCAGTCGCAATATCATAAACTGCACCTGGCCCCAATATTAATAAACTGCACCCAGTCCCACTATCATAAACTTCATCTGGCCCCAATATTAATAAACTGCTCCCGGTACCAATATAATAAACTGCACATAGTCCCACTATCATAAACTGCACACGGCCCCAATATTAATAAACTGCACCCAGTCTCACTATAATAAACTTCATCTGGCCCCAATATTAATAAACTGCTCCCGGTACCAATATAATAAACTGCACACAGTCCCAATATCATAAACTGCATGGAGTGCCAATATTAATAAACTGCACTCAGTCCCAATATCACAAACTGCACCCAGTCCCAATATCATAAACTGCACCGGGTCCCAATATCATAAACTGCACCTAGTCCCAATATCATAAACGGCACCTGGTCTCAATATTAATAAACTGCACCGAGTCCCAATATCATAAAATGCAACCGGCCCCAATGATAAAAAATTGCACACAGTCCCAATATCATAAACTGCACCTGGCCCCAATATTAATAAACTGCACCTAGTCCCGATAACATAAACTGCACCTTGTCCGGATATCATACACTGCACCTGCCCCCAATATTAATAAACTGCACCTAGTCCCGATAACATAAACTGCACCTAGTCCCGATATCATAAACTGCACCCAGTCCCAATATAATACACTGCACACAGTCCCCACATCATAAACTGCACCCGGCCCCAATATTAATAAACTGCACCCATACGCAATATCATAAACTGCACCCAGTCCCAATATAATACACTGCACACAGTCCCCACATCATAAACTGCACCCGGCCCCAATATTAATAAACTGCACCCAGTCCCAATATCATAAACTGCACCCGGACTCAATATTAATAAACTGCACCGAGTCCCAATATCAAAAACTGCAACCGGCCCCAATGATAAAAAATTGCACACAGTCCCAATATCATAAACTGCACCTGGCCCCAATATTAATAAACTGCACCTAGTACCGATAACATAAACTGCACCTAGTCCCGATATCATAAACTGCACCCAGTCCCAATATAATACACTGCACACAGTCCCTACATCATAAACTGCACCCGGCCCCAATATTAATAAACTGCACCCAGACGCAATATCATAAACTGCACCCAGTCCCAATATCATAAACTGCACCCAGTCCCAATATCATAAACTGCACTCAGCCCCAATATCATAAACTGCACCGAGCCCCAATAACATAAGCTGCACCCAGTCCCAATATCATAAACTGCATCCAGTCCCAATCTCCGAAACATCACTTGACCTCAATATCATAAACTGCACCCGGCCCCAATATCATAAATCCGAAATCAGTCCCAATATTAATAAACTGCACTCAGTCCCAATCTCATAAACTTCACCCAGTCCCAATATCATAAACTTCACCCAGTCCCAATATTAATAAACTGCACCCAGTCCCAATATCATAGACTTCACATGGCCCCAAGATTAATAAACTGCACCCAGTCCCAATATCATAAACTGCATCCAGTCCCAATATCAGAAACTGCACCTGGCCCCAATATGAATAAACTGTACCCACTCCCAATATCATAAACTGCACCCAGTCCCAATATCATAAACTGCGCCCGGTCCCAATATCACAAACTGAAGCCAGTCCAAATATCATAAACTGCACCCGGCCCCAATATTAATAAACTGCACCCAGTTCCAATAACGTAAACTGCATCCAGTCCCAATATCATAAAATGCACCTGGCCCCAATATTAATAAACGACACCCAGTCGCAATGTCATAAACTGCACCCAGCCACATTATTAATAAACTGCGCCCAGTCCCAATATCATAAACTGCACCCAGTCGAAATATCATAAACTGCACCTGGCCCCAAGATTAATAAACTGCACCAGGTACCAATATAATAAACTGCACACAGTCCCAATATCATAAACTGCACCCGGCCCCAATATTAATCAAATGCACCCAGTCCCAATATCATAAACTGCACCCGGCCCCGATACTAATAAACTGCACCCCGTCCCAATATCATTAACTGCACCCAGTCACAATATCATTAACTGCACCTGGCCCCAATATCTTAAACTGCATCCAGTCTAAATATCGTAAAATGCACCCAGCCCCAATATCATGAACTGCACCCGGCCCTAATATTAATAAACTGCACCAAGTCCAAATATCATAAACTGCACCCAGTCGCAAAATCATAAACTGCACCCGGCCATATTATTAATAAACTGTGCCCAGTCCCAATATCATAAACAGACCCAGTCCCAATATCATAAACCGCACCTGGCCCCAATATTAATAAACTGCACCCAGTCCCAATATCGGAAACTGCATCCAGTCCCAATATCATAAACCGCACCCGGCCCCAATATTAATAAACTGCACCCAGTCCCAATATAATACACTGCACACAATCCCCACATCATAAACTGCACCCGGCGCCAATATTAATAAACTGCACCCAGACACAATATCATAAACTGCACCCAGTCCCAATATCCGAAACTGCATCCAGTCCCAATATCATAAACCGCACCCGGCCCCAATATTAATAAACTGCACCCAGTCCCAATATCGTAAACTGCATCCAGTCCCAATATCATAAACTGCACCCGGCCACATTATTAATAAACTGCACCCAGTCCAAATATCATGAAATGCACCCAGTCCCGATATCATAAACTGCACCAAGTCCCAATATCATAAACTGCACCCGGTCTCAATATTAATAAACTACACCGAGTCCCAATATCATAAACTGCAAGCGGCCCCAATGATAAAAAATTGCACACAGTCCCAATATCATAAACTGCACCTGGCCCCAATATTAATAAACTGCACCTAGTCCCGATAACATAAACTGCACCCAGTCACAATATAATAAACTGCACACAGTCCCTACATCATAAACTGCACCCGGCCCCTATATTAATAAACTGCACCCAGACGCAATATCATAAACTGCACCCAGTCCCAATATCATAAACTGCACCCAGCTCCAATATCATAAACTGCACCGAGCCCCAGGAACATAAGCTGCACCCAGTCCCAATATCATAAACTGCATCCAGTCCCAATCTCCGAAACATCACTTGACCTCAATATCATGAACTGCACCCGGCCCCAATATCATAAATCCGAAATCAGTTCCAATATTAATAAACTGCACCCAGTCCCAATCTCTTAAACTTCACCCAGTCCCAATATTAATAAACTGCACCCAGTCCCAATATCATAAACTGCATCCAGTCCCAAAATCAGAAACTGCACCCGGCTCCAATATAAATAAACTGCAGCCAGTCCCAACATCATAAACTGCACCCAGTCCCTATATCATAAACTGCACCCGGCCCCAATATTAATAAACTGTACCCACTCCCAATATCATAAGCTGCACCCAGTCCCAATATCATAAACTGCACCTGGCCTCAATATCATAAACTGCACTCGGCCCCAATATCATAAACATCACCCACCCCCAAAATCATAAACTGCGCCCGGTCCCAATATCACAAACTGAAGCCAGTCCAAATATCATAAACTGCACCCGGCCCCAATATTAATAAACTGCACCCAGTTCCAATATCGTAAACTGCATCCAGTCCCAATATCATAAAATGCACCTGGCCCCAATATTAATAAACTACACCCAGTCGCAATGTCATAAACTGCACCCGGCCACATTATTAATAAACTGCGCCCAGTCCCAATATCATAAACTGCACCCAGTCAAAATATCATAAACTGCACCTGGCCCCAATATTAATAAACTGCACCCGGTACCAATATAATAAACTGCACACAGTCCCACTATCATAAATTGCACCCAGTCGCAATATCATAAACTGCACCCGGCCCCAATATTAATCAACTGCACCCAGTCCCAATATCATAAACTGCACCCGGCCCCTGTATCTTAAACTGCATACAGTCTAAATATCGTAAAATGCACCCAGCCCCAATATCATTAACTGCACCTGGCCCTAATATTAATAAACTGCACCGAGTCCCAATATCATAAACTGCATCGAGTCCCAATATCATAAACTGCAACCGGCCCCAATGATAAAAAATTGCACACAGTCCCAATATCATAAACTGCACCTGGCCCCAATATTAATAAACTGCACCTAGTCCCAATATAATACACTGCACACAGTCCCTATATCATAAACTGCACCCGGTCTCAATATTAATAAACTGCACCGAGTCCCAATATCATAAACTGCAACCGGCCCCAATGATAAAAAATTGCACACAGTCCCAATATCATAAACTGCACCTGGCCCCAATATTAATAAACTGCACCTAGTGCCGATAACATAAACTGCACCTAGTCCCGATATTATAAACTGCACCCAGTCCCAATATAATACACTGCACACAGTCCCTACATCATAAAATGTACCCGGCCCCAATATTAAAAACTGCACCCAGATGCAATATCATAAACTGCACCCAGTCCCAATATCATAAACTGCACTCAGCCCCAATATCATAAACTGCACCGAGCCCCAATAACATAAGCTGCACCCAGTCCCAATATCATAAACTGCATCCAGTCCCAATCTCCGAAACATCACTTGACCTCAATATTATAAACTGCACCCGGCCCCAATATCATAAATCCGAAATCAGTCCCAATATTAATAAGCTGCACCCAGTCCCAATCTCATAAACTTCACCCAGTCCCAATATCATAAACTTCACCCAGTCCCAATATTAATAAACTGCACCCAATCCCAACATCATAGACGTCACAAGGCCCCAAGATTAATAAACTGCACCCAGTCCCAATATCATAAACTGCATCCAGTCCCAAAATCAGAAACTGCACCCGGCTCCAATATAAATAAACTGCAGCCAGTCCCAACATCATAAACTGCACCCAGTCCCAATATCATAAACTGCACCTGGCCCCAATATTAATAAACTGTACCCACTCCCAATATCATCAACTGCACCCAGTCCCAATATCATAAACTGCACCTGGCCTCAATATCATAAACTGCACCCGGCCCCAATATCATAAACATCACCCACCCCCAATATCATAAACTGCGCCCGGTCCCAATATCACAAACTGAAGCCAGTCCAAATATCATAAACTGCACCCGGCCCCAATATTAATAAACTGCACCCAGTTCCAATATCGTAAACTGCATCAAGTCCCAATATCATAAAATGCACCTGGCCCCAATATTAATAAACAAAACCCAGTCGCAATGTCATAAACTGCACCCGGCCACATTATTAATAAACTGCGCCCAGTCCCAATATCATAAACTGCACCCAGTCGAAATATCATAAACTGCACCTGGCCCCTATATAATAAACTGCACCCCGTCCCAATATCATTAACTGCACCCAGTCACAATATCATAAACTGCAATCGGCCCCAATATCTTAAACTGCATCCAGCCTAAATATCGTAAAATGCACCAAGTCCAAATATCATAAACTGCACCCAGTCGCAAAATCATAAACTGCACCCGGCCATATTATTAATAAACTGTGTCCAGTCCCAATATCATAAACAGACCCAGTCCCAATATCATAAACAGCACCTGGCCCCAATATTAATAAACTGCACCCAGTCCCAATATCGGAAACTGCATCCAGTCCCAATATCATAAACCGCACCCGGCCCCAATATTAATAAACTGCACCCAGTCCAAATATCATAAACTGCACCCAGTCCCAATATCATAAACTGCACCGGGTCCCAATATCATAAACTGCACCCAGTCCCAATATCATAAACGGCACCCGGTCTCAATATTAATAAACTGCACCTAGTCCCGATAACATAAACTGCACCGAGTCCCGATATCATAAACTGCACCCAGTCCCAATATCATAAACTGCACACAGTCCCCACATCATAAACTGCACCCGGCCCCAATATTAATAAACTGCACCCAGACGCAATATCATAAACTGCACCCAGTCCCAATATCATAAACTGCACCCAGTACCAATATCATAAACTGCACCCGGTCTCAATATCATAAACTGCACCCAGTCCCAATATCATAAACTGCACCCGGTCTCAATATTAATAAACTGCACCGAGTTCCAATATCATAAACTGCAACCGGCCCCAATGATAAAAAATTGCACACAGTCCCAATATCATAAACTGCACCTGGCCCCAATATTAATAAACTGCACCCAGTCCCAATATCATAGACTTCACATGGCCCCAAGATTAATAAACTGCACCCAGTCCCAATATCATAAACTACATCCCGTCCCAAAATCAGAAACTGCACCCGGCTCCAATATAAATAAACTGCAGCCAGTCCCAATATCATAAACTGCACCCAGTCCCAATATCATAAACTGCACCTGGCCCCAATATTAATAAACTGCACCCACTCCCAATATCATAAACTGCACCCAGTCCCAATATCATAAACTGCACCCAGTCGAAATATCATAAACTGCACCTGGCCCCAATATTAATAAACTGCAACTAGTGCCGATATCATAAACTGCACCCAGTCCCAATATAATAAACTGCACACAGTCCCTACATCATAAACTGCACACGGCCCCTATATTAATAAACTGCACCCAGACGCAATATCATAAACTGCACCCAGTCCCAATATCATAAACTGCACCCAGCTCCAATGTCAAAAACTGCACCGAGCCCCAGTAACATAAGCTGCACCCAGTCCCAATATCATAAACTGCATCCAATCCCAATCTCCGAAACATCACTTGACCTCAATATCATGAACTGCACCCGGCCCCAATATCATAAATCCGAAATCAGTCCCAATATTAATAAACTGCACCCAGTCCCAATATCATAAACTGCACCCGGCCATATTATTAATAAACTGTGCCCAGTCCCAATATCATAAACAGACCCAGTCCCAATATCATAAACCGCACCTGGCCCCAATATTAATAAACTGCACCGAGTCCCAATATCATAAACTGCAACCGGCCCCAATGATAAAAAATTGCACACAGTCCCAATATCATAAACTGCACCTGGCCCCAATATTGATAAACTGCACCTAGTGCCGATCACATAAACTGCACCTAGTCCCGACATCATAAACTGCACCCAGTCCCAATATAATACACTGCACACAGTCCCTACATCATAAACTGCACCCGGCCCCAATATTAATAAACTGCACCCAGTCCCAATATCATAAACTGCACCCAGCCCCAATATCATAAACTGCACCGAGCCCCAATAACATAAGCTGCACCCAGTCCCAATATCATAAACTGCATCCAGTCCCAATCTCCGAAACATCACTTGACCTCAATATCATAAACTGCACCCGGCCCCAATATCATAAATCCGAAATCAGTCCCAATATTAATAAACTGCACCCAGTCCCAATCTAACTCAGTATTCAAAGGCCCT
This sequence comes from Pristiophorus japonicus, assembly GCF_044704955.1. Taxonomy (NCBI): domain Eukaryota; kingdom Metazoa; phylum Chordata; class Chondrichthyes; family Pristiophoridae; genus Pristiophorus; species Pristiophorus japonicus. Next base: position 143,566,991 of record NC_091980.1, read on the forward strand.
CGAACCCCAATAACATAAGCTGCACCCAGTCCCAATATCATAAACTGCATCCAGTCCCAAAATCAGAAACTGCACCCGGCTCCAATATAAATAAACTACACCCAGTCGCAATGTCATAAACTGCATCCAGTCCCAAAATCAGAAACTGCACCCGGCTCTATATAAATAAACTGCAGCCAGTCCCAACATCATAAACTGCACCCAGTCCCAATATCATAAACTGCACCTGGCCCCAATATTAATAAACTGTACACACTCCCAATATCATAAACTGCACCCAGTCCCAATATCATAAACTGCGCCCGGTCCCAATATCACAAACTGAAGCCAGTCCAAATATCATAAACTGCACCCGGCCCCAATATTAATAAACTGTACCCAGTTCCAATATCGTAAACTGCATCCAGTCCCAATATCATAAAATGCACCTGGCCCCAATATTAATAAACTACACCCAGTCGCAATGTCATAAACTGCACCCGGCCACATTATTAATAAACTGCGCCCAGTCCCAATATCATAAACTGCACCCAGTCGAAATATCATAAACTGCACCTGGTACCCAATATTAATAAGCTGCACCCGGTACCAATATAATAAACTTCACACAGTCCCACTATCATAAACCGCACACGGCCCCAATATTAATAAACTTCACCCAGTCCCAATATCATAAATTGCACCCGGCCCCTATACTAATAAACTGCACCCCGTCCCAATATCATTAACTGCACCCAGTCACAATATCATAAACTGCACCCGGCCCCAATATCTTAAACTGCATCCAGTCTAAATATCGTAAAATGCACCCAGCCCCAATATCATGAACTGCACCCGGCCCTAATATTAATAAACTGCACCAAGTCCAAATATCATAAACTGCACCCAGTCGCAAAATCATAAACTGCAACCGGCCATATTATTAATAAACTGTGCCCAGTCCCAATATCATAAACAGACCCAGTCCCAATATCATAAACCGCACCTGGCCCCAATATTAATAAACTGCACCCAGTCCCAATGTCGGAAACTGCATCCAGTCCCAATATCATAAACCGCACCCGGCCCCAATATTAATAAACTGCACCCAGTCCAAATATCATAAACTGCACCCAGTCCCAATATCATAAACTGCACCGGGTCCCAATATCATAAACTGCACCCAGTCCCAATATCATAAACGGCACCCGGTCTTAATATTAATAAACTGCACCGAGTCCCAATTTCATAAACTGCAACAGGCCCCAATGATAAAAAATTGCACACAGTCCCAATATCATAAACTGCACCTGGCCCCAATATTAATAAACTGCACCTAGTCCCGATAACATAAACTGCACCTAGTCCCGATATCATAAACTGCACCCAGTCCCAATATAATGCACTGCACACAGTCCCCACATCATAAACTGCACCCGGCCCCAATATTAATAAACTGCACCCAGTCCCGATATCATAAACTGCACACAGTCCCACTATCATATGCTGCACCCAGTCACAAAAACACAAACTGCACCCGGCCCCAATATCATAAAATGCACTCAGTCCCAGCATCATAAACTGCACTCAGTCCCAATATTTATAAACTGCACCCAGTCCCAATATCATAAACTTCACCTGGCCCCAATATTAATAAACTGCACCCAGTCCCGATATCATAAACTGCACCCAGCCTCAGTATCATATGCTGCACCCAGTCAACAAAAACACAAACTGCACCCGGCCCCAATATCATAAAATGCACTCAGTCCCAGCATCATAAACTGCACTCAGTCCCAATATTTATAAACTGCACCCAGTCCCAATATCGTAAACTGCATCCAGTCCCAATATCAAAAACCGCACCCGGCCCCAATATTAATAAACTGCACCCAGTCCCAACATCGTAAACTGCATCCAGTCCCAATATCATAAAATGCACCTGGCCCCAATATTAATAAACTGCACCCAGTCGCAATATCATAAACGGCACACGACCCCAATATTAATAAACTTCACCCAGTCCCAAGATCATAAATTGCACCCAGTCGCAATATTATAAACTGCACCATGCCCCAATATTAATAAATTGCACCCAGTCCCAATATCATAAACTTCACCTGGCTCCAATATTAATAAACTGCACCCAGTCCCAATATCATAAACTGCACCCAGTCCCAATATCAGAAACTGCACCCGGCTCCAATAGAAATAAACTGCAGCCAGTCCCAACATCATAAACTGCACCCAGACCCAATATCATAAACTGCACCCAGACGCAATATTAATAAACTGCACCCAGTCCCAATATCATAAATTGCACCCAGTCGCAATATTATAAACTGCACCATGCCCCAATATTAATAAATTGCACCCAGTCCCAATATCATAAACTTCACCTGGCTCCAACATTAATAAACTGCACCCAGTCTCAATATCATAAACTGCACCCGGCCCCAATATTAATAAACTGCACCCAGTCACAACATCGTAAACTGCATCCAGTCCCAATATCATAAAATGCACCTGGCCCCAATATTAATAAACTACACCCAGTCGCAATGTCATAAACTGCACCCGGCCACATTATTAATAACCTGCGCCCAGTCCCAATATCATAAGCTGACTCACTCCCAATATCATAAACTGCACCCAGCCACATTATTAATAACCTGCGCCCAGTCCCAATATCATAAGCTGACTCACTCCCAATATCATAAACTGCACCCAGTCGCAATTTCATAAACTGCACCCGGCCGCAATATTAATAAACTGCACCCAGTCCCAGTATCATAAACTTCACCTGGCCCCAATATTAATACACTGCACCCGGTACCAATATCATAAACAGACCCAGTCCCAATATCATAAACCGTACCTGGCCCCAATATTAATAAACTGCATCGAGTCCCAATATCATAAACTGCAACCGGCCCCAATGATAAAAAATTGCACACAGTCCCAATATCATAAACTGCACCTGGCCCCAATATTGATAAACTGCACCTAGTGCCGATAACATAAACTGCACCAAGTCCCGATCACATAAACTGCACCCAGTCCCAATATCATAGACTTCACAAGGCCCCAAGATTAATAAACTGCACCCAGTCCCAATATCAAAGACTTCACAAGGCCCCAGGATTAATAAACTGCATCCAGTCCCAAAATCAGAAACTGCACCCGGCTCCAATATAAATAAACTGCAGCCAGTCCCAACATCATAAACTGCACCCAGTCCCAATATCATAAACTGCACCTGGCCTCAATATCATAAACTGCACCCGGGCCAATATCATAAACATCACTCACCCCCAATATCATAAACTGCGCCCGGTCCCAATATCACAAACTGAAGCCAGTCCAAATATCATAAACTGCACCCGGCCCCAATATTAATAAACTGCACCCAGTTCCAATATCGTAAACTGCATCCAGTCCCAATATCATAAACTGCACCTGGCCTCAATAACATAAACTGCACCCGGGCCAATATCATAAACATCACCCACCCCCAATATCATAAACTGCGCCCGGTCCCAATATCACAAACTGAAGCCAGTCCAAATATCATAAAATGCACCTGGCCCCAATATTAATAAACTACACCCAGTCGCAATGTCAAAAACTGCACCCGGCCACATTATTAATAAACTGCGCCCAGTCCCAATATCATAAACTACACCCAGTCGAAATATCATAAACTGCACCTGGCCCCAATATTAATAAACTGCACCAGGTACCAATATAATAAACTGCACACAGTCCCACTATCATAAATTGCACCCAGTCGCAATATCATAAACTGCACCCGGCCCCAATATTAATAAACTGCACCCAGTCCCAATATCGTAAACTGCATCCAGTCCCAATATCATAAACTGCACCCGGCCACATTATTAATAAACTGCACCCAGTCCAAATATCATAAACTGCACCCAGTCGAAATATCATAAACTGCACCTGGCCCCAATATTAATAAACTGCACCAGGTACCAATATAATAAACTGCACACAGTCCCACTATCATAAATTGCACCCAGTCGCAATATCATAAACTGCACCCGGCCCCAATATTAATAAACTGCACCCAGTCCCAATATCGTAAACTGCATCCAGTCCCAATATCATAAACTGCACCCGGCCACATTATTAATAAACTGCACCCAGTCCAAATATCATAAACTGCACCCAGTCCCAATATCATAAACTGCACCGGGTCCCAATATCATAAACTGCACACAGTCCCAATATCATAAATGGCACCCGGTCTCAATATTAATAAACTGCACCGAGTCCCAATATCATAAACTGCAACAGGCCCCAATGATACAAAATTGCACACAGTCCCAATATCATAAACTGCACCTGGCCCCAATATTAATAAACTGCACCTAGTCCCGATAACATAAACTGCACCTAGTCCCGATATCATAAACTGCACCCAGTCCCAATATAATACACTGCACACAGTCCCCACATCATAAACTGCCCCCGGCCCCAATATTAATAAACTGCACCCAGACGCAATATCATAAACTGCACCCAGTCCCAATATCATAAACTGCACCCAGTCCCAATATCATAAACTGCACCCGGCCTCAATATCATAAACTGCACCCAGTCCCAATATCATAAACTGCACCCGGTCTCAATATTAATAAACTGCACCGAGTCCCAATATCATAAACTGCAACCGGCCCCAATGATAAAAAATTGCACACAATTCCAATATCATAAACTGCACCCGGTCTCAATATTAATAAACTGCACACAGTCCCAATATCATAAACTGCAACCGGCCCCAATGATAAAAAATTGCACACAATTCCAATATCATAAACTGCACCTGGCCCCAATATTAATAAACTGCACCTAGTGCCGATAACATAAACTGCACCTAGTCCCGACATCATAAACTGCACCCAGTCCCAATATAATAAACTGCACACAGTCACTACATCATAAACTGCACCCAGTCCCAATATAATAAACTGCACCCAGCTCCAATGTCATAAACTGCAGCGAGCCCCAGTAACATAAGCTGCACCCAGTCCCAATATCATAAACTGCATCCAGTCCCAATCTCCGAAACATCACTTGACCTCAATATCATGAACTGCACCCGGCCCCAATATCATAAATCCGAAATCAGTCCCAATATTAATAAACTGCACCCAGTCCCAATCTCATAAACTTCACCCAGTCCCAGTATCATAAACTTCACCCAGTCCCAATATTAATAAACTGCACCCAGTCGCAATATCATAGACTTCACATGGCCCCAAGATTAATAAACTGCACCCAGTCCCAATATCATAAACTGAAGCCAGTCCAAATATCATAAACTGCACCCGGCCCCAATATAAATAAACTGCACCCAGTCCTAATATCATAAACTGCACCCGGCCCCTGTATCTTAAACTGCATACAGTCTAAATATCGTAAAATGCACCCAGCCCCAATATCATGAACTGCAACCGGCCCTAATATTAATAAACTGCACCAAGTCCAAATTTCGTAAACTGCACCCAGTTGCAAAATCATAAACTGCACCCGGCCATATTATTAATAAACTGTGCCCAGTCCCAATATCATAAACAGACCCAGTCCCAATATCATAAACCGCACCTGGCCCCAATATTAATAAACTGCACCGAGTCCCAATATCATAAACTGCAACCGGCCCCAATGATAAAAAATTGCACACAGTCCCAATATCATAAACTGCACCTGGCCCCAATATTGATAAACTGCACCTGGCCCCAATATTAATAAACTGTACCCAGTCCCAATATCATAAACTGCACCTGGCCTCAATATCATAAACTGCACCCGGGCAAATATCATAAACATCACCCACCCCCAATATCATAAACTGCGCCCGGTCCCAATATCACAAACTGAAGCCAGTCCAAATATCATAAACTGCACCCGGCCCCAATATTAATAAACTGCACCCAGTTCCAATATCGTAAACTGCATCCAGTCCCAATATCATAAAATGCACCTGGCCCCAATATTAATAAACTACACCCAGTCGCAATGTCATAAACTGCACCCGGCCACATTATTAATAAACTGCGCCCAGTCCCAATATCATAAACTGCACCCAGTCGAAATATCATAAACTGCACCTGGTACCCAATATTAATAAACTGCACCAGGTACCAATATAATAAACTGCACACAGTCCCACTCTCATAAATTGCACCCAGTCGCAATATCATAAACTGCACCCGGCCCCAATATTAGTAAACTGCACCCTGTCCCAATATCATAAACTGCACCCAGCACCAATATCATAAACTGCACTGAGCCCCAATAACATAAGCTGCACCCAGTCCCAATATCATAAACTGCATCCAGTCCCAATCTCCGAAACATCACTTGACCTCAATATCATAAACTGCACCGGCCCCAATATCAAAAATCCGAAATCAGTCCCAATATTAATAAACTGCACCCAGTCCCAATCTAACTCAGGATTCAAAGGCCCTCGAGCCCCAATAACATAAGCTGCACCCAGTCCCAATATCATAAACTGCATCCAGTCCCAAAATCAGAAACTGCACCCGGCTCCAATATAAATAAACTACACCCAGTCGCAATGTCATAAACTGCATCCAGTCCCAAAATCAGAAACTGCACCCGGCTCTAATATAAATAAACTGCAGCCAGTCCCAACATCATAAACTGCACCCAGTCCCAATATCATAAACTGCACCTGGCCCCAATATTAATAAACTGTACCCACTCCCAATATCATAAACTGCACCCAGTCCCAATATCATAAACTGCACCTGGCCTCAATATCATAAACTGCACCCGGGCAAATATCATAAACATCACCCACCCCCAATATCATAAACTGCGCCCGGTCCCAATATCACAAACTGAAGCCAGTCCAAATATCATAAACTGCACCCGGCCCCAATATTAATAAACTGCACCCAGTTCCAATATCGTAAACTGCATCCAGTCCCAATATCATAAAATGCACCTGGCCCCAATATTAATAAACTACACCCAGTCGCAATGTCATAAACTGCACCCGGCCACATTATTAATAAACTGCGCCCAGTCCCAATATCATAAACTGCACCCAGTCGAAATATCATAAACTGCACCTGGTACCCAATATTAATAAACTGCACCCGGTACCAATATAATAAACTTCACACAGTCCCACTATCATAAACCGCACACGGCCCCAATATTAATAAACTTCACCCAGTCCCAATATCATAAATTGCACCCGGCCCCTATACTAATAAACTGCACCCCGTCCCAATATCATTAACTGCACCCAGTCACAATATCATAAACTGCACCCGGCCCCAATATCTTAAACTGCATCCAGTCTAAATATCGTAAAATGCACCCAGCCCCAATATCATGAACTGCACCCGGCCCTAATATTAATAAACTGCACCAAGTCCAAATATCATAAACTGCACCCAGTCGCAAAATCATAAACTGCACCCGGCCATATTATTAATAAACTGTGCCCAGTCCCAATATCATAAACAGACCCAGTCCCAATATCATAAACCGCACCTGGCCCCAATATTAATAAACTGCACCCAGTCCCAATGTCGGAAACTGCATCCAGTCCCAATATCATAAACCGCACCCGGCCCCAATATTAATAAACTGCACCCAGTCCAAATATCATAAACTGCACCCAGTCCCAATATCATAAACTGCACCGGGTCCCAATATCATAAACTGCACCCAGTCCCAATATCATAAACGGCACCCGGTCTTAATATTAATAAACTGCACCGAGTCCCAATTTCATAAACTGCAACAGGCCCCAATGATAAAAAATTGCACACAGTCCCAATATCATAAACTGCACCTGGCCCCAATATTAATAAACTGCACCTAGTCCCGATAACATAAACTGCACCTAGTCCCGATATCATAAACTGCACCCAGTCCCAATATAATGCACTGCACACAGTCCCCACATCATAAACTGCACCCGGCCCCAATATTAATAAACTGCACCCAGTCCCACTATCATAAATTTCACCTGCCCCCAATATTAATAAACTGTACCCGGTACCAATAGAATAAACTGCACACAGTCCCACTATCATATGCTGCACCCAGTCACAAAAACACAAACTGCACCCGGCCCCAATATCATAAAATGCACTCAGTCCCAGCATCATAAACTGCACTCAGTCCCAATATTTATAAACTGCACCCAGTCCCAATATCATAAACTTCACCTGGCCCCAATATTAATAAACTGCACCCAGTCCCGATATCATAAACTGCACCCAGCCCCAATATCATATGCTGCACCCAGTCACAAAAACACAAACTGCACCCGGCCCCAATATCATAAAATGCACTCAGTCCCAGCATCATAAACTGCACTCAGTCCCAATATTTATAAACTGCACCCAGTCCCAATATCGTAAACTGCATCCAGTCCCAATATCATAAACCGCACCCGGCCCCAATATTAATAAACTGCACCCAGTCCCAACATCGTAAACTGCATCGAGTCCCAATATCATAAAATGCACCTGGCCCCAATATTAATAAACTGCACCCAGTCGCAATATCATAAACGGCACACGACCCCAATATTAATAAACTTCACCCAATCCCAAGATCATAAATTGCACCCAGTCGCAATATTATAAACTGCACCATGCCCCAATATTAATAAATTGCACCCAGTCCCAATATCATAAACTTCACCTGGCTCCAATATTAATAAACTGCACCCAGTCCCAATATCATAAACTGCACCCAGTCCCAATATCAGAAACTGCACCCGGCTCCAATAGAAATAAACTGCAGCCAGTCCCAACATCATAAACTGCACCCAGACCCAATATCATAAACTGCACCCAGACGCAATATTAATAAACTGCACCCAGTCCCAATATCATAAATTGCACCTGGCCTCAAGATCATAAACTGCACCCAGTCCCAATATCATAAACAGCACCCACCCCCAATATCATAAACTGCGCCCGGTCACAATATCACAAACTGCAGCCAGTCCCAATATCATAAACTGCACCCGGCCCCAATATTAATAAACTGCACCCAGTCCCAATATCGTAAACTGCATCCAGTCCCAATATCATAAAATGCACCTGGCCCCAATATTAATAAACTGCGCCCAGTCCCAATATCATAAACTGCACCCAGTCGCTATATCATAAACTGCACCGAGCCCCAATATTAATAAACTGCACACAGTCCCAATATCATAACCTGCACCCGGCCCCAATATTAATAAACTGCACCCAGTCCCAATATCATAAACTTCACCTGGCCCCAATATTAATAAACTGCACCCAGTCCCAATATCATAAACTGCACCCAGCCCCAATATCAAATGCTGCACCCAGGCACAAAAACACAAACTGCACCCGGCCCCAATATCATAAAATGCACCCAGTCCCAGCATCATAAACTGCACCCAGTCTCAATATCATAAACTGCACCCGGCCCCAATATTAATAAACTGCACCCAGTCCCAACATCGTAAACTGCATCCAGTCCCAATATCATAAAATGCACCTGGCCCCAATATTAATAAACTACACCCAGTCGCAATGTCATAAACTGCACCCGGCCACATTATTAATAACCTGCGCCCAGTCCCAATATCATAAGCTGACTCACTCCCAATATCATAAACTGCACCCAGCCACATTATTAATAACCTGCGCCCAATCCCAATATCATAAGCTGACTCACTCCCAATATCATAAACTGCACCCGGCCACATTATTAATAAACTGCACCCAGTCCAAATATCATAAACTGCACCCAGTCGCAATTTCATAAACTGCACCCGGCCGCAATATTAATAAACTGCACCCAGTCCCAGTATCATAAACTTCACCTGGCCCCAATATTAATACACTGCACCCGGTACCAATATAATAAACTGCACCCAGCCCCAATATCATAAACTGCACCCGGCCATATTATTAATAAACTGTGCCCAGTCCCAATATCATAAACAGACCCAGTCCCAATATCATAAACCGTACCTGGCCCCAATATTAATAAACTGCACCGAGTCCCAATATCATAAACTGCAACCGGCCCCAATGATAAAAAATTGCACACAGTCCCAATATCATAAACTGCACCTGGCCCCAATATTGATAAACTGCACCTAGTGCCGATAACATAAACTGCACCAAGTCCCGATCACATAAACTGCACCCAGTCCCAATATCATAAACTGCACCCAGTCCCAATATTAATAAACTGCACCTAGTCCCGATCACATAAACTGCACCCAGTCCCAATATCATAGACTTCACAAGGCCCCAAGATTAATAAACTGCATCCAGTCCCAAAATCAGAAACTGCACCCGGCTCCAATATAAATAAACTGCAGCCAGTCCCAACATCATAAACTGCACCCAGTCCCAATATCATAAACTGCACCTGGCCTCAATATCATAAACTGCACCCGGGCCAATATCATAAACATCACCCACCCCCAATATCATAAACTGCGCCCGGTCCCAATATCACAAACTGAAGCCAGTCCAAATATCATAAACTGCACCCGGCCGGAATATTAATAAACTGCAACCAGTTCCAATATCGTAAACTGCATCCAGTCCCAATATCATAAACTGCACCTGGCCTCAATAACATAAACTGCACCCGGGCCAATATCATAAACATCACCCACCCCCAATATCATAAACTGCGCCCGGTCCCAATATCACAAACTGAAGCCAGTCCAAATATCATAAAATGCACCTGGCCCCAATATTAATAAACTACACCCAGTCGCAATGTCATAAACTGCACCCGGCCATATTATTAATAAACTGCGCCCAGTCCCAATATCATAAACTGCACCGGGTCCCAATATCATAAACTGCACCCAGTCCCAATATCATAAACGGCACCCGGTCTTAATATTAATAAACTGCACCGAGTCCCAATTTCATAAACTGCAACAGGCCCCAATGAATAAAAAATTGCACACAGTCCCAATATCATAAACTGCACCTGGCCCCAATATTAATAAACTGCACCTAGTCCCGATAACATAAACTGCACCGAGTCCCGATATCATAAACTGCACCCAGTCCCAATATTAATAAACTGCACCCAGTCCCACTATCATAAACTTCACCTGCCCCCAATATTAATAAACTGTACACGGTACCAATATAATAAACTGCACACAGTCCCACTATCATATGCTGCACCCAGTCACAAAAACACAAACTGCACCCGGCCCCAATATCATAAAATGCACTCAGTCCCAGCATCATAAACTGCACTCAGTCCCAATATTTATAAACTGCACCCAGTCCCAATATCATAAACTTCACCTGGCCCCAATATTAATAAACTGCACCCAGTCCCGATATCATAAACTGCACCCAGCCCCAGTATCATATGCTGCACCCAGTCAACAAAAACACAAACTGCACCCGGCCCCAATATCATAAAATGCACTCAGTCCCAGCATCATAAATCCGAAATCAGTCCCAATATTAATAAACTGCACCCAGTCCCAATCTAACTCAGGATTCAAAGGCCCTCGAGCCCCAATAACATAAGCTGCACCCAGTCCCAATATCATAAACTGCATCCAGTCCCAAAATCAGAAACTGCACCCGGCTCCAATATAAATAAACTACACCCAGTCGCAATGTCATAAACTGCATCCAGTCCCAAAATCAGAAACTGCACCCGGCTCTATATAAATAAACTGCAGCCAGTCCCAACATCATAAACTGCACCCAGTCCCAATATCATAAACTGCACCTGGCCCCAATATTAATAAACTGTACACACTCCCAATATCATAAACTGCACCCAGTCCCAATATCATAAACTGCGCCCGGTCCCAATATCACAAACTGAAGCCAGTCCAAATATCATAAACTGCACCCGGCCCCAATATTAATAAACTGTACCCAGTTCCAATATCGTAAACTGCATCCAGTCCCAATATCATAAAATGCACCTGGCCCCAATATTAATAAACTACACCCAGTCGCAATGTCATAAACTGCACCCGGCCACATTATTAATAAACTGCGCCCAGTCCCAATATCATAAACTGCACCCAGTCGAAATATCATAAACTGCACCTGGTACCCAATATTAATAAACTGCACCCGGTACCAATATAATAAACTTCACACAGTCCCACTATCATAAACCGCACACGGCCCCAATATTAATAAACTTCACCCAGTCCCAATATCATAAATTGCACCCGGCCCCTATACTAATAAACTGCACCCCGTCCCAATATCATTAACTGCACCCAGTCACAATATCATAAACTGCACCCGGCCCCAATATCTTAAACTGCATCCAGTCTAAATATCGTAAAATGCACCCAGCCCCAATATCATGAACTGCATCCGGCCCTAATATTAATAAACTGCACCAAGTCCAAATATCATAAACTGCACCCAGTCGCAAAATCATAAACTGCACCCGGCCATATTATTAATAAACTGTGCCCAGTCCCAATATCATAAACAGACCCAGTCCCAATATCATAAACCGCACCTGGCCCCAATATTAATAAACTGCACCCAGTCCCAATGTCGGAAACTGCATCCAGTCCCAATATCATAAACCGCACCCGGCCCCAATATTAATAAACTGCGCCCAGTCCAAATATCATAAACTGCACCCAGTCCCAATATCATAAACTGCACCGGGTCCCAATATCATAAACTGCACCCAGTCCCAATATCATAAACGGCACCCGGTCTTAATATTAATAAACTGCACCGAGTCCCAATTTCATAAACTGCAACAGGCCCCAATGATAAAAAATTGCACACAGTCCCAATATCATAAACTGCACCTGGCCCCAATATTAATAAACTGCACCTAGTCCCGATAACATAAACTGCACCTAGTCCCGATATCATAAACTGCACCCAGTCCCAATATAATGCACTGCACACAGTCCCCACATCATAAACTGCACCCGGCCCCAATATTAATAAACTGCACCCAGTCCCACTATCATAAACTTCACCTGCCCCCAATATTAATAAACTGTACCAGGTACCAATATAATAAACTGCACACAGTCCCACTATCATATGCTGCACCCAGTCACATAAACACAAACTGCACCCGGCCCCAATATCATAAAATGCACTCAGTCCCAGCATCATAAACTGCACTCAGTCCCAATATTTATAAACTGCACCCAGTCCCAATATCATAAACTTCACCTGGCCCCAATATTAATAAACTGCACCCAGTCCCGATATCATAAACTGCACCCAGCCCCAGTATCATATGCTGCACCCAGTCAACAAAAACACAAACTGCACCCGGCCCCAATATCATAAAATGCACTCAGTCCCAGCATCATAAACTGCACTCAGTCCCAATATTTATAAACTGCACCCAGTCCCAATATCGTAAACTGCATCCAGTCCCAATATCATAAACCGCACCCGGCCCCAATATTAATAAACTGCACCCAGTCCCGACATCGTAAACTGCATCCAGTCCCAATATCATAAAATGCACCTGGCCCCAATATTAATAAACTGCACCCAGTCGCAATATCATAAACGGCACACGACCCCAATATTAATAAACTTCACCCAGTCCCAAGATCATAAATTGCACCCAGTCGCAATATTATAAACTGCACCATGCCCCAATATGAATAAATTGCACCCAGTCCCAATATCATAAACCTCACCTGGCTCCAATATTAATAAACTGCACCCAGTCCCAATATCATAAACTGCACCCAGTCCCAATATCAGAAACTGCACCCGGCTCCAATAGAAATAAACTGCAGCCAGTCCCAACATCATAAACTGCACCCAGACCCAATATCATAAACTGCACCCAGACGCAATATTAATAAACTGCACCCAGTCCCAATATCATAAATTGCACCCAGTCGCAATATTATAAACTGCACCATGCCCCAATATTAATAAATTGCACCCAGTCCCAATATCATAAACTTCACCTGGCTCCAATATTAATAAACTGCACCCAGTCTCAATATCATAAACTGCACCCGGCCCCAATATTAATAAACTGCACCCAGTCCCAACATCGTAAACTGCATCCAGTCCCAATATCATAAAATGCACCTGGCCCCAATATTAATAAACTACACCCAGTCGCAATGTCATAAACTGCACCCGGCCACATTATTAATAACCTGCGCCCAGTCCCAATATCATAAGCTGACTCACTCCCAATATCATAAACTGCACCCAGCCACATTATTAATAACCTGCGCCCAGTCCCAATATCATAAGCTGACTCACTCCCAATATCATAAACTGCACCCGGCCACATTATTAATAAACTGCACCCAGTCCAAATATCATAAACTGCACCCAGTCGCAATTTCATAAACTGCACCCGGCCGCAATATTAATAAACTGCACCCAGTCCCAGTATCATAAACTTCACCTGGCCCCAATATTAATACACTGCACCCGGTACCAATATCATAAACAGACCCAGTCCCAATATCATAAACCGTACCTGGCCCCAATATTAATAAACTGCACCGAGTCCCAATATCATAAACTGCAACCGGCCCCAATGATAAAAAATTGCACACAGTCCCAATATCATAAACTGCACCTGGCCCCAATATTGATAAACTGCACCTAGTGCCGATAACATAAACTGCACCAAGTCCCGATCACATAAACTGCACCCAGTCCCAATATCATAGACTTCACAAGGCCCCAAGATTAATAAACTGCACCCAGTCCCAATATCATAGACTTCACAAGGCCCCAGGATTAATAAACTGCATCCAGTCCCAAAATCAGAAACTGCACCCGGCTCCAATATAAATAAACTGCAGCCAGTCCCAACATCATAAACTGCACCCAGTCCCAATATCATAAACTGCACCTGGCCTCAATATCATAAACTGCACCCGGGCCAATATCATAAACATCACCCACCCCCAATATCATAAACTGCGCCCGGTCCCAATATCACAAACTGAAGCCAGTCCAAATATCATAAACTGCACCCGGCCCCAATATTAATAAACTGCACCCAGTTCCAATATCGTAAACTGCATCCAGTCCCAATATCATAAACTGCACCTGGCCTCAATAACATAAACTGCACCCGGGCCAATATCATAAACATCACCCACCCCCAATATCATAAACTGCGCCCGGTCCCAATATCACAAACTGAAGCCAGTCCAAATATCATAAAATGCACCTGGCCCCAATATTAATAAACTACACCCAGTCGCAATGTCAAAAACTGCACCCGGCCACATTATTAATAAACTGCGCCCAGTCCCAATATCATAAACTGCACCCAGTCGAAATATCATAAACTGCACCTGGCCCCAATATTAATAAACTGCACCAGGTACCAATATAATAAACTGCACACAGTCCCACTATCATAAATTGCACCCAGTCGCAATATCATAAACTGCACCCGGCCCCAATATTAATAAACTGCACCCAGTCCCAATATCGTAAACTGCATCCAGTCCCAATATCATAAACTGCACCCGGCCACATTATTAATAAACTGCACCCAGTCCAAATATCATAAACTGCACCCAGTCGAAATATCATAAACTGCACCTGGCCCCAATATTAATAAACTGCACCAGGTACCAATATAATAAACTGCACACAGTCCCACTATCATAAATTGCACCCAGTCGCAATATCATAAACTGCACCCGGCCCCAATATTAATAAACTGCACCCAGTCCCAATATCGTAAACTGCATCCAGTCCCAATATCATAAACTGCACCCGGCCACATTATTAATAAACTGCACCCAGTCCAAATATCATAAACTGCACCCAGTCCCAATATCATAAACTGCACCGGGTCCCAATATCATAAACTGCACACAGTCCCAATATCATAAATGGCACCCGGTCTCAATATTAATAAACTGCACCGAGTCCCAATATCATAAACTGCAACAGGCCCCAATGATACAAAATTGCACACAGTCCCAATATCATAAACTGCACCTGGCCCCAATATTAATAAACTGCACCTAGTCCCGATAACATAAACTGCACCTAGTCCCGATATCATAAACTGCACCCAGTCCCAATATAATACACTGCACACAGTCCCCACATCATAAACTGCCCCCGGCCCCAATATTAATAAACTGCACCCAGACGCAATATCATAAACTGCACCCAGTCCCAATATCATAAACTGCACCCAGTCCCAATATCATAAACTGCACCCGGCCTCAATATCATAAACTGCACCCAGTCCCAATATCATAAACTGCACCCGGTCTCAATATTAATAAACTGCACCGAGTCCCAATATCATAAACTGCAACCGGCCCCAATGATAAAAAATTGCACACAATTCCAATATCATAAACTGCACCCGGTCTCAATATTAATAAACTGCACACAGTCCCAAGATCATAAACTGCAACCGGCCCCAATGATAAAAAATTGCACACAATTCCAATATCATAAACTGCACCTGGCCCCAATATTAATAAACTGCACCTAGTGCCGATAACATAAACTGCACCTAGTCCCGATATCATAAACTGCACCCAGTCCCAATATAATAAACTGCACCCAGCTCCAATGTCATAAACTGCAGCGAGCCCCAGTAACATAAGCTGCACCCAGTCCCAATATCATAAACTGCATCCAGTCCCAATCTCCGAAACATCACTTGACCTCAATATCATGAACTGCACCCGGCCCCAATATCATAAATCCGAAATCAGTCCCAATATTAATAAACTGCACCCAGTCCCAATCTCATAAACTTCACCCAGTCCCAGTATCATAAACTTCACCCAGTCCCAAGATTAATAAACTGCACCCAGTCGCAATATCATAGACTTCACATGGCCCCAAGATTAATAAACTGCACCCAGTCCCAATATCATAAACTGAAGCCAGTCCAAATATCATAAACTGCACCCGGCCCCAATATAAATAAACTGCACCCAGTCCTAATATCATAAACTGCACCCGGCCCCTGTATCTTAAACTGCATACAGTCTAAATATCGTAAAATGCACCCAGCCCCAATATCATGAACTGCACCCGGCCCTAATATTAATAAACTGCACCAAGTCCAAATTTCGTAAACTGCACCCAGTTGCAAAATCATAAACTGCACCCGGCCATATTATTAATAAACTGTGCCCAGTCCCAATATCATAAACAGACCCAGTCCCAATATCATAAACCGCACCTGGCCCCAATATTAATAAACTGCACCGAGTCCCAATATCATAAACTGCAACCGGCCCCAATGATAAAAAATTGCACACAGTCCCAATATCATAAACTGCACCTGGCCCCAATATTGATAAACTGCACCTAGTGCCGATCACATAAACTGCACCTAGTCCCGACATCATAAACTGCACCCAGTCCCAATATAATACACTGCACACAGTCCCTACATCATAAACTGCACCCGGCCCCAATATTAATAAACTGCACCCAGACGCAATATCATAAACTGCACCCAGTCCCAATATCATAAACTGCACCCAGCCCCAATATCATAAACTGCACCGAGCCCCAATAACATAAGCTACACCCAGTCCCAATATCATAAACTGCATCCAGTCCCAATCTCCGAAACATCACTTGACCTCAATATCATAAACTGCACCGGCCCCAATATCATAAATCCGAAATCAGTCCCAATATTAATAAACTGCACCCAGTTCCAATCTAACTCAGGATTCAAAGGCCCTCGAGCCCCAATAACATAAGCTGCACCCAGTCCCAATATCATAAACTGCATCCAGTCCCAAAATCAGAAACTGCACCCGGCTCCAATATAAATAAACTACACCCAGTCGCAATGTCATAAACTGCATCCAGTCCCAAAATCAGAAACTGCACCCGGCTCCAATATAAATAAACTGCAGCCAGTCCCAACATCATAAACTGCACCCAGTCCCAATATCATAAACTGCACCTGGCCCCAATATTAATAAACTGTACCCACTCCCAATATCATAAACTGCACCCAGTCCCAATATCATAAACTGCACCTGGCCTCAATATCATAAACTGCACCCGGGCAAATATCATAAACATCACCCACCCCCAATATCATAAACTGCGCCCGGTCCCAATATCACAAACTGAAGCCAGTCCAAATATCATAAACTGCACCCGGCCCCAATATTAATAAACTGCACCCAGTTCCAATATCGTAAACTGCATCCAGTCCCAATATCATAAAATGCACCTGGCCCCAATATTAATAAACTACACCCAGTCGCAATGTCATAAACTGCACCCGGCCACATTATTAATAAACTGCGCCCAGTCCCAATATCATAAACTGCACCCAGTCGAAATATCATAAACTGCACCTGGTACCCAATATTAATAAACTGCACCAGGTACCAATATAATAAACTGCACACAGTCCCACTCTCATAAATTGCACCCAGTCGCAATATCATAAACTGCACCCGGCCCCAATATTAGTAAACTGCACCCTGTCCCAATATCGTAAACTGCATCCAGTCCCAATATCATAAACTGCACCCGGCCACATTATTAATAAACTGCACCCAGTCCAAATATCATAAACTGCACCCAGTCCCAATATCATAAACTGCACCGGGTCCCAATATCATAAACTGCACACAGTCCCAATATCATAAACTGCAACCGGCCCCAATGATAAAAAATTGCACACAGTCCCAATATCATAAACTGCACCTGGCCCCAATATTGATAAACTGCACCTAGTGCCGATCACATAAACTGCACCTAGTCCCGACATCATAAACTGCACCCAGTCCCAATATAATACACTGCACACAGTCCCTACATCATAAACTTCACCTGGCCCCAATATTAATAAACTGCACCCAGTCCCAATATCATAAACTGCACCCAGCCCCAATATCAAATGCTGCACCCAGTCACAAAAACACAAACTGCACCCGGCCCCAATATCATAAAATGCACCCAGTCCCAGCATCATAAACTGCACCCAGTCTCAATATCATAAACTGCACCCGGCCCCAATATTAATAAACTGCACCCAGTCCCAACATCGTAAACTGCATCCAGTCCCAATATCATAAAATGCACCTGGCCCCAATATTAATAAACTACACCCAGTCGCAATGTCATAAACTGCACCCGGCCACATTATTAATAACCTGCGCCCAGTCCCAATATCATAAGCTGACTCACTCCCAATATCATAAACTGCACCCGGCCACATTATTAATAAACTGCACCCAGTCCAAATATCATAAACTGCACCCAGTCGCAATTTCATAAACTGCACCCGGCCGCAATATTAATAAACTGCACCCAGTCCCAGTATCATAAACTTCACCTGGCCCCAATATTAATACACTGCACCCGGTACCAATATAATAAACTGCACCCAGCCCCAATATCATAAACTGCACCCGGCCATATTATTAATAAACTGTGCCCAGTCCCAATATCATAAACAGACCCAGTCCCAATATCATAAACCGTACCTGGCCCCAATATTAATAAACTGCACCGAGTCCCAATATCATAAACTGCAACCGGCCCCAATGATAAAAAATTGCACACAGTCCCAATATCATAAACTGCACCTGGCCCCAATATTGATAAACTGCACCTAGTGCCGATAACATAAACTGCACCAAGTCCCGATCACATAAACTGCACCCAGTCCCAAGATCATAGACTTCACAAGGCCCCAAGATTAATAAACTGCACCCAGTCCCAATATCATAGACTTCACAAGGCCCCAGGATTAATAAACTGCATCCAGTCCCAAAATCAGAAACTGCACCCGGCTCCAATATAAATAAACTGCAGCCAGTCCCAACATCATAAACTGCACCCAGTCCCAATATCATAAACTGCACCTGGCCTCAATATCATAAACTGCACCCGGGCCAATATCATAAACATCACCCACCCCCAATATCATAAACTGCGCCCGGTCCCAATATCACAAACTGAAGCCAGTCCAAATATCATAAACTGCACCCGGCCCCAATATTAATAAACTGCACCCAGTTCCAATATCGTAAACTGCATCCAGTCCCAATATCATAAACTGCACCTGGCCTCAATAACATAAACTGCACCCGGGCCAATATCATAAACATCACCCACCCCCAATATCATAAACTGCGCCCGGTCCCAATATCACAAACTGAAGCCAGTCCAAATATCATAAAATGCACCTGGCCCCAATATTAATAAACTACACCCAGTCGCAATGTCATAAACTGCACCCGGCCACATTATTAATAAACTGCGCCCAGTCCCAATATCATAAACTGCACCCAGTCGAAATATCATAAACTGCACCTGGCCCCAATATTAATAAACTGCACCAGGTACCAATATAATAAACTGCACACAGTCCCACTATCATAAATTGCACCCAGTCGCAATATCATAAACTGCACCCGGCCCCAATATTAATAAACTGCACTCAGTCCCAATATCGTAAACTGCATCCAGTCCCAATATCATAAACTGCACCCGGCCACATTATTAATAAACTGCACCCAGTCCAAATATCATAAACTGCACCCAGTCGAAATAGCATAAACTGCACCTGGCCCCAATATTAATAAACTGCACCAGGTACCAATATAATAAACTGCACACAGTCCCACTATCATAAATTGCACCCAGTCGCAATATCATAAACTGCACCCGGCCCCAATATTAATAAACTGCACCCAGTCCCATATCGTAAACTGCATCCAGTCCCAATATCATAAACTGCACCCGGCCACATTATTAATAAACTGCACCCAGTCCAAATATCATAAACTGCACCCAGTCCCAATATCATAAACTGCACCGGGTCCCAATATCATAAACTGCACACAGTCCCAATATCATAAATGGCACCCGGTCTCAATATTAATAAACTGCACCGAGTCCCAATATCATAAACTGCAACAAGCCCCAATGATACAAAATTGCACACAGTCCCAATATCATAAACTGCACCTGGCCCCAATATTAATAAACTGCACCTAGTCCCGATAACATAAACTGCACCTAGTCCCGATATCATAAACTGCACCCAGTCCCAATATAATGCACTGCACACAGTCCCCACATCATAAACTGCCCCCGGCCCCAATATTAATAAACTGCACCCAGACGCAATATCATAAACTGCACCCAGTCCCAATATCATAAACTGCACCCGGTCTCAATATTAATAAACTGCACCGAGTCCCAATATCATAATCTGCAACCGGCCCCAATGATAAAAAATTGCACACAATTCCAATATCATAAACTGCACCCGGTCTCAATATTAATAAACTGCACACAGTCCCAAGATCATTAACTGCAACCGGCCCCAATGATAAAAAATTGCACACAATTCCAATATCATAAACTGCACCTGGCCCCAATATTAATAAACTGCACCTAGTGCCGATAACATAAACTGCACCTAGTCCCGATATCATAAACTGCACCCAGTCCCAATATAATAAACTGCACCCAGCTCCAATGTCATAAACTGCAGCGAGCCCCAGTAACATAAGCTGCACCCAGTCCCAATATCATAAACTGCATCCAGTCCCAATCTCCGAAACATCACTTGACCTCAATATCATGAACTGCACCCGGCCCCAATATCATAAATCCGAAATCAGTCCCAATATTAATAAACTGCACCCAGTCCCAATCTCATAAACTTCACCCAGTCCCAGTATCATAAACTTCACCCAGTCCCAAGATTAATAAACTGCACCCAGTCGCAATATCATAGACTTCACATGGCCCCAAGATTAATAAACTGCACCCAGTCCCAATATCATAAACTGAAGCCAGTCCAAATATCATAAACTGCACCCGGCCCCAATATAAATAAACTGCACCCAGTCCTAATATCATAAACTGCACCCGGCCCCTGTATCTTAAACTGCATACAGTCTAAATATCGTAAAATGCACCCAGCCCCAATATCATGAACTGCACCCGGCCCTAATATTAATAAACTGCACCAAGTCCAAATTTCGTAAACTGCACCCAGTTGCAAAATCATAAACTGCACCCGGCCATATTATTAATAAACTGTGCCCAGTCCCAATATCATAAACAGACCCAGTCCCAATATCATAAACCGCACCTGGCCCCAATATTAATAAACTGCACCGAGTCCCAATATCATAAACTGCAACCGGCCCCAATGATAAAAAATTGCACACAGTCCCAATATCATAAACTGCACCTGGCCCCAATATTGATAAACTGCACCTAGTGCCGATCACATAAACTGCACCTAGTCCCGACATCATAAACCGCACCCAGTCCCAATATAATACACTGCACACAGGCCCTACATCATAAACTGCACCCGGCCCCAATATTAATAAACTGCACCCAGACGCAATATCATAAACTGCACCCAGTCCCAATATCATAAACTGCACCCAGCCCCAATATCATAAACTGCACCGAGCCCCAATAACATAAGCTGCACCCAGTCCCAATATCATAAACTGCATCCAGTCCCAATCTCCGAAACATCACTTGACCTCAATATCATAAACTGCACCGGCCCCAATATCATAAATCCGAAATCAGTCCCAATATTAATAAACTGCACCCAGTTCCAATCTAACTCAGGATTCAAAGGCCCTCGAGCCCCAATAACATAAGCTGCACCCAGTCCCAATATCATAAACTGCATCCAGTCCCAAAATCAGAAACTGCACCCGGCTCCAATATAAATAAACTACACCCAGTCGCAATGTCATAAACTGCATCCAGTCCCAAAATCAGAAACTGCACCCGGCTCCAATATAAATAAACTGCAGCCAGTCCCAACATCATAAACTGCACCCAGTCCCAATATCATAAACTGCACCTGGCCCCAATATTAATAAACTGTACCCACTCCCAATATCATAAACTGCACCCAGTCCCAATATCATAAACTGCACCTGGCCTCAATATCATAAACTGCACCCGGGCAAATATCATAAACATCACCCACCCCCAATATCATAAACTGCGCCCGGTCCCAATATCACAAACTGAAGCCAGTCCAAATATCATAAACTGCACCCGGCCCCAATATTAATAAACTGCACCCAGTTCCAATATCGTAAACTGCATCCAGTCCCAATATCATAAAATGCACCTGGCCCCAATATTAATAAACTACACCCAGTCGCAATGTCATAAACTGCACCCGGCCACATTATTAATAAACTGCGCCCAGTCCCAATATCATAAACTGCACCCAGTCGAAATATCATAAACTGCACCTGGTACCCAATATTAATAAACTGCACCAGGTACCAATATAATAAACTGCACACAGTCCCACTCTCATAAATTGCACCCAGTCGCAATATCATAAACTGCACCCGGCCCCAATATTAGTAAACTGCACCCTGTCCCAATATCGTAAACTGCATCCAGTCCCAATATCATAAACTGCACCCGGCCACATTATTAATAAACTGCACCCAGCCCCAATATCATTAACTGCACCTGGCCCTAATATTAATAAACTGCACCGAGTCCCAATATCATAAACTGCATCGAGTCCCAATATCATAAACTGCAACCGGCCCCAATGATAAAAAATTGCACACAGTCCCAATATCATAAACTGCACCTGGCCCCAATATTGATAAACTGCACCTAGTGCCGATCACATAAACTGCACCTAGTCCCGACATCATAAACTGCACCCAGTCCCAATATAATACACTGCACACAGTCCCTACATCATAAACTTCACCCGGCCCCAATATTAATAAACTGCACCCAGACGCAATATCATAAACTGCACCCAGTCCCAATATCATAAACTGCACCCAGCCCCAATATCATAAACTGCACCGAGCCCCAATAACATAAGCTGCACCCAGTCCCAATATCATAAACTGCATCCAGTCCCAATCTCCGAAACATCACTTGACCTCAATATCATAAACTGCACCGGCCCCAATATCAAAAATCCGAAATCAGTCCCAATATTAATAAACTGCACCCAGTCCCAATCTAACTCAGGATTCAAAGGCCCTCGAGCCCCAATAACATAAGCTGCACCCAGTCCCAATATCATAAACTGCATCCAGTCCCAAAATCAGAAACTGCACCCGGCTCCAATATAAATAAACTACACCCAGTCGCAATGTCATAAACTGCATCCAGTCCCAAAATCAGAAACTGCACCTGTACCCAATATTAATAAACTGTACCCACTCCCAATATCATAAACTGCACCCAGTCCCAATATCATAAACTGCACCTGGCCTCAATATCATAAACTGCACCCGGGCAAATATCATAAACATCACCCACCCCCAATATCATAAACTGCGCCCGGTCCCAATATCACAAACTGAAGCCAGTCCAAATATCATAAACTGCACCCGGCCCCAATATTAATAAACTGCACCCAGTTCCAATATCGTAAACTGCATCCAGTCCCAATATCATAAAATGCACCTGGCCCCAATATTAATAAACTACACCCAGTCGCAATGTCATAAACTGCACCCGGCCACATTATTAATAAACTGCGCCCAGTCCCAATATCATAAACTGCACCCAGTCGAAATATCATAAACTGCACCTGGTACCCAATATTAATAAACTGCACCCGGTACCAATATAATAAACTTCACACAGTCCCACTATCATAAACCGCACACGGCCCCAATATTAATAAACTTCACCCAGTCCCAATATCATAAATTGCACCCGGCCCCTATACTAATAAACTGCACCCCGTCCCAATATCATTAACTGCACCCAGTCACAATATCATAAACTGCACCCGGCCCCAATATCTTAAACTGCATCCAGTCTAAATATCGTAAAATGCACCCAGCCCCAATATCATGAACTGCACCCGGCCCTAATATTAATAAACTGCACCAAGTCCAAATATCATAAACTGCACCCAGTCGCAAAATCATAAACTGCACCCGGCCATATTATTAATAAACTGTGCCCAGTCCCAATATCATAAACAGACCCAGTCCCAATATCATATACCGCACCTGGCCCCAATATTAATAAACTGCACCCAGTCCCAATGTCGGAAACTGCATCCAGTCCCAATATCATAAACCGCACCCGGCCCCAATATTAATAAACTGCACCCAGTCCAAATATCATAAACTGCACCCAGTCCCAATATCATAAACTGCACCGGGTTCCAATATCATAAACTGCACCCAGTCCCAATATCATAAACGGTACCCGGTCTTAATATTAATAAACTGCACCGAGTCCCAATTTCATAAACTGCAACAGGCCCCAATGATAAAAAATTGCACACAGTCCCAATATCATAAACTGCACCTGGCCCCAATATTAATAAACTGCACCTAGTCCCGATAACATAAACTGCACCTAGTCCCGATATCATAAACTGCACCCAGTCCCAATATAATGCACTGCACACAGTCCCCACATCATAAACTGCACCCGGCCCCAATATTAATAAACTGCACCCAGTCCCACTATCATAAACTTCACCTGCCCCCAATATTAATAAACTGTACCCGGTACCAATATAATAAACTGCACACAGTCCCACTATCATATGCTGCACCCAGTCACAAAAACACAAACTGCACCCGGCCCCAATATCATAAAATGCACTCAGTCCCAGCATCATAAACTGCACTCAGTCCCAATATTTATAAACTGCACCCAGTCCCAATATCGTAAACTGCATCCAGTCCCAATATCATAAACCGCACCCGGCCCCAATATTAATAAACTGCACCCAGTCCCAACATCGTAAACTGCATCCAGTCCCAATATCATAAAATGTACCTGGCCCCAATATTAATAAACTGCACCCAGTCGCAATATCATAAACGGCACACGACCCCAATATTAATAAACTTCACCCAGTCCCAAGATCATAAATTGCACCCAGTCGCAATATTATAAACTGCACCATGCCCCAATATTAATAAATTGCACCCAGTCCCAATATCATAAACTTCACCTGGCTCCAATATTAATAAACTGCACCCAGTCCCAATATCATAAACTGCACCCAGTCCCAATATCAGAAACTGCACCCGGCTCCAATAGAAATAAACTGCAGCCAGTCCCAACATCATAAACTGCACCCAGACCCAATATCATAAACTGCACCCAGACGCAATATTAATAAACTGCACCCAGTCCCAATATCATAAATTGCACCTGGCCTCAAGATCATAAACTGCACCCAGTCCCAATATCATAAACAGCACCCACCCCCAATATCATAAACTGCGCCCGGTCACAATATCACAAACTGCAGCCAGTCCCAATATCATAAACTGCACTCGGCCCCAATATTAATAAACTGCACCCAGTCCCAATATCGTAAACTGCATCCAGTCCCAATATCATAAAATGCACCTGGCCCCAATATTAATAAACTGCGCCCAGTCCCAATATCATAAACTGCACCCAGTCGCTATATCATAAACTGCACCGAGCCCCAATATTAATAAACTGCACACAGTCCCAATATCATAACCTGCACCCGGCCCCAATATTAATAAACTGCACCCAGTCCCAATATCATAAACTTCACCTGGCCCCAATATTAATAAACTGCACCCAGTCTCAATATCATAAACTGCACCCGGCCCCAATATTAATAAACTGCACCCAGTCCCAACATCGTAAACTGCATCCAGTCCCAATATCATAAAATGCACCTGGCCCCAATATTAATAAACTACACCCAGTCGCAATGTCATAAACTGCACCCGGCCACATTATTAATAACCTGCGCCCAGTCCCAATATCATAAGCTGACTCACTCCCAATATCATAAACTGCACCCAGCCACATTATTAATAACCTGCGCCCAGTCCCAATATCATAAGCTGACTCACTCCCAATATCATAAACTGCACCCGGCCACATTATTAATAAACTGCACCCAGTCCAAATATCATAAACTGCACCCAGTCGCAATTTCATAAACTGCACCCGGCCGCAATATTAATAAACTGCACCCAGTCCCAGTATCATAAACTTCACCTGGCCCCAATATTAATACACTGCACCCGGTACCAATATAATAAACTGCACCCAGCCCCAATATCATAAACTGCACCCGGCCATATTATTAATAAACTGTGCCCAGTCCCAATATCATAAACAGACCCAGTCCCAATATCATAAACCGTACCTGGCCCCAATATTAATAAACTGCACCGAGTCCCAATATCATAAACTGCAACCGGCCCCAATGATAAAAAATTGCACACAGTCCCAATATCATAAACTGCACCTGGCCCCAATATTGATAAACTGCACCTAGTGCCGATCACATAAACTGCACCTAGTCCCGACATCATAAACCGCACCCAGTCCCAATATAATACACTGCACACAGTCCCGACATCATAAACTGCACCCGGCCCCAATATTAATAAACTGCACCCAGACGCAATATCATAAACTGCACCCAGTCCCAATATCATAAACTGCACCCAGCCCCAATATCATAAACTGCACCGAGCCCCAATAACATAAGCTGCACCCAGTCCCAATATCATAAACTGCATCCAGTCCCAATCTCCGAAACATCACTTGACCTCAATATCATAAACTGCACCGGCCCCAATATCATAAATCCGAAATCAGTCCCAATATTAATAAACTGCACCCAGTTCCAATCTAACTCAGGATTCAAAGGCCCTCGAGCCCCAATAACATAAGCTGCACCCAGTCCCAATATCATAAACTGCATCCAGTCCCAAAATCAGAAACTGCACCCGGCTCCAATATAAATAAACTACACCCAGTCGCAATGTCATAAACTGCATCCAGTCCCAAAATCAGAAACTGCACCCGGCTCCAATATAAATAAACTGCAGCCAGTCCCAACATCATAAACTGCACCCAGTCCCAATATCATAAACTGCACCTGGCCCCAATATTAATAAACTGTACCCACTCCCAATATCATAAACTGCACCCAGTCCCAATATCATAAACTGCACCTGGCCTCAATATCATAAACTGCACCCGGGCAAATATCATAAACATCACCCACCCCCAATATCATAAACTGCGCCCGGTCCCAATATCACAAACTGAAGCCAGTCCAAATATCATAAACTGCACCCGGCCCCAATATTAATAAACTGCACCCAGTTCCAATATCGTAAACTGCATCCAGTCCCAATATCATAAAATGCACCTGGCCCCAATATTAATAAACTACACCCAGTCGCAATGTCATAAACTGCACCCGGCCACATTATTAATAAACTGCGCCCAGTCCCAATATCATAAACTGCACCCAGTCGAAATATCATAAACTGCACCTGGTACCCAATATTAATAAACTGCACCAGGTACCAATATAATAAACTGCACACAGTCCCACTCTCATAAATTGCACCCAGTCGCAATATCATAAACTGCACCCGGCCCCAATATTAGTAAACTGCACCCTGTCCCAATATCGTAAACTGCATCCAGTCCCAATATCATAAACTGCACCCGGCCACATTATTAATAAACTGCACCCAGCCCCAATATCATTAACTGCACCTGGCCCTAATATTAATAAACTGCACCGAGTCCCAATATCATAAACTGCATCGAGTCCCAATATCATAAACTGCAACCGGCCCCAATGATAAAAAATTGCACACAGTCCCAATATCATAAACTGCACCTGGCCCCAATATTGATAAACTGCACCTAGTGCCGATCACATAAACTGCACCTAGTCCCGACATCATAAACTGCACCCAGTCCCAATATAATACACTGCACACTGTCCCTACATCATAAACTTCACCCGGCCCCAATATTAATAAACTGCACCCAGACGCAATATCATAAACTGCACCCAGTCCCAATATCATAAACTGCAACCAGCCCCAATATCATAAACTGCACCGAGCCCCAATAACATAAGCTGCACCCAGTCCCAATATCATAAACTGCATCCAGTCCCAATCTCCGAAACATCACTTGACCTCAATATCATAAACTGCACCGGCCCCAATATCAAAAATCCGAAATCAGTCCCAATATTAATAAACTGCACCCAGTCCCAATCTAACTCAGGATTCAAAGGCCCTCGAGCCCCAATAACATAAGCTGCACCCAGTCCCAATATCATAAACTGCATCCAGTCCCAAAATCAGAAACTGCACCCGGCTCCAATATAAATAAACTACACCCAGTCGCAATGTCATAAACTGCATCCAGTCCCAAAATCAGAAACTGCACCCGGCTCTAATATAAATAAACTGCAGCCAGTCCCAACATCATAAACTGCACCCAGTCCCAATATCATAAACTGCACCTGGCCCCAATATTAATAAACTGTACCCACTCCCAATATCATAAACTGCACCCAGTCCCAATATAATAAACTGCACCTGGCCTCAATATCATAAACTGCACCCGGGCAAATATCATAAACATCACCCACCCCCAATATCATAAACTGCGCCCGGTCCCAATATCACAAACTGAAGCCAGTCCAAATATCATAAACTGCACCCGGCCCCAATATTAATAAACTGCACCCAGTTCCAATATCGTAAACTGCATCCAGTCCCAATATCATGAAATGCACCTGGCCCCAATATTAATAAACTACACCCAGTCGCAATGTCATAAACTGCACCCGGCCACATTATTAATAAACTGCGCCCAGTCCCAATATCATAAACTGCACCCAGTCGAAATATCATAAACTGCACCTGGTACCCAATATTAATAAACTGCACCCGGTACCAATATAATAAACTTCACACAGTCCCACTATCATAAACCGCACACGGCCCCAATATTAATAAACTTCACCCAGTCCCAATATCATAAATTGCACCCGGCCCCTATACTAATAAACTGCACCCCGTCCCAATATCATTAACTGCACCCAGTCACAATATCATAAACTGCACCCGGCCCCAATATCTTAAACTGCATCCAGTCTAAATATCGTAAAATGCACCCAGCCCCAATATCATGAACTGCACCCGGCCCTAATATTAATAAACTGCACCAAGTCCAAATATCATAAACTGCACCCAGTCGCAAAATCATAAACTGCACCCGGCCATATTATTAATAAACTGTGCCCAGTCCCAATATCATAAACAGACCCAGTCCCAATATCATAAACTGCATCCAGTCCCAAAATCAGAAACTGCACCCGGCTCCAATATAAATAAACTACACCCAGTCGCAATGTCATAAACTGCATCCAGTCCCAAAATCAGAAACTGCACCCGGCTCCAATATAAATAAACTGCAGCCAGTCCCAACATCATAAACTGCACCCAGTCCCAATATCATAAACTGCACCTGGCCCCAATATTAATAAACTGTACCCACTCCCAATATCATAAACTGCACCCAGTCCCAATATCATAAACTGCACCTGGCCTCAATATCATAAACTGCACCCGGGCAAATATCATAAACATCACCCACCCCCAATATCATAAACTGCGCCCGGTCCCAATATCACAAACTGAAGCCAGTCCAAATATCATAAACTGCACCCGGCCCCAATATTAATAAACTGCACCCAGTTCCAATATCGTAAACTGCATCCAGTCCCAATATCATAAAATGCACCTGGCCCCAATATTAATAAACTACACCCAGTCGCAATGTCATAAGCTGCACCCGGCCACATTATTAATAAACTGCGCCCAGTCCCAATATCATAAACTGCACCCAGTCGAAATATCATAAACTGCACCTGGTACCCAATATTAATAAACTGCACCAGGTACCAATATAATAAACTGCACACAGTCCCACTCTCATAAATTGCACCCAGTCGCAATATCATAAACTGCACCCGGCCCCAATATTAGTAAACTGCACCCTGTCCCAATATCGTAAACTGCATCCAGTCCCAATATCATAAACTGCACCCGGCCACATTATTAATAAACTGCACCCAGCCCCAATATCATTAACTGCACCTGGCCCTAATATTAATAAACTGCACCGAGTCCCAATATCATAAACTGCATCGAGTCCCAATATCATAAACTGCAACCGGCCCCAATGATAAAAAATTGCACACAGTCCCAATATCATAAACTGCACCTGGCCCCAATATTGATAAACTGCACCTAGTGCCGATCACATAAACTGCACCTAGTCCCGACATCATAAACTGCACCCAGTCCCAATATAATACACTGCACACAGTCCCTACATCATAAACTTCACCCGGCCCCAATATTAATAAACTGCACCCAGACGCAATATCATAAACTGCACCCAGTCCCAATATCATAAACTGCAACCAGCCCCAATATCATAAACTGCACCGAGCCCCAATAACATAAGCTGCACCCAGTCCCAATATCATAAACTGCATCCAGTCCCAATCTCCGAAACATCACTTGACCTCAATATCATAAACTGCACCGGCCCCAATATCAAAAATCCGAAATCAGTCCCAATATTAATAAACTGCACCCAGTCCCAATCTAACTCAGGATTCAAAGGCCCTCGAGCCCCAATAACATAAGCTGCACCCAGTCCCAATATCATAAACTGCATCCAGTCCCAAAATCAGAAACTGCACCCGGCTCCAATATAAATAAACTACACCCAGTCGCAATGTCACAAACTGCATCCAGTCCCAAAATCAGAAACTGCACCCGGCTCTAATATAAATAAACTGCAGCCAGTCCCAACATCATAAACTGCACCCAGTCCCAATATCATAAACTGAACCTGGCCCCAATATTAATAAACTGTACCCACTCCCAATATCATAAACTGCACCCAGTCCCAATATAATAAACTGCACCTGGCCTCAATATCATAAACTGCACCCGGGCAAATATCATAAACATCACCCACCCCCAATATCATAAACTGCGCCCGGTCCCAATATCACAAACTGAAGCCAGTCCAAATATCATAAACTGCACCCGGCCCCAATATTAATAAACTGCACCCAGTTCCAATATCGTAAACTGCATCCAGTCCCAATATCATAAAATGCACCTGGCCCCAATATTAATAAACTACACCCAGTCGCAATGTCATAAACTGCACCCGGCCACATTATTAATAAACTGCGCCCAGTCCCAATATCATAAACTGCACCCAGTCGAAATATCATAAACTGCACCTGGTACCCAATATTAATAAACTGCACCCGGTACCAATATAATAAACTTCACACAGTCCCACTATCATAAACCGCACACGGCCCCAATATTAATAAACTTCACCCAGTCCCAATATCATAAATTGCACCCGGCCCCTATACTAATAAACTGCACCCCGTCCCAATATCATTAACTGCACCCAGTCACAATATCATAAACTGCACCCGGCCCCAATATCTTAAACTGCATCCAGTCTAAATATCGTAAAATGCACCCAGCCCCAATATCATGAACTGCACCCGGCCCTAATATTAATAAACTGCACCAAGTCCAAATATCATAAACTGCACCCAGTCGCAAAATCATAAACTGCACCCGGCCATATTATTAATAAACTGTGCCCAGTCCCAATATCATAAACAGACCCAGTCCCAATATCATAAACCGCACCTGGCCCCAATATTAATAAACTGCACCCAGTCCAAATATCATAAACTGCACCCAGTCCCAATATCATAAACTGCACCGGGTCCCAATATCATAAACTGCACCCAGTCCCAATATCATAAACGGTACCCGGTCTTAATATTAATAAACTGCACCGAGTCCCAATTTCATAAACTGCAACAGGCCCCAATGATAAAAAATTGCACACAGTCCCAAAATCATAAACTGCACCTGGCCCCAATATTAATAAACTGCACCTAGTCCCGATAACATAAACTGCACCTAGTCCCGATATCATAAACTGCACCCAGTCCCAATATAATGCACTGCACACAGTCCCCACATCATAAACTGCACCCGGCCCCAATATTAATAAACTGCACCCAGTCCCACTATCATAAACTTCACCTGCCCCCAATATTAATAAACTGTACCCGGTACCAATATAATAAACTGCACACAGTCCCACTATCATATGCTGCACCCAGTCACAAAAACACAAACTGCACCCGGCCCCAATATCATAAAATGCACTCAGTCCCAGCATCATAAACTGCACTCAGTCCCAATATTTATAAACTGCACCCAGTCCCAATATCATAAACTTCACCTGGCCCCAATATTAATAAACTGCACCCAGTCCCGATATCATAAACTGCACCCAGCCCCAATATCATATGCTGCACCCAGTCACAAAAACACAAACTGCACCCGGCCCCAATATCATAAAATGCACTCAGTCCCAGCATCATAAACTGCACTCAATCCCAATATTTATAAACTGCACCCAGTCCCAATATCGTAAACTGCATCCAGTCCCAATATCATAAACCGCACACGGCCCCAATATTAATAAACTGCACCCAGTCCCAACATCGTAAACTGCATCCAGTCCCAATATCATAAAATGCACCTAGCCCCAATATTAATAAACTGCACCCAGTCGCAATATCATAAACGGCACACGACCCCAATATTAATAAACTTCACCCAGTCCCAAGATCATAAATTGCACCCAGTCGCAATATTATAAACTGCACCATGCCCCAATATTAATAAATTGCACCCAGTCCCAATATCATAAACTTCACCTGGCTCCAATATTAATAAACTGCACCCAGTCCCAATATCATAAACTGCACCCAGTCCCAATATCAGAAACTGCACCCGGCTCCAATAGAAATAAACTGCAGCCAGTCCCAACATCATAAACTGCACCCAGACCCAATATCATAAACTGCACCCAGACGCAATATTAATAAACTGCACCCAGTCCCAATATCATAAATTGCACCTGGCCTCAAGATCATAAACTGCACCCAGTCCCAATATCATAAACAGCACCCACCCCCAATATCATAAACTGCGCCCGGTCACAATATCACAAACTGCAGCCAGTCCCAATATCATAAACTGCACCCGGCCCCAATATTAATAAACTGCACCCAGTCCCAATATCATAAACTGCATCCAGTCCCAATATCATAAAATGCACCTGGCCCCAATATTAATAAACTGCGCCCAGTCCCAATATCATAAACTGCACCCAGTCGCTATATCATAAACTGCACCGAGCCCCAATATTAATAAACTGCACACAGTCCCAAAATAATAACCTGCACCCGGCCCCAATATTAATAAACTGCACCCAGTCCCAATATCATAAACTTCACCTGGCCCCAATATTAATAAACTGCACCCAGTCCCAATATCATAAACTGCACCCAGCCCCAATATCAAATGCTGCACCCAGGCACAAAAACACAAACTGCACCCGGCCCCAATATCATAAAATGCACCCAGTCCCAGCATCATAAACTGCACCCAGTCTCAATATCATAAACTGCACCCGGCCCCAATATTAATAAACTGCACCCAGTCCCAACATCGTAAACTGCATCCAGTCCCAATATCATAAAATGCACCTGGCCCCAATATTAATAAACTACACCCAGTCGCAATGTCATAAACTGCACCCGGCCACATTATTAATAACCTGCGCCCAGTCCCAATATCATAAGCTGACTCACTCCCAATATCATAAACTGCACCCAGCCACATTATTAATAACCTGCGCCCAATCCCAATATCATAAGCTGACTCACTCCCAATATCATAAACTGCACCCGGCCACATTATTAATAAACTGCACCCAGTCCAAATATCATAAACTGCACCCAGTCGCAATATCATAAACCGTACCTGGCCCCAATATTAATAAACTGCACCGAGTCCCAATATCATAAACTGCAACCGGCCCCAATGATAAAAAATTGCACACAGTCCCAATATCATAAACTGCACCTGGCCCCAATATTGATAAACTGCACCTAGTGCCGATAACATAAACTGCACCAAGTCCCGATCACATAAACTGCACCCAGTCCCAATATCATAAACTGCACCCAGTCCCAATATTAATAAACTGCACCTAGTCCCGATCACATAAACTGCACCCAGTCCCAATATCATAGACTTCACAAGGCCCCAAGATTAATAAACTGCATCCAGTCCCAAAATCAGAAACTGCACCCGGCTCCAATATAAATAAACTGCAGCCAGTCCCAACATCATAAACTGCACCCAGTCCCAATATCATAAACTGCACCTGGCCTCAATATCATAAACTGCACCCGGGCCAATATCATAAACATCACCCACCCCCAATATCTTAAACTGCGCCCGGTCCCAATATCACAAACTGAAGCCAGTCCAAATATCATAAACTGCACCCGGCCCCAATATTAATAAACTGCAACCAGTTCCAATATCGTAAACTGCATCCAGTCCCAATATCATAAACTGCACCTGGCCTCAATAACATAAACTGCACCCGGGCCAATATCATAAACATCACCCACCCCCAATATCATAAACTGCGCCCGGTCCCAATATCACAAACTGAAGCCAGTCCAAATATCATAAAATGCACCTGGCCCCAATATTAATAAACTACACCCAGTCGCAATGTCATAAACTGCACCCGGCCACATTATTAATAAACTGCGCCCAGTCCCAATATCATAAACTGCACCCAGTCGAAATATCATAAACTGCACCTGGCCCCAATATTAATAAACTGCACCAGGTACCAATATAATAAACTGCACACAGTCCCACTATCATAAATTGCACCCAGTCGCAATATCATAAACTGCACCCGGCCCCAATATTAATAAACTGCACCCAGTCCCAATATCGTAAACTGCATCCAGTCCCAATATCAGAAACTGCACCTGGCCACATTATTAATAAACTGCACCCAGTCCAAATATCATAAACTGCACCCAATCCCAATATCATAAACTGCACCGGGTCCCAATATCATAAACTGCACACAGTCCCAATATCAAAAATGGCACCCGGTCTCAATATTAATAAACTGCACCGAGTCCCAATATCATAAACTGCAACAGGCCCCAATGATACAAAATTGCACACAGTCCCAATATCATAAACTGCACCTGGCCCCAATATTAATAAACTGCACCTAGTCCCGATAACATAAACTGCACCTAGTCCCGATATCATAAACTGCACCCAGTCCCAATATAATACACTGCACACAGTCCCCACATCATAAACTGCCTCCGGCCCCAATATTAATAAACTGCACCCAGACGCAATATCATAAACTGCACCCAGTCCCAATATCATAAACTGCACCCAGTCCCAATATCATAAACTGCACCCGGCCTCAATATCATAAACTGCACCCAGTCCCAATATCATAAACTGCACCCGGTCTCAATATTAATAAACTGCACCGAGTCCCAATATCATAAACTGCAACCGGCCCCAATGATAAAAAATTGCACACAATTCCAATATCATAAACTGCACCTGGCCCCAATATTAATAAACTGCACCTAGTGCCGATAACATAAACTGCACCCAGTCCCGATATCATAAACTGCACCCAGTCCCAATATAATAAACTGCACACAGTCCCTACATCATCAACTGCACCCGGCCCCAATATTAATAAACTGCACCCAGACGCAATATCATAAACTGCACCCAGTCCCAATATCATAAACTGCACCCAGCCCCAATATCATAAACTGCACCGAGCCCCAATAACATAAGCTGCACCCAGTCCCAATATCATAAACTGCATCCAGTCCCAATCTCCGAAACATCACTTGACCTCAATATCATAAACTGCACCCGGCCCCAAAATCATAAATCCGAAATCAGTCCCAATATTAATAAGCTGCACCCAGTCCCAATATCATAAACTGCATCCAGTCCCAATCTCTGAAACATCACTTGACCTCAATATCATAAACTGCACCGGCCCCAATATCATAAATCCGGATTCAGTCCCAATATTAATAAACTGCACCCAGTTCCAATCTAACTCAGGATTCAAAGGCCCTCGAGCCCCAATAACATTAGCTGCACCCAGTCCCAATATCATAAACTGCATCCAGTCCCAAAATCAGAAACTGCACCCGGCTCCAATATAAATAAACTACACCCAGTCGCAATGTCATAAACTGCATCCAGTCCCAAAATCAGAAACTGCACCCGGCTCCAATATAAATAAACTGCAGCCAGTCCCAACATCATAAACTGCACCCAGTCCCAATATCATAAACTGCACCTGGCCCCAATATTAATAAACTGTACCCACTCCCAATATCATAAACTGCACCCAGTCCCAATATCATAAACTGCACCTGGCCTCAATATCATAAACTGCACCCGGGCAAATATCATAAACATCACCCACCCCCAATATCATAAACTGCGCCCGGTCCCAATATCACAAACTGAAGCCAGTCCAAATATCATAAACTGCACCCGGCCCCAATATTAATAAACTGCACCCAGTTCCAATATCGTAAACTGCATCCAGTCCCAATATCATAAAATGCACCTGGCCCCAATATTAATAAACTACACCCAGTCGCAATGTCATAAACTGCACCCGGCCACATTATTAATAAACTGCGCCCAGTCCCAATATCATAAACTGCACCCAGTCGAAATATCATAAACTGCACCTGGCCCCAATATTAATAAACTGCACACAGTCCCAATATCATAAACTGCATCCAGTCCCAATATCATAAACTGCACCCGGCCACATTATCAATAAACTGCACCCAGTCCAAATATCATAAACTGCACCCAGTCCCAATATCATAAACTGCACCGGGTCCCAATATCATAAACTGCACACAGTCCCAATATCATAAATGGCACCCGGTTTCAATATTAATAAACTGCACCGAGTCCCAATATCATAAACTGCAACAGGCCCCAATGATACAAAATTGCACACAGTCCCAATATCATAAACTGCACCTGGCCCCAATATTAATAAACTGCACCTAGTCCCGATAACATAAACTGCACCTAGTCCCGATATCATAAACTGCACCCAGTCCCAATATAATACACTGCACACAGTCCCCACATCATAAACTGCCCCCGGCCCCAATATTAACAAACTGCACCCAAACGCAATATCATAAACTGCACCCAGTCCCAATATCATAAACTGCACCCAGTCCCAATATCATAAACTGCACCCGGCCTCAATATCATAAACTGCACCCAGTCCCAATATCATAAACTGCACCCGGTCTCAATATTAATAAACTGCACCGAGTCCCAATATCATAAACTGCAACCGGCCCCAATGATAAAAAATTGCACACAGTTCCAATATCATAAACTGCACCTGGCCCCAATATTAATAAACTGCACCTAGTCCCGATAACATAAACTGCACCTAGTCCCGATATCATAAACTGCACCGAGTCCCAATATCATAAACTGCAACCGGCCCCAATGATAAAAAATTGCACACAGTTCCAATATCATAAACTGCACCTGGCCCCAATATTAATAAACTGCACCCAGTCCCAATATCATAAACTGCACCCAGCTCCAATGTCATAAACTGCAGCGAGCCCCAGTAACATAAGCTGCACCCAGTCCCAATATCATAAACTGCATCCAGTCCCAATCTCCGAAACATCACTTGACCTCAATATCATGAACTGCACCCGGCCCCAATATCATAAATCCGAAATCAGTCCCAATATTAATAAACTGCACCCAGTCCCAATCTCATAAACTTCACCCAGTCCCAGTATCATAAACTTCACCCAGTCCCAATATTAATAAACTGCACCCAGTCGCAATATCATAGACTTCACATGGCCCCAAGATTAATAAACTGCACCCAGTCCCAATATCATAAACTGAAGCCAGTCCAAATATCATAAACTGCACCCGGCCCCAATATAAATAAACTGCACCCAGTCCCAATATCATAAACTGCACCCGGCCCCTGTATCTTAAACTGCATACAGTCTAAATATCGTAAAATGCACCCAGCCCCAATATCATGAACTGCACCCGGCCCTAATATTAATAAACTGCACCAAGTCCAAATTTCGTAAACTGCACCCAGTTGCAAAATCATAAACTGCACCCAGCCATATTATCAATAAACTGTGCCCAGTCCCAATATCATAAACAGACCCAGTCCCAATATCATAAACCGCACCTGGCCCCAATATTAATAAACTGCACCGAGGCCCAATATCATAAACTGCATCCGGCCCCAATGATAAAAAATTGCACACAGTCCCAATATCATAAACTGCACCTGGCCCCAATATTGATAAACTGCACCTAGTGCCGATAACATAAACTGCACCTAGTCCCGACATCATAAACTGCACCCAGTCCCAATATAATACACTGCACACAGTCCCTACATCATAAACTGCACCCGGCCCCAATATTAATAAACTGCACCAAGACGCAATATCATAAACTGCACCCAGTCCCAATATCATAAACTGCACCCAGCCCCAATATCATAAACTGCACCGAGCCCCAATAACATAAGCTGCACCCAGTCCCAATATCATAAACTGCATCCAGTCCCAAAATCAGAAACTGCACCCGGCTCCAATATAAATAAACTACACCCAGTCGCAATGTCATAAACTGCATCCAGTCCCAAAATCAGAAACTGCACCCGGCTCCAATATAAATAAACTGCAGCCAGTCCCAACATCATAAACTGCACCCAGTCCCAATATCATAAACTGCACCTGGCCCCAATATTAATAAACTGTACCCACTCCCAATATCATAAACTGCACCCAGTCCCAATATCATAAACTGCACCTGGCCTCAATATCATAAACTGCACGCGGGCAAATATCATAAACATCACCCACCCCCAATATCATAAACTGCGCCCGGTCCCAATATCACAAACTGAAGCCAGTCCAAATATCATAAACTGCACCCGGCCCCAATATTAATAAACTGCACCCAGTTCCAATATCGTAAACTGCATCCAGTCCCAATATCATAAAATGCACCTGGCCCCAATATTAATAAACTGCGCCCAGTCCCAATATCATAAACTGCACCCAGTCGAAATATCATAAACTGCACCTGGTACCCAATATTAATAAACTGCATCCGGTACCAATATAATAAACTTCACACAGTCCCACTATCATAAACCGCACACGGCCCCAATATTAATAAACTTCACCCAGTCCCAATATCATAAATTGCACCCGGCCCCTATACTAATAAACTGCACCCCGTCCCAATATCATTAACTGCACCCAGTCACAATATCATAAACTGCACCCGGCCCCAATATCTTAAACTGCATCCAGTCCAAATATCGTAAAATGCACCCAGCCCCAATATCATGAACTGCACCCGGCCCTAATATTAATAAACTGCACCAAGTCCAAATATCATAAACTGCACCCAGTCGCAAAATCATAAACTGCACCCGGCCATATTATTAATAAACTGTGCCCAGTCCCAATATCATAAACAGACCCAGTCCCAATATCATAAACCGCACCTGGCCCGAATATTAATAAACTGCACACAGTCCCAATGTCGGAAACTGCATCCAGTCCCAATATCATAAACCGCACCCGGCCCCAATATTAATAAACTGCACCCAGTCCAAATATCATAAACTACACCCAGTCCCAATATCATAAACTGCACCGGGTCCCAATATCATAAACTGCACCCAGTCCCAATATCATAAACGGCACCCGGTCTTAATATTAATAAACTGCACCGAGTCCCAATATCATAAACTGCAACAGGCCCCAATGATAAAAAATTGCACACAGTCCCAATATCATAAACTGCACCTGGCCTCAATATTAATAAACTGCACCTAGTCACGATAACATAAACTGCACCTAGTCCCGATATCATAAACTGCACCCAGTCCCAATATAATACACTGCACACAGTCCCCACATCATAAACTGCACCCGGCCCCAATATTAATAAACTGCACCCAGTCCCACTATCATAAACTTCACCTGGCCCCAATATTAATAAACTGCACCCGGTACCAATATAATAAACTGCACACAGTCCCACTATCATAAACCGCACACGGCCCCAATATTAATAAA
The DNA here is from genome assembly GCF_044704955.1 of Pristiophorus japonicus. Taxonomy (NCBI): domain Eukaryota; kingdom Metazoa; phylum Chordata; class Chondrichthyes; family Pristiophoridae; genus Pristiophorus; species Pristiophorus japonicus. The sequence goes on from NC_091980.1 coordinate 143,607,971, forward strand.
CTTCACCCAGTCCCAATATCATAAATTGCACCCAGTCGCAACATCATAAACTGCACCCGGCCCCAATATTAATAAACTGCACCCAGTCCCAATATCATAAACTTCACCTGGCCCCAATATTAATAAACTGCACCCAGTCCCGATATCATAAACTGCACCCCGCCCCAATATCATATGCTGCACCCAGTCACAAAAACACAAACTGCACCCGGCCCCAATATCATAAAATTCACTCAGTCCCAGCATCATAAACTGCACTCAGTCCCAATATTTATAAACTGCACCCAGTCCCAATATCGTAAACTGCATCCAGTCCCAATATCATAAAGCGCACCCGGCCCCAATATTAATAAACTGCACCCAGTCCCAACATCGTAAACTGCATCCAGTCCCAATATCATAAAATGCACCTGGCCCCAATATTAATAAACTGCACCCAGTCGCAATATCATAAACGGCACACGACCCCAATATTAATAAACTTCACCCAGTCCCAAGATCATAAATTGCACCCAGTCGCAATATTATAAACTGCACCCGGCCCCAATATTAATAAATTGCACCCAGTCCCAATATCATAAACTTCCCCTGGCTCCAATATTAATAAACTGCACCCAGTCCCAATATCATAAACTGCACCCAGTCCCAATATCAGAAACTGCACCCGGCTCCAATAGAAATAAACTGCAGCCAGTCCCAACATCATAAACTGCACACAGACGCAATATCATAAACAGCACCCACCCCCAATATCATAAACTGCGCCCGGTCCCAATATCACAAACTGCAGCCAGTCCCAATATCATAAACTGCACCTGGCCCCAATATTAATAAACTGCACCCAGTCCCAATATCGTAAACTGCATCCAGTCCCAATATCATAAAATGCACCTGGCCCCAATATTAATAAACTGCGCCCAGTCCCAATATCATAAACTGCACCCAGTCGCTATATCATAAACTGCACCCGGCCCCAATATTAATAAACTGCACCCAGTCCCAATATCATAAACTGCACCCGGCCCCAATATTAATAAACTGCACCCAGTCCCAATATCATAAACTTCACCTGGCCCCAATATTAATAAACTGCACCCAGTCCCAATATCATAAACTGCACCCAGCCCCAATATCATATGCTGCACCCAGTCCCAATATCATAAAATGCACCTGGCCCCAATATTAATAAACTACACCCAGTCGCAATGTCATAAACTGCACCCGGCCACATTATTAATAACCTGCGCCCAGTCCCAATATCATAAGCTGACTCACTCCCAATATCATAAACTGCACCCAGCCACATTATTAATAACCTCCGCCCAGTCCCAATATCATAAGCTGACTCACTCCCAATATCATAAACTGCACCCGGCCACATTATTAATAAACTGCACCCAGTCCAAATATCATAAACTGCACCCAGTCGCAATTTCATAAACTGCAACCGGCCCCAATATTAATAAACTGCACCCAGTCCCAGTATCATAAACTTCACCTGGCCCCAATATTAATACACTGCACCCGGTACCAATATAATAAACTGCACCCAGCCCCAATATCATAAACTGCACCCGGCCATATTATTAATAAACTGTGCCCAGTCCCAATATCATAAACAGACCCAGTCCCAATATCATAAACTGCAACCGGCCCCAATGATAAAAAATTGCACACAGTCCCAATATCATAAACTTCACCTGGCCCCAATATTAATAAACTGCGCCCGGTCCCAATATTAATAAACTGCACCTAGTCACGATAACATAAACTGCACCTAGTCCCGATATCATAAACTGCACCCAGTCCCAATATAATACACTGCACACAGTCCCCACATCATAAACTGCACCCGGCCCCAATATTAATAAACTGCACCCAGTCCCACTATCATAAACTTCACCTGGCCCCAATATTAATAAACTGCGCCCGGTCCCAATATCACAAAATGCAGCCAGTCCCAATATCATAAACTGCACCCGGCCCCAATATTAATAAACTGCACCCAGTCCCAATATCGTAAACTGCATCCAGTCCCAATATCATAAAATGCACCTGGCCCCAATATTAATAAACTGCGCCCAGTCCCAATATCATAAACTGCACCCAGTCGCTATATCATAAACTGCACCCGGCCCCAATATTAATAAACTGCACCCAGTCCCAATATCACAAACTGCACAAGGCCCCAATATTAATAAACTGCACCCAGTCCCAATATCATAAACTTCACCTGGCCCCAATATTAATAAACTGCACCCAGTCCCAATATCATAAACTGCACCCAGCCCCAATATCATATGCTGCACCCAGTCACAAAAACACAAACCGCACCCGGCCCCAATATCATAAAATGCACCCAGTCCCAGCATCATAAACTGCACCCAGTCTCAATATCATAAACTGCACCCGGCCCCAATATTAATAAACTGCACCCAGTCCCAACATCGTAAACTGCATCCAGTCCCAATATCATAAAATGCACCTGGCCCCAATATTAATAAACTACACCCAGTCGCAATGTCATAAACTGCACCCGGCCACATTATTAATAACCTGCGCCCAGTCCCAATATCATAAGCTGACTCACTCCCAATATCATAAACTGCACCCAGCCACATTATTAATAACCTGCGTCCAGTCCCAATATCATAAGCTGACTCACTCCCAATATCATAAACTGCACCCGGCCACATTATTAATAAACTGCACCCAGTCCAAATATCATAAACTGCACCCAGTCTCAATTTCATAAACTGCACCCGGCCCCAATATTAATAAACTGCACCCAGTCCCAGTATCATAAACTTCACCTGGCCCCAATATTAATACACTGCACCCGGTACCAATATAATAAACTGCACCCAGCCCCAATATCATAAACCGCACACGGCCACAATATTAATAAACTTCACCCAGTCCCAATATCATATGCTGCACCCAGTCACAAATACACAAACTGCACCCGGCACCAATATCATAAAATGCACCCAGTCCTGGCATCATAAACTGCACTCAGTCCCAATATTTATAAACTGCACCCAGTCCCAATATCAAAAACTCCACCCAGTCCCAATATTAATACACTGCACCCAGTCCCAATATCATAAACTGCTCCCGGCCGCAATATTAATAAACTGCACGGAGTCCCAATATCATGAACTGCACCCAGTTCCAATATCACAAACTGAACCTGGCCCCAATATTAATAAACTGCACGGAGTCCCAATATCACAAACTGCATCCAGTCCCAATAGCATAAACTTAACATGACCCCAATATCATGAACTGCATTCAGTCCCAATATCATAAACATCACATAGTCCCATTATCATAAACTGCGCCCGGCCCCACTATGATCAACTGCACCCGGCCCCAAAATCATAAACTGCTTCCAGTCCCGACATCATAAACTGCAGCCAGTCCCAATATTAATAAACTGCACCCAGTCCCAATATCCTAAACTTCACCTGGCCCCAATATTAATAAACTGCACCCAGTCCCAATATCATAAACTGCACCCAGCCCCAATATCATATGCTGCACCCAGTCCCAATATCATAAAATGCACCTGGCCCCAATATTAATAAACTACACCCAGTCGCAATGTCATAAACTGCACCCGGCCACATTATTAATAACCTGCGCCCAGTCCCAATATCATAAGCTGACTCACTCCCAATATCATAAACTGCACCCAGCCACATTATTAATAATCTCCGCCCAGTCCCAATATCATAAGCTGACTCACTCCCAATATCATAAACTGCACCCGGCCACATTATTAATAAACTGCACCCAGTCCAAATATCATAAACTGCACCCAGTCGCAATTTCATAAACTGCAACCGGCCCCAATATTAATAAACTGCACCCAGTCCCAGTATCATAAACTTCACCTGGCCCCAATATTAATACACTGCACCCGGTACCAATATAATAAACTGCACCCAGCCCCAATATCATAAACTGCACCCGGCCATATTATTAATAAACTGTGCCCAGTCCCAATATCATAAACAGACCCAGTCCCAATATCATAAACTGCAACCGGCCCCAATGATAAAAAATTGCACACAGTCCCAATATCATAAACTTCACCTGGCCCCAATATTAATAAACTGCGCCCGGTCCCAATATTAATAAACTGCACCTAGTCACGATAACATAAACTGCACCTAGTCCCGATATCATAAACTGCACCCAGTCCCAATATAATACACTGCACACAGTCCCCACATCATAAACTGCACCCGGCCCCAATATTAATAAACTGCACCCAGTCCCACTATCATAAACTTCACCTGGCCCCAATATTAATAAACTGCGCCCGGTCCCAATATCACAAACTGCAGCCAGTCCCAATATCATAAACTGCACCCGGCCCCAATATTAATAAACTGCACCCAGTCCCAATATCGTAAACTGCATCCAGTCCCAATATCATAAAATGCACCTGGCCCCAATATTAATAAACTGCGCCCAGTCCCAATATCATAAACTGCACCCAGTCGCTATATCATAAACTGCACCCGGCCCCAATATTAATAAACTGCACCCAGTCCCAATATCACAAACTGCACCCGGCCCCAATATTAATAAACTGCACCCAGTCCCAATATCATAAACTGCACCCGGCCCCAATATTAATAAACTGCACCCAGTCCCAATATCATAAACTTCACCTGGCCCCAATATTAATAAACTGCACCCAGTCCCAATATCATAAACTGCACCCAGCCCCAATATCATATGCTGCACCCAGTCACAAAAACACAAACTGCACCCGGCCCCAATATCATAAAATGCACCCAGTCCCAGCATCATAAACTGCACCCAGTCTCAATATCATAAACTGCACCCGGCCCCAATATTAATAAACTGCACCCAGTCCCAACATCGTAAACTGCATCCAGTCCCAATATCATAAAATGCACCTGGCCCCAATATTAATAAACTACACCCAGTCGCAATGTCATAAACTGCACCCGGCCACATTATTAATAACCTGCGCCCAGTCCCAATATCATAAGCTGACTCACTCCCAATATCATAAACTGCACCCAGCCACATTATTAATAACCTGCGTCCAGTCCCAATATCATAAGCTGACTCACTCCCAATATCATAAACTGCACCCGGCCACATTATTAATAAACTGCACTCAGTCCAAATATCATAAACTGCACCCAGTCGCAATTTCATAAACTGCACCCGGCCCCAATATTAATAAACTGCACCCAGTCCCAGTATCATAAACTTCACCTGGCCCCAATATTAATACACTGCACCCGGTACCAATATAATAAACTGCACCCAGCCCCAATATCATAAACCGCACACGGCCACAATATTAATAAACTTCACCCAGTCCCAATATCATATGCTGCACCCAGTCACAAATACACAAACTGCACCCGGCACCAATATCATAAAATGCACCCAGTCCTGGCATCATAAACTGCACTCAGTCCCAATATTTATAAACTGCACTCAGTCCCAATATTTCTAAACTGCACCCAGTCCCAATATCAAAAACTCCACCCAGTCCCAATATTAATACACTGCACCCAGTCCCAATATCATAAACTGCTCCCGGCCGCAATATTAATAAACTGCACGGAGTCCCAATATCATGAACTGCACCCAGTTCCAATATCACAAACTGAACCTGGCCCCAAAATTAATAAACTGCACGGAGTCCCAATATCACAAACTGCATCCAGTCCCAATAGCATAAACTTAACATGACATAAACTGCGCCCGGCCCCACTATGATCAACTGCACCCGGCCCCAAAATCATAAACTGCTTCCAGTCCCGACATCATAAACTGCAGCCAGTCCCAATATCATAAACTGAACCCGGCCCCAATATTAATAAACTGCACGTAGTCACAATATCAAAAACTGCACCCGGTTCCAATAACATAAACTGCACCCAGCCCCAATATTAATAAACTGCATCAATTACCAATATCATAAACAACACCAGCCCCAATATTAATAAACTGCACCCAGTCCTAATATCATAAACTGCACTCAGTCCCAATATCACAAACTGCACCCAGTCCCAATATCATAAACTGCACCAGGTCCCAATATCATAAACTGCACCCGACACCAACAACATAAGCTGAACCTGGCCCCAATATCAAAAACTAGGTCCAGCCCCAATATCATAAACTGCACCTGACACCAACATCATGAACTGAACCCGGCCCCAATATCACAAACTGCATCGGGCCCCAATATCATAAACTGCAACCGGCCCCATATTAATAAACTGCACTCAGTCCCAATATCATAAACTGCACCCGGCCCCAATATTAATAAACTGCACCTAGTCTCGATAACATAAACTGCACCTAGTCCCGATATCATAAACTGCACCTAGTCCCAATATCATAAACTGCATCCAGCCCCAATATCATAAATTGCACCTAGCCCCAATATCATAAACTGCACCCAGTCCCAATATCATAAACTGCACCCAGTCTCAATATCATAAACTGCACCCAGTCTCAATCTCTGAAACTTCACTTGGCCTCAATATCATAAACTGCACCCGACCCCAATATCATAAACTGCACCCAGTCCCAATCTCATAGACTTCACCCAGTCCCAATATCATAAACTGCATCCCAGAGCCAATATCATAAACTGCAACTGGCCCCAATGATAAAAAATTGCACACAATCCCAATATCATAAACTGCACCTGGCCCCAATATTAATAAACTGCACCTCGTCCCGATAACATAAACTGCACCTAGTCCCGATATCATAAACTGCACCCAGTCCCAATACAATACACTGCCCCAATATGAATAAACTGAACCCGGCCCCAATATCATAAACTGCACCCAGTCCCAATATCATAAACTGCACCGAGCCCCAATATCATAAACTGCACTGAGCCCCAATATCATAAACTGCATCCAGTCCCAATCTCCGAAACTTCACTTGACCTCAATATCATAAACTGCACCCAGTCCCAATATCAGAAACTGCATCCCAGAGCCAATATCATAAACTGCACCCAGTCCCAATGTCAGAAACTGCACCCGGCTCCAATATTAATAAACTGCAGCCAGTTCCAACATCATAAACTGCACCCAGTCCCAATATCATAAACTGCACCCGGCTCCAATATTAATAAACTGTACCCACTCCCAATATCATAAACTGCACCCAGTCCCAATATCATAAACTGCACCTGGCCTCAATATCATAAACTGCACCCGGCCCCAATATCATAAACAGCACCCACCCCCAATATCATAAACTGCGCCCGGTCCCAATATCACAAAGTGCACCCAGTCCCAATATCGTAAACTGCATCCAGTCCCAATATCATAAAATGCACCCGGCCCCAATATTAATAAACTACACCCAGTCCCAATATCATAAACTGCATCCAGTCCCAATATCATTAACTGCACCCGGGCCCAATATTAATAAACTGTACCCAGTCCCAATTTAATAAACTGCACCCAGCACCAATATGATAAACTGCACCCAGTCCCAATATTAAAACTGCATTCGGCCCCAATATTAATATATTGCACCCAGTCCCAATATCACAAACAGCACCCAGTTCCAATATCATGAAATGCACCCAGTCCCAAAATCAGAAACTGCACCGCGCCCCAATATTAATAAAATGCACCTCGTCCCAATGTCATAAACTGCACCCACCCCCAATATCATAAACTGCACCGAGTCCCAATATTATAAACTGCAACCAGCCCCAGTAGAATAAACTGCAGCCAGCCCCAAAATCATAAACTGGACCCAGCCCCACAGACCAGACTGTGACAGGGACCAGACTGTGACAGACCAGACTGTGACAGACCAGACTGTGACAGACCAGACTGTGACTGACCAGACTGTGACTGATCAGACTGTGACTGACCAGACTTTGACTGACCAGACCGTGAATGTGTATGTGTGTGGGGGATGAGTGCATTTGGGGGGAAGATTATATGTGTGTGTGCATGCGGTGGGAAGTGTATGTGCGCGTGTGTGTGGGGTGATGAGTGTGATTGTGTGTGCGGAGCAATGAGTGTGAATGTGTGTGTGTGTGTGTGTGTGTGCAGGGGGAATGAGTATGAGTGTCTGTGTGCAAGGGGATTGAATGTGTGTGTGTTTGCGAGGGTGGATGAGTGTGTGTGTGTGTGTGTGTGTGCGTGCGGGGAAATTGTGCATGTGTGTGTGTGTGTGCGCGCGAGGGGAATGTGTGAGTGTGTGTGTGAGTGTGAATGTGCGTTTGAGTGTGTGCGGGGGGATCAGTGTGTGTGTGAGTGTGTGTGTGTGTGCGCAGGGGGATGAGTGTGTGTGTGTGTGTGTATGTGTGTGTGTGTGAGTGTGTGCAGGGGGGATGAGTGTGTGTGGTATGTGGCTGTGTGTGTGTGTGTGTGAGTGTGTGCGAGGGGGATGAGTGTGTGTGAGTGTGTGCGTATGTGCGGGGGGGGATGAGTGTGTATGTGTAAGTGTGCGGAACGGGATGAGTGTGTGTGTGTGTGTGTGTGTGAGCATGTGTGGGGGGGGATTGAGTGTGTGTGTGTTTGCGTGTGTGTGTGCGTGAGGGGATAATGTGTGTGTGTGTGAGTGGGTGCAGGAGCAATGAGTGTGTGTGTGTGTGCGGGGGGAATGAGTGTGTGTGTGAGTGTGTGCGGCGGGATAGTGTGTGTGTGTGTAAGTGTGAGTTTTTGTGTGAGTGTTTGTGGGCGGATGTGTGTGTGTGTGCGGGGGGAATGACTGTGAGTGTGTGTGCGGGGGATGAGTATGTGCGTGTGTGTGCACGCGCACGAGATGGATGAGTGTGTATATGTGTGTGTATTTGTGTGCGTGTGTGTGTGCGGGGGGAATGAGTGAGTGTGTGTTTGTGTGTGTGGGGGGCATTGAGTGTGAATGTGTGTGTGTGTATGTATGTAAGTGTGAGTTTTTGTGTGAGTGTTTGTGGGCGGATGTGTGTGTGTGTGTGTATGCGGGGTGGATGAGTGTGTGTGTGTGTGTGAGTGTGCGGGGGGTGAGTGTGTGTGTGTGTGTGTGTGTGGAGGGAATGAGTGTGTGTCTGTGAGTGTATGAGTGTGAGTATGTGTGTGTGTGCGCGGGGGGATGAGTGTGTGTGTGTGAGTGTATGTGCGGGGTGGAATGTGTGTAATGTGTGTGAGTGTGTCTGTGTGCTTGTGTGTGCGGGGGGATTGAGTGTGTGTGTGTGCGTGTGTTTGTGCGGGGGGAATGAGTGTGTGTGAGTGAGTGTGTGTTTGTGTGTATGCAGGGGGGATGATTGTGTGTGTGTGTGTGAGTGTGTGTGTCTGTGAGTGTGAGTTTTTGTGTGTGTGGGCGGGGGGATGAGTGTGTGTGTGAGTGTGCGGGCGGATGTGTGCGTGTGCATGTGTGCGTGCGTGCGCACGGCGGGGATGAGAGCGCGTGTGTGTATGTGTGTTTGTGTGTGTGTGTGCCGAAGGAGTGAGTGTGAGTGTGTTTGCGGGGGGGAGTGAGTTTGTGTGTGCGTGTGTGTGTGTGCGGGGGGGATGAGTGTAAGTGTGTGTGTGCGGGGGGGTTGAGTGTGTGTGTGTGTGTGTGCGGGGTGGGGATGAGTTTGTGTGTGTGTGTGTGTTTGTGTGTGTGTGTGTGCGGCAGATGAGTGTGTGTGTGTTTGTGTGTGTGTGTGTGCGGGGGAGATGAGTGTGTGTGTGTGTTTGTGTGTGCGGGGCATGAGTGTGTGTGGTGTGTAAGTGTGTGTGTGTGAGTGTGTGGGGGGGATGAGTGTGTGTGAGTGTGTGGGGAGATGAGTGTGTGTGTGTGCGGGGGAATGAGTGAGTGTGTGTGTGTGTGTGAGAGAGTGAGTTTTTGTTTGAGTGTGTGCAGGTGTGTGTGGGGGAATGAGTGCGTGTGTGTGTGCGGGGGGATGAGTGTGTGTGTGTGTGTGTGTGTGAGTGTGAGTTTTTGTGTGAGTGTCTGCGGGTGTGTGCGGGGGGAATGAGTCTATGTGTGTGTGTGCGGGGGGGATGAGTGTGTGTGTGTCTGTGTGTGCATTTGTGTGCGGGGGGATTGAGTGTGTGTGTGAGTGTGTGTGTGTGTGAGTGTGTATGTGAGCCGCGGGAATGAGTGTGTGTGTGTGTGCGTGTGTGTGAGAGTGTGCGTGTGTGAACGTGAGTTTTTGTGTGAGTTTGTGCGGGGCTAATGAGTGTGCACGCACGCGCGGGGGTATGGGTGTGTGTGTGTGTGTGTGTGTGTGCGGGGGAATGAGTGTGTGTTTGTGTGTGTGTGTGAGTGTGTGTGCGGGAGGAATGAGTGTGTGTGTGTGCGTGCGGGGTAATGAGTGTGAGTGTGTGAGTGCGGGGAGATTGAATGTGTATGTGTGTGTGTTCGGGGGGATGCGTGTGTGAGTGTGTGAGTGTTTGTGTGTGTGTGAGTGTGTGTGAGTGTGCAGGGGGGATGATTGTGTGTAAGTGTGAATGTGTATGTGTGTGTGTGTGTGGGGGGGGGGATGAGTGTGTGCGGTGTGTGAGTGTGTGTTTGTGTGAGTGTGTGTGTGAGTGTGTGTGAATATGCGGGGGGGATGAGTGTGTGAGTGTGTGTGTGTGAGTGTGTGTGTGATTGTGCAGAGGGGATGATTGTGTGTGAGTGTGTATGTGTTTGTGTGTGCGCACGGGGGGCTGAGAGTGTGTGTGCAGTGGGGATGAGTGTGTGTATGTTTGTGTGTGTGCGGCGGATGAGTGTGTGTGTGCTTGTGTGTGTGTGTGTGTATGTGCGGGGGAGATGAGTGTGTGTGTGTGCGGGTGGGATGAGTGTGTGTGTGTGTGTGTTTGTGTCTGCGGCGGATGAGCGTGTGTGTGTGTGTACGGTGGAGATGAGTGTGTGTGTGAGTGTGCGGGGGGATGTGTGTGTGTGTGTGCGGGGGAATGAGTGAGTGTGTGTGTTTGTGTGTGTGAGTGTGAGTTTTTGTGTGAGTGTGTGCGAGGGGGATGAGTGTGTGTGTGTGTCTTTGTGTGTGTGTGTGTGCGGGGGGATGAGTGTGTGTGTGTGTGTGAGTGTGAGTTTTGTGTGAGTGTGTGTGGGTGGGATGTGTGTGTGTGTGTATGTGTGTGTGCGGGGGGGGATGATTGTGTGTGTGTGTGTGTGTGTGTGTGTGTGTGTGTGAGTGTGAGCTTTTGTGTGAGTGTGTGCGAGGGGGATGAGTGTGTTTGTGTGTGTGTGTGCGGAGGATGAGCGTGTGTGTGTGAGCGTGCATGGGGAGGATGAATGTGTGTTTGTGTGTGTGTGTGCGGGGGGAATGAGTGTGAGTTTGTGTGCGGGGGTTGAGTGTGTGTGTGTGTGTGCACAAGGGGAATGAGTGATTGTGTGTTTGTGTGTGTGGGGGGCATAGAAACATAGAAACATAGAAAATAAGTGCAGGAGCAGGCCATTCAGCCCTTCGAGCCTGCACCGCCATTCAATGAGTTCATGGCTGAACATGAAACTTCAGTACCCCATTCCTGCTTTCTCACCATACCCCTTGATTCCCCTAGTAGTAAGGACTACATCTAGCTCCCTTTTGAATATATTTAGTGAATTGGCCTCAACAACTTTCTGTGGTAAAGAATTCCACAGGTTCACCACTCTCTGGGTGAAGAAGTTTCTCCTTATCTCGGTCCTAAATGGCTTACCCCTTATCCTTAGACTGTGACCCCTGGTTCTGGACTTCCCCAACATTGGGAACATTCTTCCTGCATCTAACCTGTCTAAACCCGTCAGAATTTTAAATGTTTCTATGAGGTCCCCTCTCATTCTTCTGAACTCCAGTGAATACAAGCCCAGTTGATCCAGTCTTTCTTGATAGGTCAGTCCCACCATCCCGGGAATCAGTCTGGTGAACCTTCGCTGCACTCCCTCAATAGCAAGAATGTCCTTCCTCAGGTTAGGAGACCAAAACTGTACACAATACTCCAGGTGTGGCCTCACCAAGGCCCTGTACAACTGTAGCAACACCTCCCTGCCCCTGTACTCAAATCCCCTCGCTATGAAGGCCAACATGCCATTTGCTTTCTTAACCGCCTGCTGTACCTGCATGCCAACCTTCAATGATTGATGTACCATGACACCCAGGTCTCGTTGCACCTTCCCTTTTCCTAATCTGTCACCATTCAGATAATAGTCTGTCTCTCTGTTTTTACCACCAAAGTGGATAACCTCCATTTATCCACATTATACTTCATCTGCCATTCATTTGCCCACTCACCTAACCTATCCAAGTCACTCTGTAGCCTCATAGCATCCTCCTCGCAGCTCACACTGCCACCCAACTTAGTGTCATCCGCAAATTATGAGATACTACATTTAATCCCCTCGTCTAAATCATTAATGTACAATGTAAACAGCTGGGGCCCCAGCACAGAACCTTGCGGTATCCCACTAGTCACTGCCTGCCATTCTGAAAAGTACCCATTTACTCCTACTCTTTGCTTCCTGTCTGACAACCAGTTAACATAGAAACATAGAAAATAGGTGCAGGAGCAGGCCATTCAGCCCTTCTAGCCTGCACCGCCATTCAACGAGTTCATGGCTGAACATGAAACTTCAGTACCCACTTCCTGCTTTCACGCCATACCCCTTGATCCCCCGAGTAGTAAGGACTTCATCTAACTCCCTTTTGAATATATTTAGTGAATTGGCCTCAACTACTTCCTGTGGTAGAGAATTCCACAGGTTCACCACTCTCTGGGTGAAGAAGTTTCTCCTTATCTCGGTCCTAAATGGCTTACCCCTTATCCTTAGACTGTGACCCCTGGTTCTGGACTTCCCCAACATTGGGAACATTCTTCCTGCATCCAACCTGTCCAAACCCGTCAGAATTTTAAACGTTTCTATGAGGTCCCCTCTCACTCTTCTGAACTCCAGTGAATACAAGCCCAGTTGATTCAGTCTTTCTTGATAGGTCAGTCCCACCATCCCGGGAATCAGTCTGGTGAATCTTCGCTGCACTCCCTCAACAGCAAGTATGTCCTTCCTCAAGTTAGGAGACCAAAACTGTACACAATACTCCAGGTGTGGCCTCACCAAGGCCCTGTACAACTGTAGCAACACCTCCCTGCCCCTGTACTCAAATCCCCTCGCTATGAAGGCCAACATGCCATTTGCTTTCTTAACCGCCTGCTGTACCTGCATGCCAACCTTCAATGACTGATGTACCATGACACCCAGGTCTCGTTGCACCTTCCCTTTTCCTAATCTGTCACCATTCAGATAATAGTCTGTCTCTCTGTTTTTACCACCAAAGTGGATAACCTCACATTTATCCACATTATACTTCATCTGCCACGCATTTGCCCACTCACCTAACCTATCCAAGTCACTCTGTAGCCTCATAGCATCCTCCTCGCAGCTCACACTGCCACCCAACTTAGTGTCATCCGCAAATTTGGAGATACTACATTTAATCCCCTCGTCTAAATCATTAATGTACAATGTAAACAGCTGGGGCCCCAGCACAGAACCCTGCGGTACCCCACTAGTCACTGCCTGCCATTCCGAAAAGTACCCATTTACTCCTACTCTTTGCTTCCTGTCTGACAACCAGTTCTCAATCCACGTCAGCACACTACCCCCAATCCCATGTGCTTTAACTTTGCACATTAATCTCCTGTGTGGGACCTTGTCGAAAGCCTTCTGAAAGTCCAAATATACCACATCAACTGGTACTCCTTTGTCCACTTTATTGGAAACATCCTCAAAAAATTCCAGAAGATTTGTCAAGCATGATCTCCCTTTTACAAATCCATGCTGACTTGGACCTATCATGTCACCATTTTCCAAATGCGCTGCTATGACATCCTTAATAATTGATTCCATCATTTTACCCACTACTGAGGTCAGGCTGACCGGTCTATAATTCCCTGCTTTCTCTCTCCCTCCTTTTTTAAAAAGTGGGGTTACATTGGCTACCCTCCACTCGATAGGAACTGATCCAGAGTCAATGGAATGTTGGAAAATGACTGTCAATGCATCCGCTATTTCCAAGGCCACCTCCTTAAGTACTCTGGGATGCAGTCCATCAGGCCCTGGGGATTTATCGGCCTTCAATCCCATCAATTTCCCCAACACAATTTCCCGACTAATAAAGATTTCCCTCAGTTCCTCTTCCTTACTAGACCCTCTGACCCCTTTTATATCTGGAAGGTTGTTTGTGTCCTCCTTAGTGAATACCGAACCAAAGTACTTGTTCAATTGGTCTGCCATTTCTTTGTTCCCCGTTATGACTTCCCCTGATTCTGACTGCAGGGGACCTATGTTTGTCTTTACTAACCTTTTTCTCTTTACATACCGATAGAAACTTTTGCAATCCGCCTTAATGTTCCCTGCAAGCTTCTTCTCGTACTCCATTTTCCCTGCCCTAATCAAACCCTTTGTCCTCCTCTGCTGAGTTCTAACTTTCTCCCAGTCCCCGGGTTCGCTGCTATTTCTGGCCAATTTGTATGCCACTTCCTTGGCTTTAATACTATCCCTGATTTCCCTAGATAGCCACGGTTGAGCCAACTTCCCTTTTTTATTTTTACGCCAGACAGGAATGTACAATTGTTGTAATTCATCCATGCGGTCTCTAAATGTCTGCCATTGTCCATCCACAGTCAACCCCTTAAGTATCATTCGCCAATCTATCCTAGCCAATTCACGCCTCATACCTTCAAAGTTACCCTTCTTTAACTTCTGGACCATGGTCTCTGAATTAGCTGTTTTATTCTCCATCCTAATGCAGAATTCCACCATATTATGGTCACTCTTCCCCAAGGGGCGTCGCACAATGAGATTGCTAATTAATCCTCTCTCATTACACAACACCCAGTCTAAGATGGCCTCCCCCCTAGTTGGTTCCTCGACATATTGGTCTAGAAAACCATCCCTTATTCACTCCAGGAAATCCTCCTCCACCGTATTGCTTCCAGTTTGGTGAACCCAATCTATGTGCATATTAAAGTCACCCATTATAACTGCTGCACCTTTATTGCATGCACCCCTAATTTCCTGTTTGATGCCCTCCCCAACATCACTACTACTGTTTGGAGGTCTGTACACAACTCCCACTAACGTTTTTTGCCCTTTGGTGTTCTGCAGCTCTACCCATATAGATTCCACATCATCCAAGCTAATGTCTTTCCTAACTATTGCATTAATCTCCTCTTTAACCAGCAATGCTACCCCACCTCCTTTTCCTTTTATTCTATCCTTCCTGAATGTTGAATACCCCTGGATGTTGAGTTCCCAGCCCTGATCATCCTGGAGCCACGTCTCCGTAATCCCAATCACATCATATTTGTTAACATCTATTTGCACAGTTAATTCATCCACCTTATTGCGCATACTCCTTGCATTAAGACACAAAGCCTTCAGGCTTGTTTTTTTAACACCCTTTGTCCTTTTAGAATTTTGCTGTACAGTGGCCCTTTTTGTTCTTTGCCTTGGGTTTCTCTGCCC
Source organism: Pristiophorus japonicus (assembly GCF_044704955.1). Lineage (NCBI taxonomy): Eukaryota > Metazoa > Chordata > Chondrichthyes > Pristiophoridae > Pristiophorus > Pristiophorus japonicus. The sequence goes on from NC_091980.1 coordinate 143,623,430, forward strand.
TCCACTTTTCCTCATCTCCTTTCTGTCTTTTGCTTTTGCCTCCTTTTTGTCTCCCTCTGTCTCCCTGCATTGGTTCCCATCCCCCTGCCATATTAGTTTAATTCCTCCCCAACAGCACTAGCAAACATTGGTTCCGGTCCTGCCTAGGTGCAGACCGTCCGGTTTGTACTGGTCCCACCTCCCCCAGAACCGGTTCCAATGCCCCAGGAATTTGAATCCCTCCCTGCTGCACCACTGCTCAAGCCACGTATTCATCTGCGCTATCCTGCGATTCCTATTCTGACTAGCACGTGGCACTGGTAGCAAACCCGAGATTACTACTTTTGAGGTCCTACTTTTTAATTTAGCTCCTAGCTCCTTAAATTCGTTTCGTAGGACCTCATCCCTTTTTTTACCTGTGTCGTTGGTTCCAATGTGCACCACGACAACTGGCTGTTCTCCCTCCCATTTCAGAATGTCCTGCACCCGCTCCGAGACATCCTTGACCCTTGCACCAGGGAGGCAACATACCATCCTGGAGTCTTGGTTGCGGCCGCAGAAACACCTATCTATTCCCCTCATCATTGAATCCCCTATCACTATCGCGCTCCCACTCTTTTTCCTGCCCTCCTGTGCAGCAGAGCCAGCCATGGTGCCATGAACTTGGCTGCTGCTGCCCTTCCCTGATGAGTCATCCCCCCCAACAGTACTCAAAGCGATGTATCTGTTTTGCAGGGGGATGACCACAGGGGACCCCTGCACTACCTTCCTTGCACTACTCTTCCTGCTGGTCTTCCATTCCCTATCTGGCTGTGGACCCTTCTCCTGCGGTAAGACCAACTCACTACACGTGATACTCACGTCATTCTCAGCATCGTGGATGCTCCAGAGTGAATCCACCCTCAGCTCCAACTCCGCAACGCGGACCGTCAGGAGCTGGAGGCGGATACACTTCCCGCACACGTCGTCGTCAGGGACACCGGAAGTGTTCCTGAGTTCCCACATGGTACAGGAGGAGCATAACACCCGACCGAGCTCTCCTGCCATGACTTAACCCTTAGATACACTTAAATTGGCAACAACAATGTTAAAAGTTACTGACTGATATAAAAAAGAAAAAGAAAAACTACTCACCAATCACCAGCCAATCACTTACCCCCTAGGCTGTGACGTCACCTTTCTGTTTCTTTCTACTTCTTTTTTGCCTTCTCTTTGTAGCTGCACAAGTACGCCTTTTATAGGCCACTGCTGATCCCCGAACTCACGCCTCAGCGACCACGAACTCCCGCTGCCTCTCGCATTGAGTGTGAATGTGTGTGTGCGTGTGCAGGGGATAGTGTGTGTGTGTAAGTGTGAGTTTCTGTTTGAGTGTTTGCGGGCGGGTGTGTGTGCATGTGCGTGTGTGTGCGCGCATGTGTGTGTGTGCGCGGGGGGATGAGTGTGAGTGTGTGTGTGTGAGTTTTTGTGTGAGTGCGTGCGGGCGGATGAATGTGTGTGTGTATGTGAGAAGGATGAGTGTGTGTGTGTGCGTGTGTGCATGTGGGATAAGTGTGTGTGTGTGTGCGGGTGGGTTGAGTGTGTGTGTGTGTGTGTGTGTGTGCGGGTGGGATGAGTGTGTGTGTGTGTGTGTGCGACTGGGATGAGTGTGTGTGTGTGTGAGTGTGTGTGTGGGGGGAATGAGTGTGTGTGTGTCTGTGTGTGCATTTGTGTGCGGAGGGATTGAGTGTGTGTATGTATGTGTGTATGTGTGCGGGGGGATTGGATGTGTGTGTGTGTCTGTGTGTGCGCGCGAGGGGAATGAGTGAGTGTATTTGCGTGCGGAGGGATGAGTGTGTGTGTGAATGTGTGTGTGTGTGTGAGTGTGAGTATGTATGTGAGCCGCGGGAATGAGTGTGTGTGTGTGTGCATGTGTGTGAGTGTGTGTGTGTGAACGTGAGTTTTTGTGTGAGTTTGTGCGGGGGTAATGAGTGTGAGTGTGTGTGCGGGGAGATTGAGTGCGTATGTGTGTGTGTGCGGGGGGATGAGTGTGTGTGTGTGAGTGTGTGTGTGAGTGTGTGTGAGTGTGCAGGGGATGAGTGTGTGTGTGAGTGTGCGGGGGCATGAGTGTGTGTGTGTGTGCGGGGGAGATGAGTGTGCGTATGTGTGTGCGGGGGAATTGAGTGTGTGTGTGCAGTGGGGATGAGTATGTGTGTGTGTTTTTGTGTGTGTGTGCGGCGGATGAGTGTGTGTGTGTGCGCGGATCATGAGTGTGTGTGATATGTAAGTGTGTGTGTGTATGTGAGTGTGTGTGTGAGTGAGTGTGTGGGGAATGAGTGTGTGTATGTGTGTGAGTGTGCGGGGGGATGTGTGTGTGTGTGTGTGTGTGTATGTGTGTGTGCGGGGGGTGAGTGTGTGTGCGTGTGTGTGTGTGTGTGAGTGTGAGTTTTTGTGTGAGTGTGTGCGAGGTGGATGAGTGTGTGTGTGAGTGTGCGGGGATGAGTGTGTGTGTGTGTGCGTGTGTGTGTGAGCGTGCACGGGGAGGATGAGTGTGTGTTTGTGTGCATGTGTGTGTGCGTGTGTGTGTGTGTGTGTGTGAGGGGCAATGAGTGTGAGTGTGTGTGCGGGGGTTGAGTGTGTGTGCACAAGGGGAATGAGTGAGTGTGTGTTTGTGTGTGTGTGGGGCATTGAGTGTGAATGTGTGTGTGTGTGTGCAGGGGGATAGTGTGTGTGTGTGTGTGTAAGTGTGAGTTTTTGTGTGAGTGTTTCGGGCGGATGTGTGTGTGTGCGTGTGTGCGGGGGGGGAATGAGTGTGTGCTTGTGTGTGTATGCGCGGGGGAATGAGTGTGTGTGTGCTTGTGTGTGTGCAGGGTGGAATGTGTGTAATGCGTGTGAGTGTGTCTGTGTGCTTGTGTGTGTGCAGGGGGATTGAGTGTGTGTGTGTGCGTGTGTTTGTGTGGGGGGATAGTGTGTGTGTGTGTGTGTGTGTGTGAGTGAGTGTGTATATGTGTGTGAGTTTTTGTGTGATTGTTTGAGGGCGGATGTGTGTGTGTGCGTGTGTGTGTGTATGCGGGAGGGGGTGATGATTGTGTGTGTGTGCGGGGGGATAGTGTGTGTGTGTGTCTGCAGGGGGGATGAGTGTGTGTGTGTGTAAGTGTGAGTTTTTGTGTGAGTGCCTGCGGGCTGATGAATGTGTGTGTGTGCGTGAGAGGGATGAGTGTGTGTGTGCGTATGTGCTTGTAGGATAAGTGTATGTGTGTGTGTGTGTGTGCGGGTGGGATGAGTGTATGTGTGTGTGTGTATGTGTGTGTGTGCAGGTGGGATGAGTGTGTGTGTGTCTGTGTGTGCGTTTGTGTGCGAGGGAATTGAGTGTGAGTATGTATGTGTGTGTGTGCGGGGGGATTGCATGTAATGTGTGTGAGTGTGTCTGTGTGTGTGTGTGTAGGCGGGGGGGATGAGTGTGTATTTGTGTGTGCGGCGGGGATGAGTGTGTGTGTGTGTGTGTTCGTGCAGGGGGAATGAGTGTGTGTGTGTGTGCGCGCGTGAGGAATGTGTGAGTGTGTGTGCGGGGGGGATGATTGTGGTCGCGTGCAGGGGGAATGAGTGTGTGTGTGTGCGTGTGTGCGGGGGGAATGTGAGTGAATGTGTGTGCGTGCGGTGGAATGAGTGCGTGTGTAGCTGTGTGACTGTGTGTGCGGGGGGATTGAGTTTGTGTGTGTGTGTGTGTGCTGGGGGATTTTGTGTGAATGTGTGTGTGTGCAGGGGGATAGTGTGTGTGTGTGTATGCAGTGGGAATGAGTGTGAGTGTGCGCGCGCGTGGGGATGAGTGTGTGTGTGTGCGGGGGGATGAGTGTGTGTGTGTGTGTGTGTTTGTGTGCGTGTGTGTGTGTGCGCGAGGGGCATGAGTGAGTGTGCTGGGGGATTTTGTGTGTATGTGTGTGTGTGCAGAGGGATAGTGTGTGTGTGTGTGAGTGTGTATGCGGGGGCAATGAGAGTGAGTGTGTGAGCGCGCGGGGGAATGAGTGTATGCGAGTGTGTGTATGCGGGGGGGATGATTGTGTGTGTGTTTGCGCGCGCGCGGGGGGAATGAGTGTGTGTGTGTGGCTGTGTGTGTGCGGGGGATGAGTGTGTGTGGTGTGTATATGTGTGTGTGTGTGTGTGAGTATGTGGGGGTATTGAGTGAGTGTGTGTGTGCGGGGAATGAGTGAGTGTGTGAGTGTGAGTTTTTGTGTGAGTGTGTGTGGGGGGATGAGTGTGTGTGTGTGTATGTCTGTGTGTGTGTGTGTGGGGGGGGATGAGTGTGTGTGTGTGTGTGGGGGAGAATGCGTGTAATGCGTGTGAGTGTGTCTGTGTGTGTGTATATGCAGGGGGGATGAGTGTATGTGTGTGTGCGTGGGGGAATGAGTGTGTGTGTGTGTGTGCACGCAGTGGGGATGAGTGTGTGTTTGTGTGTATGTGAGAGGGATGAGTGTTTGTGTGTGCGTGCGGGCGGATTGAGTTTGTGTGTGTGTGTGTGTATGCGCGGGGGAAATGTGTGTGTGCGGAGGGGATGAGTGTGTGTGTGTGTGTGTATATGTGTGTATGCGGTGGGAATGAGTGTGAGTGTGCGCGCGCGGGGGTTGAGTGTGTGTGTGTGTGTGTGTGGCGCATGGGGTGGATGAGTGTGTATGTGCGTGTGTGTTTGTGTGCGAGTGTGTGTGCGCGAGAGGAATGAGTGAGTGCGTTTGTGTGTGTGCTGGGGGATTTTGTGTGAATGTGTGTGTGTGCAGGGGGATAGTGCGTGTGTGTGTGTATGCAGGGGGGATGAGTGTGTGTATGTGTGTTTTGATGTGTGTGTGTGTGCGGGGGGGATAAGTGTGTGTGTGTGCGGGGGTATGCGTGTGTGTGCGCGCGTGAGGAATGAGTGTGTGAGTGTGTGTGTGCGGGGGGAATGAGAGTGAGTGTGTGTGCGCACGGCGGATGAGTGTGTGTGTGTTTGTGTGTGTGCGGGGGATGAGTGTGTGTGATGTGTAAGTGTGTGTGAGTGTATGTGTGAGTGTGTGTATGAGTGTGTGGAGGGATGAGTGTGTGTGTGTGTGTGTGTGTGTGTGTGTGTGTGAGTGTGCGGGGGTTGAGTGTGTGTGTAAGGTGGAGATGAGTGTGTGTGTGTGGGGGGGGATTGAGTGTGCGTGTGTGTGGGGGGGAATGAGTGTGTGTGTGTGGGGGGCTTGAGTGTGTGTGAGTGTGCGGGGGGATGAGTGTATGTGTGTGTATGTGTGCGGGGGGGGATGAGTGTGTGTGTGTGTGAGTGTGCGGGGGAATGAGTGTGTGTGCGTGTGTATGGTGGAGATGAGTGTGAGTGTGTGGGGGGATTGAGTGAGTGTGTGTGTGTACGGTGGAGATGAGTGTGTGTGTGCGTGGGGATAGAGTGTGTGTGTGTGTGTACGGGGAAATGAGTGAGTGTGTGTGTGTATGAGTGTGAGTGTGAGTTTTTGTGTGAGTGTGTGCGGGGGGATGAGTGTGTGTGTGTGTGCGGGGGGAATGAGTGTGTGTGTGTGTGTGTGTGAGTGTGCAGGGGGATGAGTGTGTGTGTGTGTGCGGGGGAGATGTGTGTGTGTGTGTGTGTGTGTGTGAGTGTGAGTTTTTGTGTGAATGTGTGCGAGGGGGATGAGTGTGAATATGTGTGTGTGAGTGTGCGGGGGCATGAGTGTGTGTGTGCGTGTGCGTGTGTGTGAGCATGCACGGGGAGGATGAGTGTGTGTTTGTGTGCATGTGTGTGTGCGCGTGTGTGTGTGTGTGGGGGGAATCAGTGTGAGTGTGCGTGCGGGGGTTGAGTGTGTGTGTGTGCATGAGGGGAATGAGTGATTGTGTGTTTGCGTGTGTGGGGGGCATTGAGTGTGAATGTGTGTGTGTGCAGGGGGATAGTGTGTGTGTGTGTGTGTGTAAGTGTGAGTAAGTGTGAGTTTTTGTGTGAGTGTTTGCGGGGGATGAGTGTTTGTGTGTGTGTGTGTATGCGGGGGAATGAGTGTGTGTGTGTGTGTGCGGGGTGGAATGCATGTAATGCGTGTGAGTGTGTCTGTGTGCTTGTGTGTGTGCAGGGAGATTGAGTGTGTGTGTGTGTGTGTGTGTGCACGTGTTTGTGTGGGGGGAATGAGTGTGTGTGTGTGTGTGTGCAGGGTGGATGATTGTGCATGTATGTGAGTGAGTGTGTATGTGTGTGTTAGTGTTTGTGTGAGTGTTTGCGGGCGGATGTGTGTGTGTGCGTATGTGTGTGTGTGCGCGCGGAGTGGATGAGTGTGCGTGTGTGTGTAAGTGTGAGGTTTTGTGTGAGTGCGTGCGGGCGGATGAATGTTTGTGTGTGTGTGTGTGTGCTGTGTGTGTGTGTGCGTGGGTGATGAGTGTGTGTGTGCATGGGTGATGAGTGTGTGTGTGTGTGTGTATATGAGAGGGATGAGTGTGTGTGTGTGTGCGTGTGTGCGGGTGGGATGAGTGTGTGTGTGTATGTGTGTGTGTGTGTGTGCGGGTGGGATGAGTGTGTGTGTGTGCGCGCGACGGGGATGAGTGAGTGTGTGTGTGTTTGTGTGTGCGGGGGGAATGAGTGTGTGTGTGTGTGTATGTGTTTGTGTGTGCGGGGGAATGAGTGTGTGTGTGTGAGTGTGTCCGGGGGGGGAATGCGCGTAATGCGTGAGAGTGTGTCATTGTGTGTGTGTGTATGCGGGGGGGGGATGAGTGTTTGTGTGTGTGTGTGTGTGTGTGTGTGTGTGTGTGCGGCGGGGATGAGTTAGTGTGTGTGAGTGTGTGTGCGTGGGGGAATGTGCGCGTGTGTGTGTGTGCGCGGGTGCGCATGCAGGGGGAATGACTGTATGTGTGGCTGTGTGTGTGTGTGTGTGCGGGGGGATTCAGTGTGTTTGCGTGTGTGTGTGTGGGGAGAATGAGTGTGAGTGTGTGTGTGTGTGTGCGTGTGTTGGGATTGAGTGTGTGTGTGTGTGCGGGGGGATTCAGTGTGTGTGCGTGTGTGCGTGCGAGGGAATGAGTGAGTGTGTGTGTGTGTATGTGAGTGTGAGTTTTTGTGTGAGTGTGTGCGGGGGGATGAGTGTGTGTGTGTGTGTATGCGCGGGGGGAATGTGAGTGTGTGTGAGTGTGCGGAGGGGATGAGTGTGCGTGTGTGTGTGTGTGTGTGTGTGTGCGGCGCATGGGGTGGATGAGTGTGTGCGTGTGTGTTTGTGTGCGAGTGTGTGTGCGCGCGAGGGGAATGATTGAGTGTGTTTGTGTGTGTGCTGGGAGATTTTGTGTGAATGTGTGTGTGTGCAGGGGGATAGTGTGTGTGTGTGTGTGTATGCAGGGGGGATGAGTGTGTGTGTGTGTGTTTTGCTGTGTGTGTGTGTGCGGGAGGGATAAGTGTGTGTGTGTGTGCGGGGCTATGCGTGTGTGTGTGTGTGTGTGTGCGTGTGAGGAATGAGTGTGTGTGTGAGTGTGTGCGGGAGGAATGAGAGTGAGTGTGTGTGCGCAGGTGGAATGAGTGTGTGTGTGGCTGTGTGTGCGAGGGGGATGAGTGTGTGTGTGTTTGTGTGTGTGTGTGCACGGCGGATTAGTGTGTGTGTGTTTGTGTGTGTGCGGGGGATGAGTGTGTGTGATGTGTAAGTGTGTGTGAGTGTGAGTATATGTGTGAGTGTGTGTATGAGTGTGTGGAGGGATGAGTGTGTGTGTGTGTGAGTGTGCGGGGGTTGAGTGTGTGTGTACGGTGGAGATGAGTGTGTGTGTGTGGGGGGGAATTGAGTGTGCGTGTGTGTGGGGGGGAATGAGTGTGTGTGTGCGTGTGCGTGTGTGTGAGCATGCACGGGGAGGATGAGTGTGTGTTTGCGTGCATGTGTGTGTGCGCGTGTGTGTGTGTGTGTGGGGGGAAATCGGTGTGAGTGTGTGTGCGGGGGTTGAGTGTGTGTGTGTGCATGAGGGGAATGAGTGATTGTGTGTTTGCGTGTGTGGGGGGCATTGAGTGTGAATGTGTGTGTGTGTGCAGGGGGATAGTGTGTGTGTGTGTGTGTAAGTGTGAGTTTTTGTGTGAGTGTTTGCGGGGGATGAGTGTTTGTGTGTGTGTATGTGTGTATGCGGGGGAATGAGTGTGTGTGTGTGTGTGCGGGGTGGAAAGCATGTAATGCGTGTGAGTGTGTCTGTGTGCTTGTGTGTGTGCAGGGAGTTTGAGTGTGTGTGTGTGTGTGTGTGTGCACGTGTTTGTGTGGGGGGAATGAGTGCGTGTGTGCGTGTGTGCAGGGTGGATGATTGTGCATGTATGTGAGTGAGTGTGTATGTGTGTGTTAGTGTTTGTGTGAGTGTTTGCGGGCGGATGTGTGTGTGTGCGTATGTGTGTGTGTGCGTATGTGTGTGTGTGTGCGCGGTGTGGATGAGTGTGCGTGTGTGTGTAAGTGTGAGGTTTTGTGTGAGTGCGTGCGGGCGGATGAATGTTTGTGTGTGCTGTGTGTGTGTGTGCGTGGGTGATGAGTGTGTGTGTGTGTATATGAGAGGGATGAGTGTGTGTGTGTGCGTGTGTGCGGGTGGGGTGAGTGTGTGTGTGTATGTGTGTGTGTGTGTGCGGGTGGGATGAGTGTGTGTGTGTGCGCCCGGCGGGGATGAGTGAGTGTGTGTGTGTGCGGGGGGAATGAGTGTGTGTGTGTGTGTTTGTGTGTGCGGGGGGAATGAGTGTGTGTGTTTGTGTTTGTGTGTGCGGGGGGATGAGTGTGCGTGTGTGTGTAAGTGCGAGTTTTTGTGTGAGTGCGTGCGGGCGGATGAATGTGTGTGTGTGTGTTCTGTGTATGTGTGTGCGTGGCTGATGAGTGTGTGTGTGTGTGTGTGCGGGGGAGTATGAATGTGTGTATGTATATGAGAGGGATGAGTGTGTGTGTGCGTGTGTGCGGGTGGGATGAGTGTGTGTGTGTGTGTGTGCGGCGGGGATGAGTGTGTGTGTGTGTGAGTGTGTGTGCAGGGGGGAATGCACGCGCGTGTGTGTGTGTGCGTGCGCGCGTGCGGGGGGAATGAGTGTGTGTGTGGCTGTGTGTGTGTTTGCGTGTGACTGGATTGAGTGTGTGTGGGTGTGTGTGTGTGGGGAGAATGAGTGTGAGTGTGTGTGCGGGGTGGAATGTGTGTAATGTGTGTGATTCTGTCTGTGTGCGTGTGTGTGTGCGGGGGGATTGAGTGTGTGTGTGTGAGTGTGCGTGTGTGTGTGTGGGGGGATTGAGTGTGTGTGTGCGGGGGGATTCAGTGTGTGTGTGTGTGTGTGTGTATGTGTGTGCGGGGGGATGAGTGTGTGTGGTGTGTGTATGTGTGGGGGGATAAATGTGAGTGTGAGTGCGAGTGTGTGTGTGCAGGGGGAGTGAGTGTGAGTGTGAGTGTGAGTTTTTGTGTGCGGGTGTGTGTGTGTGTGTGTGTGTGTGTGTGCAGGGGGGATGAGTGTGTGTGTGTGTGTGTGCACGGAGGGAATGTGTGTGTGTGAGTGTGCGGGGGGGGGATGAGTGTGTGTGTGTATGCGGTGAGAATGAGTGTGAGTGTGTGCGCGCGGGGGATGAGTGTGTGTGTGTGTGTGTGTAAGTTTTTGTGTGAGTGGGTGCAGGCGGATGAATGTGTGTGTATGTTTTGCTGTGTGTGTGTGTGTGCGCGTGAGGAATGAGTGTGTGTGTGTGAGTGTGTGTGCGGGGGGGATGAGAGTCTGTGAGTGTGCGCGCGGGGGAATGAGTGTGTGTGAGTGTGTGTGCGGGGGGGAATGCGTGTGTGTGTGTGCGCGCGGGGGGAATGAGTGTGTGTGTGGCTGTGCGTGTGTTTGCGTGCAGGGGATTGAGTGTGTGTGTGTGTGTGGGGAAAATGAGCGTGAGTGTGTGTGTGCGTGCATTGGGATTGAGTGTGTGTGAGCGGGGGGATTGAGTGTGTGTGTGTGTGTATGTGTGTGTGTGTATGTGTGTGCGGGGGGGATGAGTGTGTGTGGTGTGCGAGTGTGTGTGCGTGTGTGTGTGTGTGTGTGTGTATGTGTGGGGGGATGAATGTGCGTGTGAGTGTGAATGTGAGTGTGAGTGCGAGTGTGTGTGTGCAGGAGGGGTGAGTGTGCGTGTGTGTGAGCGTGAGTTTTTGTGTGAGTGTGTGTGGGGGAAGTGTGTGTGTGCAGGGGTGGATGAGTGTATGTGTGTGTGTGCACGCAGTGGGATGAGTGTGTGTGTGTGTGTATGGTGGAGATGAGTATGAGTGTACGGGGGGATTGAGCGTGTGTGTGTGCGTGCGGGGGTTGGGTGTGTGTGTGTGCACGAGGGGAATGAATGATTGTGTGTTTGTGTGTGTGGGGGGCATTGAGTGTGAATGTGTGTGTGTGTGCAGGGGGATAGTGTGTGTGTGTGTAATTGTGAGTTTTTGTGTGAGTGTTTGCGGGCGGATGTGTGTGTGTGTGTGTGTGTGTTGGGGGATGAGTGTTTGTGTGTGTGTGTGTGTGCGCGGGGGAATGAGTGTGTGTGTGCGGGGTGGAATGCGTGTAATGCGTGTGAGTGTGTCTGTGTGCTTGTGTGTGTGCAGGGGAATGAGTGAGTGAGTGTGTGTGTGTGTGAGTGTGAGTTTTTGTGTGAGTGTGCGGGGGGATGAGTGTGTGTGTGTGCGGGGGGAATGAGTGTGTGTGTGTGTGTGAGTGTGCGGGGGGATGAGTGTGTGTGTGTGTGTGCGAGGGGATGAGTGCATGTGTGTGTGAGAGTGTGAGTTTTTGTGTGAGTGTGTGCGAGGGGGATGAGTGTGTGTGTGTGAGTGTACGGGGGGATGAGTGTGTGTGTGTGCGTGTGTGTGAGCGTGCACGGGGAGGATGAGTGTGTGTTTGTGTGCATGTGTGTGTGCGTGTGTGTGTGTGTGTGCGGGGGGAATGAGTGTGAGTGTGTGTGCGGGGGTTGAGTGTGTGTGTGTGCACGAGGGGAATGAGTGATTGTGTGTTTATGTATTTAGGGGGCATTGAGTGTGAATGTGTGTGTGTGTGTGCAGGGGGATAGTGTGTGTGTGTAAGTGTGAGTTTTTGTGTGAGTGTTTGCGGGCAGATGTGTCTGTGTGTGTGTGTGTGTGCGGGGGGATGAGTGTTTGTGTGTGTGTGTGCGCGGGGGAATTAGTGTGTGTGTGTGCGGGGTGGAATGAGTGTAATGCGTGTGAGTGTGTCTGTGTGTTTGTGTGTGTGCAGGGGTATTGAGTGTGTGTGTGTGTGTGCACGTGTTTGTGTGGGGGGAATGAGTGTGTGTGTGTGTGTGTATGCAGGGTGAATGATTGTGTGTGTGTGTGAGTGAGTGTGTATGTGTGTGTGAATGTTTGTGTGAGTGTGCGTGTGTGTGTGGGGGTGATGAGTGTGTGTGTGTGTGTGCGCGGGGGGGGTGGCGGTGAGTGTGCGTGTGTGTGTGCGCGTGCGTTGGGATTGAGTGTGTGTGCGGGGGGATTCAGTGTGTGTGTGTGTGTGTGCGGGGGGATTAGTGTGTGTGGTGTGTGTGCGTGTGTGTGTGTATGTGTGGGGGGATGAATGAGTGTGTGAGTGTGAATGTGAGTGTGAGTGCGAGTGTGTGTGTGTGCAGGGGGTGAGCGTGTGTGAGTGTGAGTTTTTGTGTGAGTATATGCGGGGGATATGTGTGTGTGGGGAGAATGAGTGTGAGTGTGTGTGTGCATTGGGATTAAGTGTGTGTGTGTGTGTGTGTGTGTATGCGGGGGGGATGAATGTGTGTGTGAGTGTGAATGTGAGTGTGAGTGCGCGTGTGTGTGTGCAGGGGGAGTGAGTGTGTGTGTGTGAGTGTGAGTTTTTGTGTGAGTGTGTGCAGAGGGATGTGTGTGTGTGTGCAGGGGAGATGAGTGTGTATGTGCACGTGTTTGTGTGGGGGGAATGAGTGTGTGTGTGTGCGCGGGGGAATGAGTGTGTGTGTGTGCGGGGTGGAATGCGTGTAATGCGTGTGAGTGTGTCTGTGTGCTTGTGTGTGTGCAGGGGTATTGAGTGTGTGTGTGTGTGTGTGTGTGTGCGGGGGGATGAGTGTTTGTGTGTGTGTGTGCGCGGGGGAATGAGTGTGTGTGTGTGCGGGGTGGAATGCGTGTAATGCGTGTGAGTGTGTCTGTGTGCTTGTGTGTGTGCAGGGGTATTGAGTGTGTGTGTGTGAGTGAGTGTGTATGTGTGTGTGAGTGTTTGTGTGAGTGTGCGTGTATGTGTGGGGGTGATGAGTGTGTGTGTGTGCGCGGGGGGGGGTGAGTGTGCGTGTGTGTGTGCGCGTGCGTTGGGATTGAGTGTGTGTGCGGGGGGATTCAGTGTGTGTGTGTGTGTGTGTGTGCGGGGGATGAATGAGTGTGTGAGTGTGAATGTGAGTGTGAGTGCGAGTGTGTGTGTGTGCAGGGGGGTGAGTGTGTGTGAGTGTGAGTTTTTGTGTGAGTGTATGCGGGGGATATGTGTGTGTGGGGAGAATGAATGTGAGTGTGTGTGTGTGTGCATTGGGATTAAGTGTGTGTGTGTGTGTGTGTGTGTGTATGCGGTGGGGATGAATGTGTGTGTGAGTGTGAATGTGAGTGTGAGTGCGCGTGTGTGTGTGCAGGGGGAGTGAGTGTGTGTGTGTGAGTGTGAGTTTTTGTGTGAGTGTGTGCAAGGGGGATGAGTGTGTGTGTGTGTGAGTGTACGGGGGGATGAGTGTGTGTGTGTGTGCGTATGTGTGAGCATGCACGGGGAGGATGAGTGTGTGTTTGTGTGCATGTGTGTATGTGAGTGTGTGTGCGGGGGGATGAGTGTTTGTGTGTGTGTGTGTGTGTGCACGGGGGAATGAGTGTGTGTGTGTGTGCGGGGTGGAATGCGTGTAATGCGTGTGAGTGTGTCTGTGTGTTTGTGTGTGTGCAGGGGGATTGAGTGTGTGTATGTGTGCACGTGTTTGTGTGGGGGGAATAAGTGTGTGTAAGTGTGTGTGTGTGTGTGTGTGTGTGTATGCAGGGTGGATGATTGTGTGTGTGTGAGTGAGTGTGTATGTGTGTGAGTGTTTGTGTGAGTGTGTGTGTGTGCGCGGGGGGGGGATGAGTGTGCGTGTGTGTGCGTTGGGATTGAGTGTGTGTGTGTGGGGGGATTCAGTGTGTGTGTGAGTGTGTGTGTGTGTGTGGGGGATGAGTGTGTGTGGTGTGTGTGTGCGTGTGTGTGTGTGTATGTGTGGGGGGATGAATGAGTGTGTGAGTGTGAATGTGAGTGTGAGTGAGAGTGTATGTGCAGGGGGAGTGAGTGTGTGTGAGTGTGAGCTTTTGTGTGAGTGTGTGCATGGGGATATGTGTGTGTGTGTGTGTGCAGGGGGAATGAGTGTGTGTGTGTGTGCACGCAGTGGTGATGAGTGTGTGTGTGTGTATGTGAGAGGCATGAGTGTGTGTGTGTGTGCGGGGGGAATATGTGTGTGTGAGTTTGCGGAAGGGAAGAGTGTGTGTGTGTGTTTGCGGTGGGAATGAATGTGTGTGTGTGTGTGTGTGTGCGGCGCGTGGGGTGGATGAGTGTATATGTGCGTGTGTGTTTGTGTGCGTGTGTGTGTGTGCGCGAGGGGAATGAGTGAGTGTGTTTGTGTGTGTGCTGGGGGATTTTGTGTGAATGTGTGTGTGTGCAGGGGGATAGTGTGTGTGTCTGTGTGTATGCGGGGGGGGATGTGTGTGTGTGTGTGTGTAAGTGTGAGTTTTGTGTGAGTGCATGCAGGCAGATGAATGTGTGTGTGTGTGTTTTGCTGTGTGTGTGTGCGGAGGGATAAGTGTGTGTGTGTGCAGGTGTAGGCGTGTGTGTGTGCGTGTGTGTGTGTGTGTGTGCGTGTGTGTATGCGGGGGGGATGGGTGTGTGTGTGTGCGGGAGGTTGAGTGTGTGTGTGGGGGGGGGTGAGTGTGTGTGTGTGTGTGTGTGTATGTGAGAGGGATGAGTGTGTGTGTGCATGTGTGCGGGTGGTATGTATGTGTGTGTGTGTACGCGTGCGCGGGGGGAATGAGTATGTGTGTGTGTGTGTGGGAGGAATGAGTGTGTGTGTGAGTGTGTGCGGGGGAATTGCGTGTAATGCGTGCGAGGGGATTGTGTGTGTGTGTGCGCGCGGGGGGAATGAGTGTGTGTGTGGCTGTGCGTGTGTTTGCGTGCAGGGGATTGAGTGTGTGTGAGTGTGTGGGGAAAATGAGCGTGAGTGTGTGTGCGTGCATTGGGATTGAGTGTGTGTGAGCGGGGGGATTGAGTGTGTGTGTGTGTGTATGTGTGTGTGTGTGTATGTGTGTGCGGGGGGGATGAGTGTGTGTGGTGTGCGAGTGTGTGTGCGTGTGTGTGTATGTGTGGGGGGATGAATGTGCATGTGAGTGTGAATGTGAGTGTGAGTGCGAGTGTGTGTGTGCAGGAGGGGTGAGTGTGCGTGTGTGTGAGCGTGAGTTTTTGTGTGAGTGTGTGCGGGGGAAGTGTGTGTGTGCAGGGGTGGATGAGTGTATGTGTGTGTGTGCACGCAGTGGGATGAGTGTGTGTGTGTGTGTATGGTGGAGATGAGTATGAGTGTACGGGGGGATTGAGCGTGTGTGTGTGCGTGCGGGGGTTGGGTGTGTGTGTGTGCACGAGGGGAATGAATGATTGTGTGTTTGTGTGTGTGGGGGGCATTGAGTGTGAATGTGTGTGTGTGTGTGCAGGGGGATAGTGTGTGCGTGTGTGTAATTGTGAGTTTTTGTGTGAGTGTTTGCGGGCGGATGTGTGTGTGTGTGTGTGTTGGGGGATGAGTGTTTGTGTGTGTGTGTGTGTGTGTGCGCGGGGGAATGAGTGTGTGTGTGCGGGGTGGAATGCGTGTAATGCGTGTGAGTGTGTCTGTGTGCTTGTGTGTGTGCAGGGGGATTGAGTGTGTATGTGTGTGCACGTGTTTGTGTGGGGGGAATGAGTGTGTGTGTGTGTGTGTGTGTGTGTGTATGCAGGGTGGATGACTGTGTGTGTGTGTATGTGTGCGTGTGCGTGGGTGATGAGTGTGTGTGTGTGGGCAGGAATGAGTGTGTGCGTGCGGGGGGGATGAGTGTGTGTGTGCGGGGGGGATGAGTGTGTATGTGTGCAGGGGGATGAGTGTGTGTGTGTGCATGAGGCGGGGATGAGTGTGTGTGCGCGTGTGTGTGGGTGGGATGAGTGTGTGTGTGTATGTATGTGTGTGCGGGTGGGATGAGTGTGTGTGTGTGTGTGTATGTGCATGCGTTGGGATTGAGTGTGTGTGTGTATGTGTGTGTGTGTGGGTGGGATGAGTGTGTGTGTGTATGTGTGTGTGTGTGGGTGGGATGAGTGTGTGTGTTTATGTGCATGCGTTGGGATTGAGTGTGTGTGTGCGGGGGGATTCAGTGTGTGTGTGCGTGTGTGTGTGTGTGGGTGGGGATGAGTCTGTGTGGTGTGTGTGTGTGCGTGTGTATGTGTGGGAGGATGATGAGTGTGTGAGTGTGAATGTGAATGTGAGTGCGAGTGTGTGTGTACGGGGGGGTGAGTGTGTGTGTGTGTGAATGTGAGTTTTTGTATGAGTGTGTGCGGGGGATGTGTGTGTGTGTGGGGAGAATGAGTGTGAGTGTGTGTGTGTATGTGTGTGTGTGGGGGGATGAATGTGTGTGTGAGTGTGAATGTGAGTGTGAGTGCGAGTATGTGTGTGCAGGGGGGGTGAGTTTGTGTTTGTGTTTGTGTGTGTATGGTGAAGATGAGTGTGAGTGTGCGAGGGGATTGAGTGTGTGTGTGTATGGTGGAGATGAGTGTGTGTGTGCGTGGGGATTGAGTGTGTGTGTGTGCAGGGGAATGAGTGAGTTAGTGTGTGTGTGTGTGAGTGTGAGTTTTTGTGTGAGTGTGCGGGGGGATGAGTGTGTGTGTGTGTGCGGGGGGAATGAGTGTGTGTGTGTGAGTGTGCGTGGGGATGAGTGTGTGTGTGTGTGTGCGAGGGGATGAGTGTGTGTGTGTGTGTGCGAGGGGATGAGTGCGTGTGTGTGTGAGAGTGTAAGTTTTTGTGTGAGTGTGTGCGAGGGGGATGAGTGTGTGTCTGTGAGTGTACGGGGGGATGAGTGTGTGTGTGTGCGTGTGTGTGAGCGTGCACGGGGAGGATGAGTGTGTGTTTGTGTGCATGTGTGTGTGCGTGTGTGTGTGTGTGCGGGGGGAATGAGTGTGAGTGTGTGTGCGGGGGTTGAGTGTGTGTGTGTGCACGAGGGGAATGAGTGATTGTGTGTTTATGTATTTAGGGGGCATTGAGTGTGAATGTGTGTGTGTGTGCAGGGGGATAGTGTGTGTGTGTAAGTGTGAGTTTTTGTGTGAGTGTTTGCGGGCGGATGTATGTGTGTGTGTGTGTGTGTGTGTGTGTGTGTGTGCGGGGGGATGAGTGTTTGTGTGTGTGTGTGCGCGGGGGAATGAGTGTGTGTGTGTGCGGGGTGGAATGCGTGTAATGAGTGTGAGTGTGCCTGTGTGCTTGTGTGTGTGCAGGGGTATTGAGTGTGTGTGTGTGTGTGTGCACGTGCTTGTGTGGGGGGAATGAGTGTGTGTGTGTGTGTGTGTGTATGCAGGGTGAATGATTGTGTGTGTGTGTGTGAGTGAGTGTGTATGTGTGTGTGAGTGTTTGTGTGAGTGTGCGTGTGTGTGTAGGGGTGATGAGTGTATGTGTGTGTGCGCGGGGGGGGTGAGTGTGCGTGTGTGTGTGCGCGTGCGTTGGGATTGAGTGTGTGTGCGGGGCGATTCAGTGTGTGTGTGTGTGTGTGTGCGTGCGGGGGGATGAGTGTGTGTGGTGTGTGTCCGTGTGTGTGTGTATGTGTGGGGGGATGAATGAGTGTGTGAGTGTGAATGTGAGTGTGAGTGCGAGTGTGTGTGTGTGCAGGGGGGTGAGTGTGTGTGAGTGTGAGTTTTTGTGTGAGTGTATGCGGGGGATATGTGTGTGTGGGGAGAATGAGTGTGAGTGTGTGTGTGTGCATTGGGATTAAGTGTGTGTGTGTGTGTGTGTGTATGCGGGGGGGATGATTGTGTGTGTGTGAGTGAGTGTGAATGTGAGTGTGAGTGCGCGTGTGTGTGTGCAGGGGAAGTGAGTGTGTGTGTGTGAGTGTGAGTTTTTGTGTGAGTGTGTGCGGAGGGATGTGTGTGTGTGTGCAGGGGAGATGAGTGTGTGTGTGCACGTGTTTGTGTGGGGGGAATGAGTGTGTGTGTGTGTATGCAGGGCGGATGATTGTGTGTGTGTGAGTGAGTGTGTATGTGTGTGTGAGTGTTTGTGTGAGTGTTTGCGGGCAGATGTGTGTGTGCGTATGTGTGTGTGTGTGCGCGGGGGGGATGAGTGTGCCTGTGTGTGTAAGTGTGAGCTTTTGTGTGAGTGCGTGCAGGCAGATGAATGTGTGTGTGTGTGCTGTGTGTGTGTGTGCGTGGGTGATGAGTGTGTGTGTGTGTGTGTGCGGGGGATGAGTGTGTGTGTGTGCGGGGGGGAATGAGTGTGTGTGTGTGCGGGGGAGATGAGTGTGTGTGTGTGGGGGGGATGAGTGTGTGTGTGTGCATGAGGTGGGGATGAGTGTGTGTGTGTGCATGTGTGCGGGTGGGATGAGTGTGTGTGTGTGTGTGCGGGGGGATGAGTGTGTGTGTGTGTGTGTGAGTGTGAGTTTTTGTGTGAGTGTGTGCAAGGGGATGAGTGTGTGTGTGTGAGTGTACGGGGGGATGAGTGTGTGTATGTGTGCGTATGTGTGAGCATGCACGGGGAGGATGAGTGTGTGTTTGTGTGCATGTGTGTGTGCGTGTGTGTGTGTGCGGGGGGAATGAATGTGAGTGTGTGTGCGGGGGGATGAGTGTTTGTGTGTGTGTGTGCGCGGGGGAATGAGTGTGTGTGTGTGTGCGGGGTGGAATGCGTGTAATGCGTGTGAGTGTGTTTGTGTGTTTGTGTGTGTGCAGGGGGATTGAGTGTGTGTGTGCACGTGTTTGTGTGGGGGGAATAAGTGTGTGTGTGTGTGTGTGTGTGTGTGTGTGTGTGTATGCAGGGTGGATGATTGTGTGTGTGTGAGTGAGTGTGTATGTGTGTGAGTGTTTGTGTGAGTGTGTGTGTGTGCGCGGGGGGGGATGAGTGTGCGTGTGTGTGTGCGTTGGGATTGAGTATGTGTGTGGGGGGATTCAGTGTGTGTGTGAGTGTGTGTGTGTGTGTGTGGGGGGATGAGTGTGTGTGGTGTGTGTGTGCGTGTGTGTGTGTGTATGTGTGGGGGGATGAATGAGTGTGTGAGTGTGAATGTGAGTGTGAGTGAGAGTGTATGTGCAGGGGGAGTGAGTGTGTGTGAGTGTGAGCTTTTGTGTGAGTGTGTGCGTGGGGATATGTGTGTGTGTGTGTGTGTGTGCAGGGGGGATGAGTGTGTGTGTGTGTGTGCACGCAGTAGGGATGAGTGTGTGTGTGTGTGTATGTGAGAGGCATGAGTGTGTGTGTGTGCGGGGGGAATGTGTGTGTGTGAGTTTGCGGAAGGGAAGAGCGTGTGTGTGTGTTTGCGGTGGGAATGAATGTGTGGGTGTGTGTGTGCGGCGCGTGGGGTGGATGAGTGTATATGTGCGTGTGTGTTTGTGTGCGTGTGTGTGTGTGCGCGAGGGGAATGAGTGAGTGTGTTTGTGTGTGTGCTGGGGGATTTTGTGTGAATGTGTGTGTGTGCAGTGGGATAGTGTGTGTGTCTGTGTGTATGCGGGGGGGGGATGTGTGTGTGTGTGTGTAAGTGTGAGTTTTGTGTGAGTGCATGCAGGCAGATGAATGTGTGTGTGTGTGTTTTGCTGTGTGTGTGTGCGGAGGGATAAGTGTGTGTGTGTGCAGGTGTAGGCGTGTGTGTGTGCGTGTGTGTGTATGTGTGTGTGTGTGTGTATGCGGGGGGGATGGGTGTGTGTGTGTGCGGGAGGTTGAGTGTGTGTGTGGGGGGGGTGAGTGTGTGTGTGTGTGTGTGTATGTGAGAGGGATGAGTGTGTGCGTGCATGTGTGCGGGTGGTATGTATGTGTGTGTGTGTGCGCGTGCGCGGGGGGAATGAGTATGTGTGTGTGTGTGTGGGAGGAATGAGTGTGTGTGTGAGTGTGTGCAGGGGAATTGCGTGTAATGCGTGCGAGGGGATTGCGTGTGTGTGTGTGTGCGCGCGAGGGGAATGATTGAGTGTGTGTGTGTGCAGGGGGGGTGAGTGTGTGTGTGTATGTGAGTGTGTGTGTGTATGTGAGTGTGAGTTTTTGTGTGAGTGTGTGCAGGGGGATGGGTGTGTGTAAATGTGTGTGGGGGATGAGTGCGTGTGTGTATGTGTACGTGTGTGTGCTGGGGGAGTGAATGTCTGTGTGTGTGTGTGTGTGTGTGGGCGGTATGAGCTTGAGTGTGTGTGCGGGGAGATTGAGTGTGTGTGTGTGCGAGGGGAATGAGTGAGTGTGTTTGTGTGTGTGCTGGGGGATTTTGTGTGAATGTGTGTGTGTGCAGGGGATAGTGTATGTGTGTGTGTGTGTATGCGGGGTGGGGATGAGTGTGTGTGCGTGTGTAAGTGTGAGTTTTTGTGTGAGTGTATGCGGACAGATGAATGTGTGTGTGTGTTTTGCTGGGGGGATAAGTGTGTGTGCATGCGGGGGTATGCGTCTGTGTGTGTGTGTATGTGTGTGTGCAGGGGGAATGAGAGTGTGTGTGTGTGTGTGCAGGGGGAATGAGTGTGTGTGTGTGTGTGCAGGGGGAATGAAAGTGAGTGTGTGTGCGCGTGGGGGAATGAGTGTGTGTGTGTGTGTGTGCAGGGGAATGAGTGAGTGTGTGTGTGTGTGAGTGTGAGTTTTTGTGTGAGTGTGTGCGAGGGGGATGAATGTGTGTGTGTGTGTGTGTGTGTGCGGGGGAATGAGTGTGTGTATGTGCGGGGGGATGAGTGTGTGTGTGTGTGAGTTTTTGTGTGAGTGTGTGCGAGGGGGATGTGTGTGTGTGTGTGAGTGTGCGGGGGGAATGAGTGCGTGTTTGTGTGTGTGTGTGTGAGTGTGAGTTTTTGTGTGAGTGTGTGCGAGGGGGCTGAGTGTGTGTGTGTGGGAGTGTGCGGGGGGATGAGTGTGTGTGTGTGCGTGAGTGTATGTGTGTGTGTGTGCGCGCGTGTGTGTGAGCGTGCACGGGGAGGATGAGTGGGTGTTTGTGTGCATGTGTGTGCGTGTGCCTGTGTGTGTGCGTGGGGAATGAGTGTGAGTGTGTGTGCGGGGGTTGAGTGAGTGTGTGTGCACGAGGGGAATGAGTGAGTGTGTGTTTGTGAGTGTGGGGGGCATTGAGTGTGTGCAGGGGATAGTGTGTGTGTGTGTGTGAAAGTGTGAGTTTTTGTGTGAGTGTTTGCGGGCGGATGTGTGTGTGTGCGTGTGTGCGCGGGGGGATGAGTGTTTGTGTGTGTGTGTGCGCGGGGGAGAGAGTGTGTGTGTGAGTGTGTGTGTGCGGGGTGGAATGCGTGTAATGCGTGTGAGTGTGTCTGTGTGCTTGTGTGTGTGCAAGGGGATTGAGTGTGTGTGTATGCACGTGTTTGTGTGGGGGGAATGAGTGTGTGTGTGTGTGTGTGTGTGTGTGTGTGTGTGTGTGTATGCAGGGGGGATGATTGTGTGTGTGTGTGTGTGAGTGAGTGTGTATGTGTGTGTGAGTTTTTGTGTGAGTGTTTGCGTGCGGATGTGTGTGTGTGTGTGCGCAATGGGATGAGTGTGAGTGTGCATGCGCGGGGGATGAGTGTGTGTGTGTGTTTGCGGGGGGGGATGAGTGTGTGTGTGTGTAAGTGTGAGTTTGTGTGTGAGTGTATGCGGGCAGATGAATGTGTGTGTGTTTTGCTGTGTGCGTGTGTGTGCGGGGGGGTAAGTGTGTGTGCGGGGGCATGCGTGTGTGTGTGTGTGTGTGTGTGTGTGTGCAGAGGGAATGAGAATGTGTGTGTGTGTGTGCATGCAGGGGGAATGAGTGTGTGTGTGTGTGCAGGGGGAATGAAAGTGAGTGTGTGTGCGCGCGGGGCAATGAGTGTGTGTGAGTGTGTGTGCAGGGGTAATGCGTGTGTGTGTGTGTACGTGCACGGGGGGGGAATGCGTGTGTGTGTGGCTGTGTGTGTGTGTGCAGTGGATGAGTGTGTGTGTGTTTGTGAGTGTGTGTGTGAGTATGAGTGTGTGTGAGTGTGTGTGTGAGTGTGTGGGGGATGAGTGAGCCTGTGTGTGTACGGTGGAGATGAGTGTATGTGCGCGGGGAGATTGAGTGTGTGTGTGCGGGGAAATGAGTGAGTGTATGTGTGTGTGTGTGTGAGTGTGAGTTTTTGTGTGAGTGTGTGCGAGGGGGATGAGTGTGTGTGTGTGTGTGTGTGTGTCCGGGGGGAATGAGTGTGTGTGTGTGCGGGGGGATGAGTGTGTGTGTGCGGGGGGGATGAGTGTGTGTGTGTGTGAGAGTGAGTTTTTGTGTGAGTGTGTGCGAGGGGGATAAGTGTGTGTGTGTGTGTGTGTGAGTGTGCGGGGGGGATGAGTGCGTGTTTGTGCGTGTGTGTGTGTGAGTGTGAGTTTTTGTGTGAGTGTGTGCGAGAGGGATGAGTGTGTGTGTGTGTGTGAGTGTGCGGGGGGATGAGTGTATATGTGTGCGTGAGTGTATGTGTGTGCGTGTGAGGAATGAGTGTGTGTGTGAGTGTGTGCGGGAGGAATGAGAGTGAGTGTGTGTGCGCAGGTGGAATGAGTGTGTGTGTGGCTGTGTGTGCGAGGGGGATGAGTGTGTGTGTGTTTGTGTGTGTGTGTGCATGGCGGATGAGATTGTGTGTGTTTGTGTGTGTGCGGGGGATGAGTGTGTGTGATGTGTAAGTGTGTGTGAGTGTGAGTATATGTGTGAGTGTGTGTATGAGTGTGTGGATGGATGAGTGTGTGTGTGTGTGTGTGTGTGTGAGTGTGCGGGGGTTGAGTGTGTGTGTACGGTGGAGATGAGTGTGTGTGTGTGGGGGGGAATTGAGTGTGCGTGTGTGTGGGCGGGAATTTGTGTGTGTGTGTGTGGGGGGATTGAGTGTGTGTGAGTGTGCGGGAGGATGAGTGTATGTGTGTGTATGTGTGCGGGGGGATGAGTGTGTGTGTGTGTGTGCGGGGGAATGAGTGTGTGTGCGTGTGTATGGTGGAGATGAGTGTGAGTGTGCGGGGGGATTGAGTGAGTTTGTGTGTGTACGGTGGAGATGAGTGTGTGTGTGTGTGCGTGGGGATTGAGTGTGTGTGTGTGCGGGGAAATGAGTGAGTGAGTGTGTGTGTATGTGTGTGAGTGTGAGTTTTTGTGTGAGTGTGTGCGGGGGGATGAGTGTGTGTGTGTGTGCGGGGGGAATGAGTGTGTCTGTGTGTGTGTGTGTGAGTGTGCAGGGGGATGAGTGTGTGTGTGTGTGTGTGCGGGGGAGATGTGTGTGTGTGTGTGAGTGTGAGTTTTTGTGTGAGTGTGCGCGGGGGATGAGTGTTTGTGTGTGTGTGTGTGTGTATGCGGGGGAATGAGTGTGTGTGTGTGTGTGCGGGGTGGAATGCGTATAATGCGTGTGAGTGTGTCTGTGTGCTTGTGTGTGTGCAGGGAGATTGAGTGTGTGTGTGTGTGTGTGTGTGCACGTGTTTGTGTGGGGGGAATGAGTGTGTGTGTGTGTGTGTGTGTGCAGGGTGGATGATTATGCATGTATGTGAGTGAGTGTGTATGTGTGTGTTAGTGTTTGTGTGAGTGTTTGCGGGCGGATGTGTGTGTGTGCGTATGTGTGTGTGTGTGCGCGGAGTGGATGAGTGTGCGTGTGTGTGTAAGTGTGAGGTTTTGTGTGAGTGCGTGCGGGCGGATGAATGTTTGTGTGTGCTGTGTGTGTGTGTACGTGGGTGATGAGTTATGTGTGTGTATATGAGAGGGATGAGTGTGTGTGTGTGTGTGTGTGCGGGTGGGATGAGTGTGTGTGTGTGCGCCCGGCGGGGATGAGTGAGTGTGTGTGTGTGCGGGGGGAATGAGTGTGTGTGTGTGTGTTTGTGTGTGCGGGGGGAATGAGTGTGTGTGTGTGTGTTTGTGTGTGCGGGGGAATGAGTGTGTGTGTGCGAGTGTGTCCGGGGGGGAATGCGCGTAATGCGTGAGAGTGTGTCTTTGTGTGTGTGTGTATGCGGGGGGGGATGAGTGTTTATGTGTGTGTGTGTGTGTGTGTGTGTGTGTGTGTGTGTGTGTGTGTGTGTGTGCGGCGGGGAATGAGTGTGTGTGTGTGTGTTTGTGTGTGCGGGGGAATGAGTGTGTGTGTGTGTGTTTGTGTGTGCGGGGGGAATGAGTGTGTGTGTGTGTGTTTGTGTGTGTGGGGGGAATGAGTGTGTGTGTGTGTGTTTGTGTGTGCGGGGGAATGAGTGTGTGTGTGCGAGTGTGTCCGGGGGGGAATGCGCGTAATGCGTGAGAGTGTGTCTTTGTGTGTGTGTGTATGCGGGGGGGGATGAGTGTTTATGTGTGTGTGTGTGTGTGTGTGTGTGTGTGTGTGTGTGTGCGGCGGGGATGAGTGTGTGTGTGTGAGTGTGTGTGCGTGGGGGAATGCGCGCGTGTGTGTGTCTGTGCGCGTGTGCGCATGCGGGGGAAATGACCGTGTGTGTGGCTATGTGTGTGTTTGCGTGCGGGTAATGCGTGTGAGTGTGTCTGTGTGTGTGTATATGCGGGGGGGATGAGTGTGTGTGTGTGTGTGCGTGGGGGAATGAGTGTGTGTGTGTGTGTGTGCACGAAGTGGGGATGAGTGTGTGTTTGTGTGTATGTGAGAGGGATGAGTGTTTGTGTGTGCGTGCGGGGGGATTGAGTTTGTGTGTGTGTGTGTGTGTGTATGCGCGGGGGGAATGTGTGTGTGTGTGTAAGTGTGCGGAGGGAATGAGTGTGCATGTGTGTGTGTGTGTGTGTGTATGCGGTGGGAATGAGTGTGAGTGTGCGCGTGCGGGGGTTGAGTGTGTGTGTGTGTGCGGCGCATGGGGTGGATGAGTGTGTATGTGCGTGTGTGTTTGTGTGCGAGAGTGTGTGCGCGCGAGGGGAATGATTGAGTGTGTTTGTGTGTGTGCTGGGAGATTTTGTGTGAATGTGTGTATGTGCAGGGGGATAGTGTGTGTGTGTGTGTGTGTGTGTATGCAGGGGGGATGAGTGTGTGTGTGTGTGTTTTGCTGTGTGTGTGTGTGCGGGGGGGATAAGTGTGTGTGTGTACGGGGCTATGTGTGTTTGTGTGTGTGTGTGTGTGTGCGTGTGAGGAATGAGTGTGTGTGTGACTGTGTGCGGGAGGAATGAGAGTGAGTGTGTGTGCGTAGGTGGAATGAGTGTGTGTGTGGCTGTGTGTGCGAGGGGGATGAGTGTGTGTGTGTTTGTGTGTGTGTGTGCACGGCGGATGAGTGTGTGTGTGTTTGTGTGTGTGCGGGGGATGAGTGTGTGTGATGTGTAAGTGTGTGTGAGTGTGAGTATATGTGTGAGTGTGTGTATGAGTGTGTGGAGGGATGAGTGTGTGTGTGTGTGTGTGTGTGAGTGTGCGGGGGTTGAGTGTGTGTGTACGGTGGAGATGAGTGTGTGTGTGTGGGGGGGAATTGAGTGTGCGTGTGTGTGGGGGGGAATGAGTGTGTGTGTGTGGGGGGATTGAGTGTGTGTGAGTGTGCGGGAGGATGAGTGTATGTGTGTGTATGTGTGCGGGGGGGATGAGTGTGTGTGTGTGTGTATGCGGGGGAATGAGTGTGTGTGCGTGTGTATGGTGGAGATGAGTGTGAGTGTGCGGGGGGATTGAGTGAGTGTGTGTGTGTACGGTGGAGATGAGTGTGTGTGTGTGTGCGGGGAAATGAGTGAGTGAGTGTGTGTGTATGTGTGTGAGTGTGAATTTTTGTGTGAGTGTGTGCGGGGGGATGAGTGTGTGTGTGTGTCTGCGGGGGGAATGAGTGTGTGTGTGTGTGTGTGTGTGTGTGTGAGTGTGCAGGGGGATGAGTGTGTGTGTGTGTGTGAGAGTTTTTGTGTGAGTGTGTGCGAGGGGGATGAGTGTGAATATGTGTGTGTGAGTGTGCGGGGGCATGAGTGTGTGTGTGCGTGTGCGTGTGTGTGAGCATGCACGGGGAGGATGAGTGTGTGTTTGTGTGCATGTGTGTGTGCGCGTGTGTGTGTGTGTGGGGGGAATCAGTGTGAGTGTGTGTGCGGGGGTTGAGTGTGTGTGTGTGTGCATGAGAGGAATGAGTGATTGTGTGTTTGCGTGTGTGGGGGGCATTGAGTGTGAATGTGTGTGTGTGTGTGCAGGGGGATAGTGTGTGTGTGTGTGTAAGTGTGAGTTTTTGTGTGAGTGTTTGCGGGGGATGAGTGTTTGTGTGTGTGTGTGTGTCTGCGGGGGAATGAGTGTGTGTGTGTGTGTGCGGGGTGGAATGCGTGTAATGCGTGTGAGTGTGTCTGTGTGCTTGTGTGTGTGCAGGGAGATTGAGTGTGTGTGTGTGTGTGTGTGCACGTGTTTGTGTGGGGGGAATGAGTGTGTGTGTGTGTGTGTGTGCAGGGTGGATGATTGTGCATGTGTGTGAGTGAGTGTGTATGTGTGTGTTAGTGTTTGTGTGAGTGTTTGCGGGCGGATGTGTGTGTGTGCGTATGTGTGTGTATGTGCGCGGTGTGGATGAGTGTGCGTGTGTGTGTAAGTGTGAGGTTTTGTGTGAGTGCGTGCGGGCGGATGAATGTTTGTGTGTGCTGTGTGTGTGTGTGCGTGGGTGATGAGTGTGTGTGTGTGTATATGAGAGGGATGAGTGTGTGTGTGTGCGTGTGTGCGGGTGGGATGAGTGTGTGTGTGTGTATGTGTGTGTGTGTGTGCGGGTGGGATGAGTGTGTGTGTGTGCGCCCGGCGGGGATGAGTGAGTGTGTGTGTGCGCGGGGGGAATGAATGTGTGCGGGGGGAATGAGTGTGTGTGTGTGTGTGTTTGTGTGTGCGGGGGGAATGAGTGTGTGTGTATGTGTTTGTGTGTGCGGGGGGAATGAATGTGTGTGTGTGTGTTTGTGTGTGCGGGGGAATGAGTGTGTGTGTGTGAGTGTGTCCGGGGGGGAATGCGCGTAATGCGTGAGAGTGTGTCTTTGTGTGTGTGTGTATGCGGTGGTGGATGAGTGTTTGTGTGTGTGTGTGTATGCGTGGGGGAATGTGCGCGTGTGTGTGTCTGTGCGCGTGTGCGCATGCGGGGGGAATGACCATGTGTGTGGCTATGTGTGTGTTTGCGTGCGGGTAATGCGTGTGAGTGTGTCTGTGTGTGTGTGTGTATATGCGGGGGGGATGAGTGTGTGTGTGTGCGTGGGGGAATGAGTGTGTGTGTGCGTGGGGGAATGAGTGTGTGTGTGTGTGTGTGTGAGAGGGATGAGTGTTTGTGTGTGCGTACGGGGGGATTGAGTTTGTGTGTGTGTGTGTGTATGCGCGGGGGGAATGTGTGTGTGTGTAAGTGTGCGGAGGGGATGCGTGTGCATGTGTGTGTGTGTGTGTGTGTGTATGCGGTGGGAATGAGTGTGAGTGTGCGCGTGCGGGGGTTGAGTGTGTGTGTGTGTGCGGCGCATGGGGTGGATGAGTGTGTATGTGCGTGTGTGTTTGTGTGCGAGTGTGTGTGCGCGCGAGGGGAATGATTGAGTGTGTTTGTGTGTGTGCTGGGAGATTTTGTGTGAATGTGTGTGTGTGCAGGGGGATAGTGTGTGTGTGTGTGTGTGTGTGTATGCAGGGGGGATGAGTGTGTGTGTGTGTGTTTTGCTGTGTGTGTGTGCGGGGCTATGCGTGTGTGTGTGTGTGTGTGCGTGTGAGGAATGAGTGTGTGTGTGAGTGTGTGCGGGAGGAATGAGAGTGAGTGTGTGTGCGCAGGTGGAATGAGTGTGTGTGTGGCTGTGTGTGCGAGGGGGATGAGTGTGTGTGTGTTTGTGTGTGTGTGTGCGGGGGATGAGTGTGTGTGTGTGTGTGTGTGTGAGTGTGCGGGGGTTGAGTGTGTGTGTGCACGGTGGAGATCAGTGTGTGTGGGGCGATTGAGTGTGTGTGTGTGGGGGGGGGAATGAGTGTATGTGGGTGTGTGTGTGTGTGCGGGGGGAATGAGTGTGTGTGTGTATGAGTGTGCGAGGGGATGAGTGTATGTGTGTGTGTGCGGGGGAATGAGTGTATGTGTGTCTGTGTGTGCGGGGGGGATGAGTGTCTGTGTGTGTGTGCGCGGGGGAGATGTGTGTTTGTATGTGTGTGTGTTTGTGTGTTAGTGTGAGTTTTGTGTGAGTGTGTGCGAGGGGGATGAGTGTGTGTGTGAGTGTGCGGGGGGATGAGTGTGTGTGTGCATGAGTGTGTGTGTGTGCATGTGTGTGTGTGAGCGTGCACGGGGAGGATTGGTGTGTGTTTGTGTGCATGTGTGTGTGCGTGTGCCTGTGTGTGTGTGTGGGGAATGAGTGTGAGTGTGTGTGCGGGGGTTGAGCGAGTGTGTGTGCACGAGGGGAATGAGTGAGTGTGTGTTTGTGAGTGTGGTGGGCATTGAGTGTGAACGTGTGTGTGTGTGTGTGTGCAGGGGGATAGTGTGTGTGTGTGTGTAAGTATGAGTTTTTGTGTGAGTGTTTGCGGGCAGATGTGTGTGTGTGTGTGTGCGGGGGGATGAGTGTTTGTGTGTGTTTGTGTGTGTGCGCGGCGGAATGAGTGTGTGTGTGCGGGGTGGAATGCGTGTAATGCGTGTGAGTGTGTCTGTGTGCTTGTGTGTGTGCAGGGTGATTAAGTGTGTGTGTGTGCGCGTGTTTGTGTGGGAGGACTGAGTGTCTGTGTGTGTGTGTATGCAGGGGGGATGATAGTGTGTGTATGTGTGTGTGAGTTTTTGTGTGAGTGTTTGCGGGCGGATGTGTGGTGTGCGTGTTTGTGTGCGCGATGGGATGAGTGTGAGTGTGCATGCGCAGGGGATGAGTGTGTGTGTGTGTGTATGCGGGGGGGATGAGTGTGTGTATGTGTGTAAGTGTGAGTTTTTGTGTGAGTGCGTGCGGGTGGATGATTGTGTGTGTGTGTGCGTGGGTAATGAATCTGTGTGTGTGTGTGTGCATGAGGGGGATGAGTGTGTGTGTGTGTATATGTGAGAGGGATGAGTGTGTGTGTGTGCGGGTGGGATGAGTGTGTGTGTGTTTATGTGTGCGGGGGAATGCGTGTGTGTGTGTGAGTGTGTGTGGGGGGGAATGCGTGTAATGCGTGTGAGTGTGTCTGTGTGTGTGTATATGCGGGGGGGATGAGTGTGTGTGTGCGTGGGGGAATGAGTGTGTGTGTGTGCACGCAGTGGGGATGAGTGTGTGTTTGTGTGTATGTGAGAGGGATGAGTGTTTGTGTGTGCGTGCGGGGGGATTGAGTTTGTGTGTGTGTGTGTGTGTGTGTATGCGCGGGGGGAATGTGTGTGTGTGTAGGTGTGCAGACGGGATGAGTGTGCGTGTGTGTGTGCATGCGGTGGGAATGAGTGTGAATGTGCGCATGCGGGTGTTGAGTGTGTGTGTGTGTGTGTGTGCGGCGCATGGGGTGGATGAGTGTGTATGTGCGTGTGTGTTTGTGTGCGAGTGTGTGTGCGTGAGGGGAATGATTGAGTGTGTTTGTGTGTGTGCTGGGAGATTTTGTGTGAATGTATGTGTGTGCAGGGGGATAGTGTGTGTGTGTGTGTATGCAGGGGGGATGAGTGTGTGTGTGTGTTTTGCTGTGTGTGTGTGTGGGGGGGATAAGTGTGTGTGTGTGTGTGTGCGGGGGTATGCGTGTGTGTGTGTGTGTGTGTGTGTGTGTGTGTGTGTGTGTGCGCGCGTGAAGAATGAGTGTGTGTGTGAGTGTTTGCGGGAGGAATTAGAGTGAGTGTGTGTGCGCAGGTGGAATGAGTGTGTGTGTGGCTGTGTGTGCGAGGGGGATGAGTGTGTGTGTGTTTGTGTGTGTGTGCACGGCGGATGAGTGTGTGTGTGTTTGTGTGTGTGCGGGGGATGAGTGTGTGTGATGTGTAAGTGTGTGTGAGTGTGAGTGCATGTGTGAGTGTGTGTATGAGTGTGTGGGGGGATGAGTGTGTGTGTGTGTGTGTGTGAGTGTGCGGGGGTTGAGTGTGTGTGTGTACGGTGGAGATGAGTGTGTGTGTGGAGGGATTGAGTATGTGTGTGTGTGGGGGGGGGGAATGAGTGTATGTGTGTGTGTGTGTGTGTGTGCGGGGGGAATGAGTGTGTGTGTGTGAGTGTGCGGGGGGATGAGTGTATGTGTGTGTGTGCGGGGGAATGAGTGTATGTGTGTCTGTGTGTGCGGGGGGAATGAGTGTGTGTGTGTGTGTGTGTGCGGGGAAAATGAGTGTGAGTGTGTGTGCGGGGGGAATGAGTGTGTGTGTGTGTGAGTGTGCGGGGGGATGAGTGTGTGTGCGTGTGTGTGTGCGCGCGCGTGTGTGTGTGTGTGCGGGGGAATGAGTGTGAGTGTGTGTGTGGGGGGAATGAGTGTGTGTGTGTGTGAGTGTGCGTGGGGAATGAGTGTGTGTGTGTGTGTGCGGGGGAGATGTGTGTGTGTGTGTGTGTGAGTGTGAGTTTTTGTGTGAGTGTGCACGAGGGGGATGAGTGTGTGTGTGTGTGCGTGGGGGAATGAGTGGGTGTGTGTGTGTACGCAGTGGGGATGAGTGTGTGTGTGTGTGTATGTGAGAGGGATGAGTGTTTGTGTGTGCGTGCGGGGGGATTGAGTTTATGTGTGTGTGTGTGTGTGTGTATGCGCGGGGGGAATGTGTGTGTGTGTGAGTGTGCGGAGGGGATGAGTGTGTATGTGTGTGTGTATGCGGTGGGAATCAGTGTGAGTGTGCGTGCGCGGGGGTTGAGTGTGTGTGTGTGTGTGCGGCGCATGGGGTGGATGAGTGTGTATGTGCGCGTGTGTTTGTGTGCGAGTGTGTGTGCGCGAGGGGAATGAGTGAGTGTGTTTGTGTGTGTGCTGGGGGATAGTGTGTGTGTGTGTGTGCAGGGGGATAGTGTGTGTGTGTGTGCAGGGGGGATGAGTGTGTGTGTGTGTGTAAGTGTGAGTTTTTGTGTGAGTGTTTGCGGGCGGATGTGTGGTGTGCGTGTTTGTGTGCGCGATGGTATGTGTGTGAGTGTGCATGCGCAGGGGATGAGTGTGTGTGTGTGTATGCGGGGGGGATGAGTGTGTGTATGTGTGTAAGTGTGTGTTTTTGTGTGAGTGCGTGCGGGCGGATGAATGTGTGTGTGTGCGTGGGTAAAAAATCTGTGTGTGTGTGTGCATGAGGGGGATGTGTGTGTGTGTGTGTGTATATGTGAGAGGGATGAGTGTTTGTGTGTGCGTGCAGGGGGATTGAGTTTGAGTGTGTGTGTGTGTGTGTGTATGCGCGGGGGGAGGAATGTGTGTGTGTGTGAGTGTGCGGAGGGGATGAGTGTGCGTGTGTGTGTGTGTGTGTGTGTGTATGCGGTGGGAATGAGTGTGAATGTGCGTGCGCGGGGGTTGAGTGTGTGTGTGTGTGTGCGGCGCATGGGGTGGGTGAGTGTGTATGTGCGCGTGTGTTTGTGTGCGAGTGTGTGTGCGCGAGGGGAATGAGTGAGTGTGTTTGTGTGTGTGCTGGGGGATTTTGTGTTAATGTGTGTGTGTGCAGGGGGATAGTGTGTGTGTGTGTGTGTGTGTGCAGGGAGGATGAGTGTGTGTGTGTGTGTAAGTGTGAGTTTTTGTGTGTGCGTGCGAGCGGATGAATGTGTGTGTGTGTGTTTTGCTGTGTGTGTGTGCACGGGGGGATGAGTGTGTGTGTGTGTGCAGGGGTATGCGTGTGTTCGTGTGTGTGTGTGCGCATGAGGAATGAGTGTGTGTGTGAGTGTGTGCACGGGGGGAATGAGAGTGAGTGTTTGTACGCACGGGAAATGAGTGTGTGTGTGGCTGTGTGTGTGTGTGTGCGCGGCGGATGAGTGTGTGTGTGTCTGTGTGTGTGCGGGGGATGAGTGTGTGTGGTATGTAAGTGTGTGTGAGTGTGAGTGTATGTGTGAGTGTGTGTATGAGTGTGTGGGGGGGATGAATGTGTGTGTGTGTGAGTGTGCAGGGGTTGAGTGTGTGTGTGTGTCTACGGTGGAGATGTGTGTGTGTGCGGGGGATTGAGTATGTGTGTGTGTGTGGCGAATGAGTGTATGTGTGTGTGTGTGTGTGTGTGCGGGGGGAATGAGTGTATGTGTGTGTGGGGAATGAGTGTATGTGTGTGTGTGTGTGCGGGGGGAATGAGTGTGTGTGTGAGTGTACGGGGGGGATGAGTGTATGTGTGTGTGTGTGTGCGGGGGAATGAGTGAGTGTGTGTGTGTGCGAGTGTGAGTTTTTGTGTGAGTGTGTGCGGGGGGATGAGTGTGTGTGTGTGTGTGTGTGCAGGGGGAATGAGTGTGTGTGTGTGAGTGTGCGGGAGATGAGTGTGTGTGTGTGTGTGTGCGGGGAGGATATGTGTGTGTGTGTGTGAGTTTTTGTGTGAGTGTTTGCAGGGGGGATGAGTGTTTGTGTGTGTGTGTTTACGCGGGGGAATGAGTGTGTGTGTGTGTGTGTGCGGGGTGGAATGCGTGTAATGCGTGTGAGTGTGTCTGTGTGCTTGTGTGTGTGCAGGGGGATTGAGTGTGTGTGTGCGAGTGTGTCCGGGGGGGAATGCGCGTAATGCGTGAGAGTGTGTCTTTGTGTGTGTGTGTATGCGGGGGGGGATGAGTGTTTATGTGTGTGTGTGTGTGTGTGTGTGTGTGTGTGTGTGTGTGCGGCGGGGATGAGTGTGTGTGTGTGAGTGTGTGTGCGTGGGGGAATGCGCGCGTGTGTGTGTCTGTGCGCGTGTGCGCATGCGGGGGAAATGACCGTGTGTGTGGCTATGTGTGTGTTTGCGTGCGGGTAATGCGTGTGAGTGTGTCTGTGTGTGTGTATATGCGGGGGGGATGAGTGTGTGTGTGTGTGTGCGTGGGGGAATGAGTGTGTGTGTGTGTGTGTGCACGAAGTGGGGATGAGTGTGTGTTTGTGTGTATGTGAGAGGGATGAGTGTTTGTGTGTGCGTGCGGGGGGATTGAGTTTGTGTGTGTGTGTGTGTGTGTATGCGCGGGGGGAATGTGTGTGTGTGTGTAAGTGTGCGGAGGGAATGAGTGTGCATGTGTGTGTGTGTGTGTGTGTATGCGGTGGGAATGAGTGTGAGTGTGCGCGTGCGGGGGTTGAGTGTGTGTGTGTGTGCGGCGCATGGGGTGGATGAGTGTGTATGTGCGTGTGTGTTTGTGTGCGAGAGTGTGTGCGCGCGAGGGGAATGATTGAGTGTGTTTGTGTGTGTGCTGGGAGATTTTGTGTGAATGTGTGTATGTGCAGGGGGATAGTGTGTGTGTGTGTGTGTGTGTGT